>NC_063215.1:70755906-71055906 GCF_020740725.1 Corvus hawaiiensis | reverse complement strand
TCCAATCAAAAAGAAGAAGAGGCAGCAAGGTTTTGGCTGTTCCGTACTCAACTTGGCCTGCCTTTCGCATGGTGAGCATCCCTGGAGCTCCTGGCTTTGTAGTTTTCTCAACCCGAACCCTAGGCGTAACCCTAACCCTAACCGTAGTTTGAGCCAGAAAACGGGCATTGGGCTGTGGTGAGTTCCAATCAGAAAGAAGAAGAGGGAGCACGGTTTTGGCTATACCGTGCTCAACTTGGCCTGCCTTTCGCATGGTGAGTATCCCTGCAGCTCCTGGCTTTGTGGTTTTCTCAAGCCTAACCCCAGGCGTAACCCTAACCCTAACCCTAGTTTGAGCCAGAAAACGGGCATTGGGCTGTGGTGAGTTCCAATCTGAAGGAAGAAGACAAAGCAAGGTTTTGGCTGTACCGTGCTCAACTTGGCCTGCCTTTTGCATGGTGTGTGTCCCTGGTGGCCCCGGCTTTGTGGTTTTCTCAAGCCGAACTCTAGGTTTATCCATAACCATAAGCCTAGTTTGAGCCAGAAATCGAGACTGTGGGCTGCGGTGAGTTCCAAGCAGAAAGAAGAGGAGGCAGCAAGGTTTTGGCTGTACCATACTCAACTTGGCCTGCCTTTCGCATGGTGAGTATCCCTGGAGCTCCTGGCTTTGTGGTTTTCTCAAGCCTAACCCCAGGCGTAACCCTAACCCTAACCCTAGTTTGAGCCAGAAATCAGGCATTGGGCTGTGGTGAGTTCCAATCTGAAGGAAGAAGACAAAGCAAGGTTTTGGCTGTACTGCGCTCAACTTGGCCTGCCTTTCGCATGGTGAGTATCCCTGGAGCTCCTGGCTTTGTGGTTTTCTCAAGCCTAACCCTAGGCGTAACCCTAACCCCAACCCTAGTTTGAGCCAGAAATCGGGCATTGGGCTGTGGTGAGTTCCAATCTGAAGGAAGAAGACAAAGCAAGGTTTTGGATGTACTGCGCTCACCTTGGCCTGCCTTTCGCATGGTGAGCATCCCTGGAGCTCCTGGCTTTGTGGTTTTCTCAACCCGAACCCTAGGCGTAACCCTAACCCTAACCCTAACCGTAGTTTGAGCCAGAAAACGGGCATTGGGCTGTGGTGAGTTCCAATCAGAAAGAAGAGGAGGCAGCAAGGTTTTGGCTATACCGTGCTCAACTTGGCCTGCCTTTTGCATGGTGTGTATCCCTGGTGGCCCCGGCTTTGTGGTTTTCTCAAGCCGAACTCTAGGTGTATCCATAACCATAAGCCGAGTTTGAGTCAGAAATCAAGACTGTGGGCTGTGGTGAGTTCCAAGCAGAAAGAAGAGGCGGCAGAAAGGTTTTGGCTGTACCGTACTCTACTTGGCCTGCCTTTCGCATGGTGTGTGTCCCTGGAGCTCCTGGCTTTGTGGTTTTCTCAAGCCTAACCCTAGGCGTAACCCTAACCCTAACCCTAACCGTAGTTTGAGCCAGAAATCGGGCATTGGGCTGTGGTGAGTTCCAATCAGAAAGAAGAAGAGGCAGCAAGGTTTTGGCTATACCGTGCTCAACTTGGCCTGCCTTTCGCATGGTGAGTATCCCTGTAGCTCCTGGCTTTGTGGTTTTCTCAAGCCTAATGCTAGGTGCATCCATAACCATAACCCTAGTGTGAGTCAGAAATCACGCAGTGGGCTGTGGCGACTTCCAAGCAGAAAGTAGAAGAGGAGGCAGCAAGGTTTTGGCTGTTCCGTACTCAACTTGGCCTGCCTTTCGCATGGTGAGCATCCCTGGAGCTCCTGGCTTTGTGGTTTTCTCAACCCGAACCCTAGGCGTAACCCTAACCCTAACCGTAGTTTGAGCCAGAAAACGGGCATTGGGCTGTGGTGACTTCCAAGCAGAAAGAAGAAGAGGGAGCACGGTTTTGGCTATACCGTGCTCAACTTGGCCTGCCTTTCGCATGGTGAGTATCCCTGGAGCTCCTGGCTTTGTGGTTTTCTCAACCCTAACCCTAGGCGTAACCCTAACCTTAACCCTAGTTTGAGCCAGAAATCGGGCATTGGGCTGTGGCGACTTCTAAGCACAAAGAAGAGGAGGCAGCAAAGTTTTGGCTTTACGGTATTTAACTTGGCCTGCCTTTCGCATGGTGAGTGTCCCTGGAGCTCCTGGCTTTGTGGTTTTCTCAACCCTAACCCTAGGCGTAACCCTAACCCTAACCCTAATTTGATCCAGGAATCGGGCATTGGTCTGTGGCGAGTTCCAATCTGCAGGAAGAAGACGGAGCAATGTTTTGGCTATAGTGCGCTCAACTTGGCCTGACTTTCGCATGGTGAGTATCCCTGGAGCTCCTGGCTTTGTGGTTTTCTCAACCCTAACCCTCGGCGTAACCCTAACCGTAGTTTGAGCCAGAAATCGGGCATTGGGCTGTGGTGCGTTCCAATCAAAAAGAAGAAGAGGCAGCAAGGTTTTGGCTATACCGTGCTCAACTTGGCCTGCCTTTCGCATGGTGAGCATCCCTGGAGCTCCTGGCTTTGTGGTTTTCTCAACCCGAACCCTAGGCGTAACCCTAACCTTAACCCTAACCGTAGTTTGAGCCAGAAAACGGGCATTGGGCTGTGGTGAGTTCCAATCTGAAAGAAGAAGAGGCAGCAAGGTTTTGGCTATACCGTGCTCAACTTGGCCTGCCTTTTGCATTGTGTGTATCCCTGGTGGCCCCGGCTTTGTGGTTTTCTCAAGCCGAACTCTAGGTGTATCCATAACCATAGGCCTAGTTTGAGTCAGAAATCGAGACAGTGGGCTGTGGCGAGTTCCAAGCAGAAAGAAGAGGAGGCAGCAAGGTTTTGGCTGTACCGTACTCAACTTGGCCTGCCTTTCGCATGGTGTGTGTCCCTGGAGCTCCTGGCTTTGTGGTTTTCTCAAGCCTAACCCTAGGCGTAACCCTAACCCTAGTTTGAGCCAGAAATCGGGCATTGGGCTGTGGTGCGTTCCAATCAAAAAGAAGAAGAGGCAGCAAGGTTTTGGCTGTTCCGTACTCAACTTGGCCTGCCTTTCGCATGGTGAGTATCCCTGGAGCTCCTGGCTTTGTGGTTTTCTCAACCCGAACCCTAGGCGTAACCCTAACCCTAACCCTAACCCTAGTTTGAGCCAGAAAACGAGCATTGGGCTGTGGTGAGTTCCAAGCAGAAAGAAGAAGAGGGAGCACGGTTTTGGCTATACCGTGCTCAACTTGGCCTGCCTTTCGCATGGTGAGTATCCCTGGAGCTCCTGGCTTTGTGGTTTTCTCAAGCCTAACCCCAGGCGTAACCCTAACCCTAACCCTAGTTTGAGCCAGAAAACGGGCATTGGGCTGTGGTGAGTTCCAATCTGAAGGAAGAAGACAAAGCAAGGTTTTGGCTGTACCGTGCTCAACTTGGCCTGCCTTTTGCATGGTGTGTGTCCCTGGTGGCCCCGGCTTTGTGGTTTTCTCAAGCCGAACTCTAGGTTTATCCATAACCATAAGCCTAGTTTGCGCCAGAAATCGAGACTGTGGGCTGCGGTGAGTTCCAAGCAGAAAGAAGAGGAGGCATCAAGGTTTTGGCTGTACCATACTCAACTTGGCCTGCCTTTCGCATGGTGAGTATCCCTGGAGCTCCTGGCTTTGTGGTTTACTCAAGCCTAACCCTAGGCGTAACCCTAACCCTAACCCTAACCGTAGTTTGATCCAGAAAACGGGCATTGGGCTGTGGTGAGTTCCAATCAGAAAGAAGAAGAGTGGGCACGGTTTTGGCTATACCGTGCTCAACTTGGCCTGCCTTTCGCATGGTGTGTGTCCCTGGAGCTCCTGGCTTTGTGGTTTTCTCAAGCCTAACCCTAGGCGTAACCCTAACCCCAACCCTAGTTTGAGCCAGAAATCGGGCATTGGACTGTGGCGACTTCTAAGCACAAAGAAGAGGAGGCAGCCAGGTTTTGGCTTTACGGTATTCCACTTGGCCTGCCTTTCGCATGGTGAGCATCCCTGGAGCTCCTGGCTTTGTGGTTTTCTCAAGCCTAACTCTAGGTATATCCATAACCATAACCTTAGTTTGAGTCAGAAATCGAGCATTGGGCTGTGGCGAGTTCCAAGCAGAAACAAGAGGAAGCGGCAAGGTTTTGGCTGTACCGTACTCAACTTGGCCTGCCTTTTGCATGGTTAGTATCCCTGGAGCTCCTGGCTTTGTGGTTTTCTCAAGCCTAACCCCAGGCGTAACCCTAACCCCAACCCTAGTTTGAGCCAGAAATCGGGCATTGGGCTGTGGTGAGTTCCAATCTGAAGGAAGAAGACAAAGCAAGGTTTTGGCTGTACTGCGCTCACCATGGCCTGCCTTTTGCATGGTGAGCATCCCTGGAGCTCCTGGCTTTGTGGTTTTCTCAACCCGAACCCTAGGCGTAACCCTAACCCTAACCCTAACCCTAACCGTAGTTTGAGCCGGAAAACGGGCATTGGGCTGTGGTGAGTTCCAATCTGAAAGAAGAATAGGGAGCACTGTTTTGGCTATACCATGCTCAACTTGGCCTGCCTTTTGCATGGTGTGTATCCCTGGTGTCCCCGGCTTTGTGGTTTTCTCAATCCGAACTCTAGGTGTATCCATAACCATAGGCCTAGTTTGAGTCAGAAATCGAGACAGTGGGCTGTGGCGAGTTCCAAGCAGAAAGAAGAGGAGGCGGCAAGGTTTTGGCTGTACCGTACTCAACTTGGCCTGCCTTTCGCATGGTGTGTGTCCCTGGAGCTCCTGGCTTTGTGGTTTTCTCAAGCCTAACCCTAGGCGCAACCCTAACCCTAACCCTAGTTTGAGCCAGAAATCGGGCATTGGGCTGTGGCGACTTCTAAGCACAAAGAAGAGGAGGCAGCAAGGTTTTGGCTGTACCGTACTCAACTTGGCCTGCCTTTCGCATGGTGAGCATCCCTGGAGCTCCTGGCTTTGTGGTTTTCTCAACCCGAACCCTAGGCGTAACCCTAACCCTAACCCTAACCGTAGTTTGAGCCAGAAAACGAGCATTGGGCTGTGGCGAGTTCCAATCAGAAAGAAGAAGAGGCAGCAAGGTTTTGGCTATACCGTACTCAACTTGGCCTGCCTTTCACATGGTGAGCATCCCTGGAGCTCCTGGCTTTGTGGTTTTCTCAACCCTAACCCTAGGCGTAACCCTAACCCCAACCCTAGTTTGAGCCAGGTATTGTGCAATGGGCTGTGGTGAGTTCCAATCAGAAAGAAGAAGAGGAGCGCGGTTTTGGCTATACTGTGCTCAGCTTGGCCTGCCTTTCGCATGGTGAGTATCCCTGGTGGCCCTGGCTTTGTGGTTTTCTCAACCCTAACCCTAGGCGTAACCCTAACCCTAACCCTAACCGTAGTCTGAGCCAGCAATCGGGCATTGGGCTGTGGTGAATTCCAATAAGAAAGAAGAAGAGGGAGCACGGTTTTGGCTATACCGTGCTCAACTTGGCCTGCTTTTCGCATGGTGAGTATCCCTGGTGGCTCCTGGCTTTGTGGTTTTCTAAAGCCTAACCCTAGGCAGAACGCTAACCCTAACCGTAGTTTTAGCCAGAAAACGGGCATTGGGCTGTGGCGAGTTCCAAGCAGAAAGAAGAGGAGGTGGCAAGGTTTTGGCTGTACGGTATTCAACTTGGCCTACCTTTCGCATTGTGAGTATCCCTGGAGCTCCTGGCTTTGTGGTTTTCTCAAGCCTAACCCTAGGCGTAACCCTAACCCTAACCCTAGTTTGAGCCAGAAATTGGGCATTGGGCTGTGGCGACTTCTAAGCACAAAGAAGAGGAGGCAGCAAGGTTTTGGCTGTTCCATACTCAACTTGGCCTGCCTTTTGCATGGTGAGCATCCCTGGAGCTCCTGACTTTGTGGTTTTCTCAACCCGAACCCTAGGCGTAACCCTAACCCTAACCCTAACCGTAGTTTGAGCCAGAAAACGGGCATTGGGCTGTGGTGAGTTCCAAGCAGAAAGAAGAAGAGGCAGCAAGGTTTTGGCTATAGCGTGCTCAACTTGGCCTGCCTTTCGCATGGTGAGCATCCCTGGAGCTCCTGGCTTTGTGGTTTTCTCAAGCCTAACCCTAGGCGTAACCCTAACCCTAACCCTAACCGTAGTTTGAGCCAGAAAACGGGCATTGGGCTGTGGTGAGTTCCAATCTGAAAGAAGAAGAGGCAGCAAGGTTTTGGCTATACCGTGCTCAACTTGGCCTGCCTTTTGCATGGTGTGTATCCCTGGTGGCCCCGGCTTTGTGGTTTTCTCAAGCCGAACTCTAGGTGTATCCATAACCATAGGCCTAGTTTGAGTCAGAAATCGAGACAGTGGGCTGTGGCGAGTTCCAAGCAGAAAGAAGAGGAGGCAGCAAGGTTTTGGCTGTACCGTACTCAACTTGGCCTGCCTTTTGCATGGTGAGTATCCCTGGAGCTCCTGGCTTTGTGGTTTTCTCAAGCCTAACCCCAGGCGTGACCCTAACCCCAACCCTAGTTTGAGCCAGAAATCGGGCATTGGGCTGTGGTGAGTTCCAATCTGAAGGAAGAAGACAAAGCAAGGTTTTGGCTGTACTGCGCTCACCATGGCCTGCCTTTTGCATGGTGAGCATCCCTGGAGCTCCTGGCTTTGTGGTTTTCTCAACCCGAACCCTAGGCGTAACCCTAACCCTAACCCTAACCGTAGTTTGAGCCAGAAATCGGGCATTGGGCTGTGGTGAGTTCCAATCTGAAAGAAGAAGAGGCAGCAAGGTTTTGGCTATACCGTGCTCAACTTGGCCGGCCTTTTGCATGGTGTGTATCCCTGGTGGCCCCGGCTTTGTGGTTTTCTCAAGCCGAACTCTAGGTGTATCCATAACCATAAGCCTAGTTTGAGCCAGAAATCGAGACTGTGGGCTGTAGCGAGTTCTAAGCAGAAAGAAGAGGAGGCAGCAAAGTTTTGGCTTTACGGTATTCAACTTGGCCTGCCTTTCGCATGGTGAGTGTCCCTGGAGCTCCTGGCTTTGTGGTTTTCTCAAGCCTAACCCTAGGCGTAACCCTAACCCTAACCCTAACCGTAGTTTGAGCCAGAAATCGGGCATTGGGCTGTGGTGAGTTCCAATCAGAAAGAAGAAGAGGGAGCACGGTTTTGGCTATACCGTGCTCAACTTGGCCTGCCTTTTGCATGGTGAGTATCCCTGGAGCTCCTGGCTTTGTGGTTTTCTCAAGCCTAACCCTAGGCGTAACCCTAACCCCAACCCTAGTTTGAGCCAGAAATCGGGCATTGGGCTGTGGTGAGTTCCAATCTGAAGGAAGAAGACAAAGCAAGGTTTTGGATGTACTGCGCTCACCTTGGCCTGCCTTTCGCATGGTGAGCATCCCTGGAGCTCCTGGCTTTGTGGTTTTCTCAACCCGAACCCTAGGCGTAACCCTAACCCTAACCCTAACCGTAGTTTGAGCCAGAAAACGGGCATTGGGCTGTGGCGAGTTCCAATCAGAAAGAAGAGGAGGCAGCAAGGTTTTGGCTATACCGTGCTCAACTTGGCCTGCCTTTTGCATGGTGTGTATCCCTGGTGGCCCCGGCTTTGTGGTTTTCTCAAGCCGAACTCTAGGTGTATCCATAACCATAAGCCTAGTTTGAGTCCGAAATCGGGCATTGGGCTGTGGTGAGTTCCAAGCAGAAAGAAGAGGCGGCAGCAAGGTTTTGGCTGTACCGTACTCAACTTGGCCTGCCTTTCGCATGGTGTGTGTCCCTGGAGCTCCTGGCTTTGTGGTTTTCTCAAGCCTAACCCTAGGCGTAACCCTAACCCTAACCCTAACCGTAGTTTGAGCCAGAAATCGGGCATTGGGCTGTGGTGAGTTCCAATCTGAAAGAAGAAGAGGCAGCAAGGTTTTGGCTATACCGTGCTCAACTTGGCCTGCCTTTTGCATGGTGTGTATCCCTGGTGGCCCCGGCTTTGTGGTTTTCTCAAGCCGAACTCTAGGTGTATCCATAACCATAAGCCTAGTTTGAGTCCGAAATCGAGACTGTGGGCTGTGGCGAGTTCCAATCAGAAAGAAGAGGAGGTAGCAAGGTTTTGGCTGTACCGTACTCAACTTGGCCTGCCTTTCGCATGGTGAGTATCCCTGGAGCTCCTGGCTTTGTGGTTTTCTCAAGCCTAATGCTAGGTGCATCCATAACCATAACCCTAGTGTGAGTCAGAAATCACGCAGTGGGCTGTGACGACTTCCAAGCAGAAAGTAGAAGAGGAGGCAGCAAGGTTTTGGCTGTTCCGTACTCAACTTGGCCTGCCTTTCGCATGGTGAGCATCCCTGGAGCTCCTGGCTTTGTGGTTTTCTCAACCCGAACCCTAGGCGTAACCCTAACCCTAACCGTAGTTTGAGCCAGAAAAGGGGCATTGGGCTGTGGTGAGTTCCAATCTGAAGGAAGAAGACAAAGCAAGGTTTTGGCTGTACTGCGCTCACCTTGGCCTGCCTTTCGCATGGTGAGTATCCCTGGAGCTCCTGGCTTTGTGGTTTTCTCAACCCTAACCCTAGGCGTAACCCTAACCCTAACCCTAGTTTGAGCCAGAAATCGGGCATTGGGCTGTGGCGACTTCTAAGCACAAAGAAGAGGAGGCAGCAAAGTTTTGGCTTTACGGTATTCAACTTGGCCTGCCTTTCGCATGGTGAGTGTCCCTGGAGCTCCTGGCTTTGTGGTTTTCTCAAGCCTAACCCTAGGCGTAACCCTAACCCTAACCCTAATTTGATCCAGGAATCGGGCATTGGTCTGTGGCGAGTTCCAATCTGCAGGAAGAAGACGGAGCAATGTTTTGGCTATAGTGCGCTCAACTTGGCCTGACTTTCGCATGGTGAGTATCCCTGGAGCTCCTGGCTTTGTGGTTTTCTCAACCCTAACCCTCGGCGTAACCCTAACCGTAGTTTGAGCCAGAAATCGGGCCTTGGGCTGTGGTGCGTTCCAATCAAAAAGAAGAAGAGGCAGCAAGGTTTTGGCTATACCGTGCTCAACTTGGCCTGCCTTTCGCATGGTGAGCATCCCTGGAGCTCCTGGCTTTGTGGTTTTCTCAACCCGAACCCTAGGCGTAACCCTAACCCTAACCCTAACCGTAGTTTGAGCCAGAAAACGGGCATTGGGCTGTGGTGAGTTCCAATCAGAAAGAAGAAGAGGCAGCAAGGTTTTGGCTATACCGTGCTCAACTTGGCCTGCCTTTTGCATGGTGTGTATCCCTGGTGGCCCCGGCTTTGTGGTTTTCTCAAGCCGAACTCTAGGTGTATCCATAACCATAGGCCTAGTTTGAGTCAGAAATCGAGACAGTGGGCTGTGGCGAGTTCCAAGCAGAAAGAAGAGGCGGCAGCAAGGTTTTGGCTGTACCGTACTCAACTTGCCCTGCCTTTCGCATGGTGTGTGTCCCTGGAGCTCCTGGCTTTGTGGTTTTCTCAAGCCTAACCCTAGGCGTAACCCTAACCCTAACCCTAACCGTAGTTTGAGCCAGAAAACGGGCATTGGGCTGTGGTGAGTTCCAATCTGAAAGAAGAAGAGGCAGCAAGGTTTTGGCTATACCGTGCTCAACTTGGCCTGCCTTTTGCATGGTGTGTATCCCTGGTGGCCCCGGCTTTGTGGTTTTCTCAAGCCGAACTCTAGGTGTATCCATAACCATAAGCCTAGTTTGAGTCCGAAATCGAGACTGTGGGCTGTGGCGAGTTCCAATCAGAAAGAAGAGGAGGTAGCAAGGTTTTGGCTGTACCGTACTCAACTTGGCCTGCCTTTTGCATGGTGAGTATCCCTGGAGCTCCTGGCTTTGTGGTTTTCTCAAGCCTAATGCTAGGTGCATCCATAACCATAACCCTAGTGTGAGTCAGAAATCACGCAGTGGGCTGTGACGACTTCCAAGCAGAAAGTAGAAGAGGAGGCAGCAAGGTTTTGGCTGTTCCGTACTCAACTTGGCCTGCCTTTCGCATGGTGAGCATCCCTGGAGCTCCTGGCTTTGTGGTTTTCTCAACCCGAACCCTAGGCGTAACCCTAACCCTAACCGTAGTTTGAGCCAGAAAAGGGGCATTGGGCTGTGGTGAGTTCCAATCTGAAGGAAGAAGACAAAGCAAGGTTTTGGCTGTACTGCGCTCACCTTGGCCTGCCTTTCGCATGGTGAGTATCCCTGGAGCTCCTGGCTTTGTGGTTTTCTCAACCCTAACCCTAGGCGTAACCCTAACCCTAACCCTAGTTTGAGCCAGAAATCGGGCATTGGGCTGTGGCGACTTCTAAGCACAAAGAAGAGGAGGCAGCAAAGTTTTGGCTTTACGGTATTCAACTTGGCCTGCCTTTCGCATGGTGAGTGTCCCTGGAGCTCCTGGCTTTGTGGTTTTCTCAAGCCTAACCCTAGGCGTAACCCTAACCCTAACCCTAATTTGATCCAGGAATCGGGCATTGGTCTGTGGCGAGTTCCAATCTGCAGGAAGAAGACGGAGCAATGTTTTGGCTATAGTGCGCTCAACTTGGCCTGACTTTCGCATGGTGAGTATCCCTGGAGCTCCTGGCTTTGTGGTTTTCTCAACCCTAACCCTCGGCGTAACCCTAACCGTAGTTTGAGCCAGAAATCGGGCCTTGGGCTGTGGTGCGTTCCAATCAAAAAGAAGAAGAGGCAGCAAGGTTTTGGCTATACCGTGCTCAACTTGGCCTGCCTTTCGCATGGTGAGCATCCCTGGAGCTCCTGGCTTTGTGGTTTTCTCAACCCGAACCCTAGGCGTAACCCTAACCCTAACCCTAACCGTAGTTTGAGCCAGAAAACGGGCATTGGGCTGTGGTGAGTTCCAATCAGAAAGAAGAAGAGGCAGCAAGGTTTTGGCTATACCGTGCTCAACTTGGCCTGCCTTTTGCATGGTGTGTATCCCTGGTGGCCCCGGCTTTGTGGTTTTCTCAAGCCGAACTCTAGGTGTATCCATAACCATAGGCCTAGTTTGAGTCAGAAATCGAGACAGTGGGCTGTGGCGAGTTCCAAGCAGAAAGAAGAGGAGGCAGCAAGGTTTTGGCTGTACCGTACTCAACTTGGCCTGCCTTTCGCATGGTGTGTGTCCCTGGAGCTCCTGGCTTTGTGGTTTTCTCAACCCGAACCCTAGGCGTAACCCTAACCCTAGTTTGAGCCAGAAATCGGGCATTGGGCTGTGGTGCGTTCCAATCAAAAAGAAGAAGAGGCAGCAAGGTTTTGGCTGTTCCGTACTCAACTTGGCCTGCCTTTCGCATGGTGAGCATCCCTGGAGCTCCTGGCTTTGTGGTTTTCTCAACCCGAACCCTAGGCATAACCCTAACCCTAACCCTAACCCTAGTTTGAGCCAGAAAACGAGCATTGGGCTGCGGTGAGTTCCAAGCAGAAAGAAGAAGAGGGAGCACGGTTTTGGCTATACCGTGCTCAACTTGGCCTGCCTTTCGCATGGTGAGTATCCCTGGAGCTCCTGGCTTTGTGGTTTTCTCAAGCCTAACCCCAGGCGTAACCCTAACCCTAACCGTAGTTTGAGCCAGAAAACGGGCATTGGGCTGTGGTGAGTTCCAATCTGAAGGAAGAAGACAAAGCAAGGTTTTGGCTGTACCGTGCTCAACTTGGCCTGCCTTTTGCATGGTGTGTGTCCCTGGTGGCCCCGGCTTTGTGGTTTTCTCAAGCCGAACTCTAGGTTTATCCATAACCATAAGCCTAGTTTGAGCCAGAAATCGAGACTGTGGGCTGCGGTGAGTTCCAAGCAGAAAGAAGAGGAGGCAACAAGGTTTTGGCTGTACCGTACTCAACTTGGCCTGCCTTTCGCATGGTGAGTATCCCTGGAGCTCCTGGCTTTGTGGTTTTCTCAACCCTAACCCTAGGCGTAACCCTAACCCTAACCCTAGTTTGAGCCAGAAATCGGGCATTGGGCTGTGGTGAGTTCCAATCTGAAGGAAGAAGACAAAGCAAGGTTTTGGCTGTACTGCGCTCACCTTGGCCTGCCTTTTGCATGGTGAGCATCCCTGGAGCTCCTGGCTTTGTGGTTTTCTCAACCCGAACCCTAGGCGTAACCCTAACCCTAACCTTAACCGTAGTTTGATCCAGAAAAGGGGCATTGGGCTGTGGTGTGTTCCAAGCAGAAAGAAGAAGAAGGAGCACGGTTTTGGCTATACCGTGCTCAACTTGGCCTGCCTTTCGCATGGTGTGTGTCCCTGGAGCTCCTGGCTTTGTGGTTTTCTCAAGCCTAACCCTAGGCGTAACCCTAACCCCAACCCTAGTTTGAGCCAGAAATCGGGCATTGGGCTGTGGCGACTTCTAAGCACAAAGAAGAGGAGGCAGCCAGGTTTTGGCTTTACGGTATTCCACTTGGCCTGCCTTTCGCATGGTGAGCATCCCTGGAGCTCCTGGCTTTGTGGTTTTCTCAAGCCTAACTCTAGGTGTATCTATAACCATAACCTTAGTTTGAGTCAGAAATCGAGCATTGGGCTGTGGCGAGTTCCAAGCAGAAACAAGAGGAAGCGGCAAGGTTTTGGCTGTACCGTACTCAACTTGGCCTGCCTTTTGCATTGTGAGCATCCCTGGAGCTCCTGGCTTTGTGGTTTCCTCAACCCGAACCCTAGGCGTAACCCTAACCCTAACCCCAACCCTAGTTTGAGCCAGAAATCGGGCATTGGGCTGTGGTGAGTTCCAATCTGAAGGAAGAAGACAAAGCAAGGTTTTGGCTGTACTGCGCTCACCATGGCCTGCCTTTTGCATGGTGAGCATCCCTGGAGCTCCTGGCTTTGTGGTTTTCTCAACCCGAACCCTAGGCGTAACCCTAACCCTAACCCTAACCCTAACCGTAGTTTGAGCCGGAAAACGGGCATTGGGCTGTGGTGAGTTCCAGTCAGAAAGAAGAATAGGGAGCACTGTTTTGGCTATACCATGCTCAACTTGGCCTGCCTTTTGCATGGTGTGTATCCCTGGTGTCCCCGGCTTTGTGGTTTTCTCAATCCGAACTCTAGGTGTATCCATAACCATAGGCCTAGTTTGAGTCAGAAATCGAGACAGTGGGCTGTGGCGAGTTCCAAGCAGAAAGAAGAGGAGGCAGCAAGGTTTTGGCTGTACCGTACTCAACTTGGCCTGCCTTTCGCATGGTGTGTGTCCCTGGAGCTCCTGGCTTTGTGGTTTTCTCAACCCTAACCCTAGGCGCAACCCTAACCCTAACCGTAGTTTGAGCCAGAAATCGGGCATTGGGCTGTGGCGACTTCTAAGCACAAAGAAGAGGAGGCAGCAAGGTTTTGGCTGTTCCGTACTCAACTTGGCCTGCCTTTCGCATGGTGAGCATCCCTGGAGCTCCTGGCTTTGTGGTTTTCTCAAGCCTAACCCTAGGCGTAACCCTAACCCTAACCCTAACCGTAGTTTGAGCCAGAAAACGAGCATTGGGCTGTGGTGAGTTCCAAGCAGAAAGAAGAAGAGGGAGCACGGTTTTGGCTATACCGTGCTCAACTTGGCCTGCCTTTCACATGGTGAGCATCCCTGGAGCTCCTGGCTTTGTGGTTTTCTCAACCCTAACCCTAGGCGTAACCCTAACCCCAACCCTAGTTTGAGCCAGGTATTGTGCAATGGGCTGTGGTGAGTTCCAATCAGAAAGAAGAAGAGGAGCGCGGTTTTGGCTATACTGTGCTCAGCTTGGCCTGCCTTTCGCATGGTGAGTATCCCTGGTGGCCCTGGCTTTGTGGTTTTCTCAACCCTAACCCTAGGCGTAACCCTAACCCTAACCCTAACCGTAGTCTGAGCCAGCAATCGGGCATTGGGCTGTGGTGAATTCCAATAAGAAAGAAGAAGAGGGAGCACGGTTTTGGCTATACCGTGCTCAACTTGGCCTGCTTTTCGCATGGTGAGTATCCCTGGTGGCTCCTGGCTTTGTGGTTTTCTAAAGCCTAACCCTAGGCAGAACGCTAACCCTAACCGTAGTTTTAGCCAGAAAACGGGCATTGGGCTGTGGCGAGTTCCAAGCAGAAAGAAGAGGAGGTGGCAAGGTTTTGGCTGTACGGTATTCAACTTGGCCTACCTTTCGCATTGTGAGTATCCCTGGAGCTCCTGGCTTTGTGGTTTTCTCAAGCCTAACCCTAGGCGTAACCCTAACCCTAACCCTAGTTTGAGCCAGAAATCGGGCATTGGGCTGTGGCGACTTCTAAGCACAAAGAAGAGGAGGCAGCAAGGTTTTGGCTGTTCCATACTCAACTTGGCCTGCCTTTTGCATGGTGAGCATCCCTGGAGCTCCTGGCTTTGTGGTTTTCTCAACCCGAACCCTAGGCGTAACCCTAACCCTAACCCTAACCGTAGTTTGAGCCAGAAAACGGGCATTGGGCTGTGGTGAGTTCCAATCTGAAAGAAGAAGAGGCAGCAAGGTTTTGGCTATACCGTGCTCAACTTGGCCTGCCTTTCGCATGGTGTGTATCTCTGGTGGCCCCGGCTTTGTGGTTTTCTCAAGCCGAACTCTAGGTGTATCCATAACCATAGGCCTAGTTTGAGTCAGAAATCGAGACAGTGGGCTGTGGCGAGTTCCAAGCAGAAAGAAGAGGAGGCAGCAAGGTTTTGGCTGTACCGTACTCAACTTGGCCTGCCTTTTGCATGGTGAGTATCCCTGGAGCTCCTGGCTTTGTGGTTTTCTCAAGCCTAACCCCAGGCGTAACCCTAACCCCAACCCTAGTTTGAGCCAGAAAACGGGCATTGGGCTGTGGTGAGTTCCAATCTGAAGGAAGAAGACAAAGCAAGGTTTTGGCTGTACTGCGCTCACCATGGCCTGCCTTTTGCATGGTGAGCATCCCTGGAGCTCCTGGCTTTGTGGTTTTCTCAACCCGAACCCTAGGCGTAACCCTAACCCTAACCCTAACCGTAGTTTGAGCCAGAAATCGGGCATTGGGCTGTGGTGAGTTCTAATCAGAAAGAAGAAGAGGCAGCAAGGTTTTGGCTATACCGTGCTCAACTTGGCCGGCCTTTTGCATGGTGAGTATCCCTGGAGCTCCTGGCTTTGTGGTTTTCTCAAGCCGAACTCTAGGTGTATCCATAACCATAAGCCTAGTTTGAGCCAGAAATCGAGACTGTGGGCTGTAGCGAGTTCTAAGCAGAAAGAAGAGGAGGCAGCAAGGTTTTGGCTTTACGGTATTCAACTTGGCCTGCCTTTCGCATGGTGAGTGTCCCTGGAGCTCCTGGCTTTGTGGTTTTCTCAAGCCTAACCCTAGGCGTAACCCTAACCCTAACCCTAACCGTAGTTTGAGCCAGAAATCGGGCATTGGGCTGTGGTGAGTTCCAATCAGAAAGAAGAAGAGGGAGCACGGTTTTGGCTATACCGTGCTCAACTTGGCCTGCCTTTCGCATGGTGAGTATCCCTGGAGCTCCTGGCTTTGTGGTTTTCTCAAGCCTAACCCTAGGCGTAACCCTAACCCCAACCCTAGTTTGAGCCAGAAATCGGGCATTGGGCTGTGGTGAGTTCCAATCTGAAGGAAGAAGACAAAGCAAGGTTTTGGATGTACTGCGCTCACCTTGGCCTGCCTTTCGCATGGTGAGCATCCCTGGAGCTCCTGGCTTTGTGGTTTTCTCAAGCCTAACCCTAGGCGTAACCCTAACCCTAACCCTAACCGTAGTTTGAGCCAGAAAACGGGCATTGGGCTGTGGTGAGTTCCAATCAGAAAGAAGAGGAGGCAGCAAGGTTTTGGCTATACCGTGCTCAACTTGGCCTGCCTTTTGCATCGTGTGTATCCCTGGTGGCCCCGGCTTTGTGGTTTTCTCAAGCCGAACTCTAGGTGTATCCATAACCATAAGCCTAGTTTGAGTCCGAAATCGGGCATTGGGCTGTGGTGAGTTCCAAGCAGAAAGAAGAGGCGGCAGCAAGGTTTTGGCTGTACCGTACTCAACTTGCCCTGCCTTTCGCATGGTGTGTGTCCCTGGAGCTCCTGGCTTTGTGGTTTTCTCAAGCCTAACCCTAGGCGTAACCCTAACCCTAACCCTAACCGTAGTTTGAGCCAGAAAACGGGCATTGGGCTGTGGTGAGTTCCAATCAGAAAGAAGAAGAGGCAGCAAGGTTTTGGCTATACCGTGCTCAACTTGGCCTGCCTTTTGCATGGTGTGTATCCCTGGTGGCCCCGGCTTTGTGGTTTTCTCAAGCCGAACTCTAGGTGTATCCATAACCATAAGCCTAGTTTGAGTCCGAAATCGAGACTGTGGGCTGTGGCGAGTTCCAATCAGAAAGAAGAGGAGGTAGAAAGGTTTTGGCTGTACCGTACTCAACTTGGCCTGCCTTTCGCATGGTGAGTATCCCTGTAGCTCCTGGCTTTGTGGTTTTCTCAAGCCTAATGCTAGGTGCATCCATAACCATAACCCTAGTGTGAGTCAGAAATCACGCAGTGGGCTGTGGCGACTTCCAAGCAGAAAGTAGAAGAGGAGGCAGCAAAGTTTTGGCTGTTCCGTACTCAACTTGGCCTGCCTTTCGCATGGTGAGCATCCCTGGAGCTCCTGGCTTTGTGGTTTTCTCAACCCGAACCCTAGGCGTAACCCTAACCCTAACCGTAGTTTGAGCCAGAAAAGGGGCATTGGGCTGTGGTGAGTTCCAATCTGAAGGAAGAAGACAAAGCAAGGTTTTGGCTGTACTGCGCTCACCTTGGCCTGCCTTTCGCATGGTGAGTATCCCTGGAGCTCCTGGCTTTGTGGTTTTCTCAACCCTAACCCTAGGCGTAACCCTACCCCTAACCCTAGTTTGAGCCAGAAATCGGGCATTGGGCTGTGGCGACTTCTAAGCACAAAGAAGAGGAGGCAGCAAAGTTTTGGCTTTACGGTATTCAACTTGGCCTGCCTTTCGCATGGTGAGTGTCCCTGGAGCTCCTGGCTTTGTGGTTTTCTCAACCCTAACCCTAGGCGTAACCCTACCCCTAACCCTAGTTTGAGCCAGAAAAGGGGCATTGGGCTGTGGTGAGTTCCAATCTGAAGGAAGAAGACAAAGCAAGGTTTTGGCTGTACTGCGCTCACCTTGGCCTGCCTTTCGCATGGTGAGTATCCCTGGAGCTCCTGGCTTTGTGGTTTTCTCAACCCTAACCCTAGGCGTAACCCTACCCCTAACCCTAGTTTGAGCCAGAAATCGGGCATTGGGCTGTGGCGACTTCTAAGCACAAAGAAGAGGAGGCAGCAAAGTTTTGGCTTTACGGTATTCAACTTGGCCTGCCTTTCGCATGGTGAGTGTCCCTGGAGCTCCTGGCTTTGTGGTTTTCTCAACCCTAACCCCAGGCGTAACCCTAACCCTAACCCTAGTTTGAGCCAGAAATCAGGCATTGGGCTGTGGTGAGTTCCAATCTGAAGGAAGAAGACAAAGCAAGGTTTTGGCTGTACTGCGCTCAACTTGGCCTGCCTTTCGCATGGTGAGTATCCCTGGAGCTCCTGGCTTTGTGGTTTTCTCAAGCCTAACCCTAGGCGTAACCCTAACCCCAACCCTAGTTTGAGCCAGAAATCGGGCATTGGGCTGTGGTGAGTTCCAATCTGAAGGAAGAAGACAAAGCAAGGTTTTGGATGTACTGCGCTCACCTTGGCCTGCCTTTCGCATGGTGAGCATCCCTGGAGCTCCTGGCTTTGTGGTTTTCTCAACCCGAACCCTAGGCGTAACCCTAACCCTAACCCTAACCGTAGTTTGAGCCAGAAAACGGGCATTGGGCTGTGGTGAGTTCCAATCAGAAAGAAGAGGAGGCAGCAAGGTTTTGGCTATACCGTGCTCAACTTGGCCTGCCTTTTGCATGGTGTGTATCCCTGGTGGCCCCGGCTTTGTGGTTTTCTCAAGCCGAACTCTAGGTGTATCCATAACCATAAGCCGAGTTTGAGTCAGAAATCAAGACTGTGGGCTGTGGTGAGTTCCAAGCAGAAAGAAGAGGCGGCAGCAAGGTTTTGGCTGTACCGTACTCAACTTGGCCTGCCTTTCGCATGGTGTGTGTCCCTGGAGCTCCTGGCTTTGTGGTTTTCTCAAGCCTAACCCTAGGCGTAACCCTAACCCTAACCCTAACCGTAGTTTGAGCCAGAAATCGGGCATTGGGCTGTGGTGAGTTCCAATCAGAAAGAAGAAGAGGCAGCAAGGTTTTGGCTATACCGTGCTCAACTTGGCCTGCCTTTCGCATGGTGAGTATCCCTGTAGCTCCTGGCTTTGTGGTTTTCTCAAGCCTAATGCTAGGTGCATCCATAACCATAACCCTAGTGTGAGTCAGAAATCACGCAGTGGGCTGTGGCGACTTCCAAGCAGAAAGTAGAAGAGGAGGCAGCAAGGTTTTGGCTGTTCCGTACTCAACTTGGCCTGCCTTTCGCATGGTGAGCATCCCTGGAGCTCCTGGCTTTGTGGTTTTCTCAACCCGAACCCTAGGCGTAACCCTAACCCTAACCGTAGTTTGAGCCACAAAACGGGCATTGGGCTGTGGTGACTTCCAAGCAGAAAGAAGAAGAGGGAGCACGGTTTTGGCTATACCGTGCTCAACTTGGCCTGCCTTTCGCATGGTGAGTATCCCTGGAGCTCCTGGCTTTGTGGTTTTCTCAACCCTAACCCTAGGCGTAACCCTAACCCTAACCCTAGTTTGAGCCAGAAATCGGGCATTGGGCTGTGGCGACTTCTAAGCACAAAGAAGAGGAGGCAGCAAAGTTTTGGCTTTACGGTATTTAACTTGGCCTGCCTTTCGCATGGTGAGTGTCCCTGGAGCTCCTGGCTTTGTGGTTTTCTCAACCCTAACCCTAGGCGTAACCCTAACCCTAACCCTAATTTGATCCAGGAATCGGGCATTGGTCTGTGGCGAGTTCCAATCTGCAGGAAGAAGACGGAGCAATGTTTTGGCTATAGTGCGCTCAACTTGGCCTGACTTTCGCATGGTGAGCATCCCTGGAGCTCCTGGCTTTGTGGTTTTCTCAACCCGAACCCTAGGCGTAACCCTAACCCTAACCCTAACCCTAGTTTGAGCCAGAAAACGAGCATTGGGCTGTGGTGAGTTCCAAGCAGAAAGAAGAAGAGGGAGCACGGTTTTGGCTATACCGTGCTCAACTTGGCCTGCCTTTCGCATGGTGAGTATCCCTGGAGCTCCTGGCTTTGTGGTTTTCTCAAGCCTAACCCCAGGCGTAACCCTAACCCTAACCCTAGTTTGAGCCAGAAAACGGGCATTGGGCTGTGGTGAGTTCCAATCTGAAGGAAGAAGACAAAGCAAGGTTTTGGCTGTACCGTGCTCAACTTGGCCTGCCTTTTGCATGGTGTGTGTCCCTGGTGGCCCCGGCTTTGTGGTTTTCTCAAGCCGAACTCTAGGTTTATCCATAACCATAAGCCTAGTTTGCGCCAGAAATCGAGACTGTGGGCTGCGGTGAGTTCCAAGCAGAAAGAAGAGGAGGCATCAAGGTTTTGGCTGTACCATACTCAACTTGGCCTGCCTTTCGCATGGTGAGTATCCCTGGAGCTCCTGGCTTTGTGGTTTTCTCAAGCCTAACCCTAGGCGTAACCCTAACCCTAACCCTAACCGTAGTTTGATCCAGAAAACGGGCATTGGGCTGTGGTGAGTTCCAATCAGAAAGAAGAAGAGTGGGCAAGGTTTTGGCTATACCGTGCTCAACTTGGCCTGCCTTTCGCATGGTGTGTGTCCCTGGAGCTCCTGGCTTTGTGGTTTTCTCAAGCCTAACCCTAGGCGTAACCCTAACCCCAACCCTAGTTTGAGCCAGAAATCGGGCATTGGACTGTGGCGACTTCTAAGCACAAAGAAGAGGAGGCAGCCAGGTTTTGGCTTTACGGTATTCCACTTGGCCTGCCTTTCGCATGGTGAGCATCCCTGGAGCTCCTGGCTTTGTGGTTTTCTCAAGCCTAACTCTAGGTATATCCATAACCATAACCTTAGTTTGAGTCAGAAATCGAGCATTGGGCTGTGGCGAGTTCCAAGCAGAAACAAGAGGAAGCGGCAAGGTTTTGGCTGTACCGTACTCAACTTGGCCTGCCTTTTGCATGGTTAGTATCCCTGGAGCTCCTGGCTTTGTGGTTTTCTCAAGCCTAACCCCAGGCGTAACCCTAACCCCAACCCTAGTTTGAGCCAGAAATCGGGCATTGGGCTGTGGTGAGTTCCAATCTGAAGGAAGAAGACAAAGCAAGGTTTTGGCTGTACTGCGCTCACCATGGCCTGCCTTTTGCATGGTGAGCATCCCTGGAGCTCCTGGCTTTGTGGTTTTCTCAACCCGAACCCTAGGCGTAACCCTAACCCTAACCCTAACCCTAACCGTAGTTTGAGCCGGAAAACGGGCATTGGGCTGTGGTGAGTTCCAATCTGAAAGAAGAATAGGGAGCACTGTTTTGGCTATACCATGCTCAACTTGGCCTGCCTTTTGCATGGTGTGTATCCCTGGTGTCCCCGGCTTTGTGGTTTTCTCAATCCGAACTCTAGGTGTATCCATAACCATAGGCCTAGTTTGAGTCAGAAATCGAGACAGTGGGCTGTGGCGAGTTCCAAGCAGAAAGAAGAGGAGGCGGCAAGGTTTTGGCTGTACCGTACTCAACTTGGCCTGCCTTTCGCATGGTGTGTGTCCCTGGAGCTCCTGGCTTTGTGGTTTTCTCAAGCCTAACCCTAGGCGCAACCCTAACCCTAACCCTAGTTTGAGCCAGAAATCGGGCATTGGGCTGTGGCGACTTCTAAGCACAAAGAAGAGGAGGCAGCAAGGTTTTGGCTGTACCGTACTCAACTTGGCCTGCCTTTCGCATGGTGAGCATCCCTGGAGCTCCTGGCTTTGTGGTTTTCTCAACCCGAACCCTAGGCGTAACCCTAACCCTAACCCTAACCGTAGTTTGAGCCAGAAAACGAGCATTGGGCTGTGGCGAGTTCCAATCAGAAAGAAGAAGAGGCAGCAAGGTTTTGGCTATACCGTACTCAACTTGGCCTGCCTTTCACATGGTGAGCATCCCTGGAGCTCCTGGCTTTGTGGTTTTCTCAACCCTAACCCTAGGCGTAACCCTAACCCCAACCCTAGTTTGAGCCAGGTATTGTGCAATGGGCTGTGGTGAGTTCCAATCAGAAAGAAGAAGAGGAGCGCGGTTTTGGCTATACTGTGCTCAGCTTGGCCTGCCTTTCGCATGGTGAGTATCCCTGGTGGCCCTGGCTTTGTGGTTTTCTCAACCCTAACCCTAGGCGTAACCCTAACCCTAACCCTAACCGTAGTCTGAGCCAGCAATCGGGCATTGGGCTGTGGTGAATTCCAATAAGAAAGAAGAAGAGGGAGCACGGTTTTGGCTATACCGTGCTCAACTTGGCCTGCTTTTCGCATGGTGAGTATCCCTGGTGGCTCCTGGCTTTGTGGTTTTCTAAAGCCTAACCCTAGGCAGAACGCTAACCCTAACCGTAGTTTTAGCCAGAAAACGGGCATTGGGCTGTGGCGAGTTCCAAGCAGAAAGAAGAGGAGGTGGCAAGGTTTTGGCTGTACGGTATTCAACTTGGCCTACCTTTCGCATTGTGAGTATCCCTGGAGCTCCTGGCTTTGTGGTTTTCTCAAGCCTAACCCTAGGCGTAACCCTAACCCTAACCCTAATTTGATCCAGGAATCGGGCATTGGTCTGTGGCGAGTTCCAATCTGCAGGAAGAAGACGGAGCAATGTTTTGGCTATAGTGCGCTCAACTTGGCCTGACTTTCGCATGGTGAGTATCCCTGGAGCTCCTGGCTTTGTGGTTTTCTCAACCCTAACCCTCGGCGTAACCCTAACCGTAGTTTGAGCCAGAAATCGGGCCTTGGGCTGTGGTGCGTTCCAATCAAAAAGAAGAAGAGGCAGCAAGGTTTTGGCTATACCGTGCTCAACTTGGCCTGCCTTTCGCATGGTGAGCATCCCTGGAGCTCCTGGCTTTGTGGTTTTCTCAACCCGAACCCTAGGCGTAACCCTAACCCTAACCCTAACCGTAGTTTGAGCCAGAAAACGGGCATTGGGCTGTGGTGAGTTCCAATCAGAAAGAAGAAGAGGCAGCAAGGTTTTGGCTATACCGTGCTTAACTTGGCCTGCCTTTTGCATGGTGTGTATCCCTGGTGGCCCCGGCTTTGTGGTTTTCTCAATCCGAACTCTAGGTGTATCCATAACCATAGGCCTAGTTTGAGTCAGAAATCGAGACAGTGGGCTGTGGCGAGTTCCAAGCAGAAAGAAGAGGAGGCAGCAAGGTTTTGGCTGTACCGTACTCAACTTGGCCTGCCTTTCGCATGGTGTGTGTCCCTGGAGCTCCTGGCTTTGTGGTTTTCTCAACCCGAACCCTAGGCGTAACCCTAACCCTAGTTTGAGCCAGAAATCGGGCATTGGGCTGTGGTGCGTTCCAATCAAAAAGAAGAAGAGGCAGCAAGGTTTTGGCTGTTCCGTACTCAACTTGGCCTGCCTTTCGCATGGTGAGCATCCCTGGAGCTCCTGGCTTTGTGGTTTTCTCAACCCGAACCCTAGGCATAACCCTAACCCTAACCCTAACCCTAGTTTGAGCCAGAAAACGAGCATTGGGCTGCGGTGAGTTCCAAGCAGAAAGAAGAAGAGGGAGCACGGTTTTGGCTATACCGTGCTCAACTTGGCCTGCCTTTCGCATGGTGAGTATCCCTGGAGCTCCTGGCTTTGTGGTTTTCTCAAGCCTAACCCCAGGCGTAACCCTAACCCTAACCGTAGTTTGAGCCAGAAAACGGGCATTGGGCTGTGGTGAGTTCCAATCTGAAGGAAGAAGACAAAGCAAGGTTTTGGCTGTACCGTGCTCAACTTGGCCTGCCTTTTGCATGGTGTGTGTCCCTGGTGGCCCCGGCTTTGTGGTTTTCTCAAGCCGAACTCTAGGTTTATCCATAACCATAAGCCTAGTTTGAGCCAGAAATCGAGACTGTGGGCTGCGGTGAGTTCCAAGCAGAAAGAAGAGGAGGCAACAAGGTTTTGGCTGTACCGTACTCAACTTGGCCTGCCTTTCGCATGGTGAGTATCCCTGGAGCTCCTGGCTTTGTGGTTTTCTCAACCCGAACCCTAGGCGTAACCCTAACCCTAACCCTAGTTTGAGCCAGAAATCGGGCATTGGGCTGTGGTGAGTTCCAATCTGAAGGAAGAAGACAAAGCAAGGTTTTGGCTGTACTGCGCTCACCTTGGCCTGCCTTTTGCATGGTGAGCATCCCTGGAGCTCCTGGCTTTGTGGTTTTCTCAACCCGAACCCTAGGCGTAACCCTAACCCTAACCTTAACCGTAGTTTGATCCAGAAAAGGGGCATTGGGCTGTGGTGTGTTCCAAGCAGAAAGAAGAAGAAGGAGCACGGTTTTGGCTATACCGTGCTCAACTTGGCCTGCCTTTCGCATGGTGTGTGTCCCTGGAGCTCCTGGCTTTGTGGTTTTCTCAAGCCTAACCCTAGGCGTAACCCTAACCCCAACCCTAGTTTGAGCCAGAAATCGGGCATTGGGCTGTGGCGACTTCTAAGCACAAAGAAGAGGAGGCAGCCAGGTTTTGGCTTTACGGTATTCCACTTGGCCTGCCTTTCGCATGGTGAGCATCCCTGGAGCTCCTGGCTTTGTGGTTTTCTCAAGCCTAACTCTAGGTGTATCTATAACCATAACCTTAGTTTGAGTCAGAAATCGAGCATTGGGCTGTGGCGAGTTCCAAGCAGAAACAAGAGGAAGCGGCAAGGTTTTGGCTGTACCGTACTCAACTTGGCCTGCCTTTTGCATTGTGAGCATCCCTGGAGCTCCTGGCTTTGTGGTTTCCTCAACCCGAACCCTAGGCGTAACCCTAACCCTAACCCCAACCCTAGTTTGAGCCAGAAATCGGGCATTGGGCTGTGGTGAGTTCCAATCTGAAGGAAGAAGACAAAGCAAGGTTTTGGCTGTACTGCGCTCACCATGGCCTGCCTTTTGCATGGTGAGCATCCCTGGAGCTCCTGGCTTTGTGGTTTTCTCAACCCGAACCCTAGGCGTAACCCTAACCCTAACCCTAACCCTAACCGTAGTTTGAGCCGGAAAACGGGCATTGGGCTGTGGTGAGTTCCAGTCAGAAAGAAGAATAGGGAGCACTGTTTTGGCTATACCATGCTCAACTTGGCCTGCCTTTTGCATGGTGTGTATCCCTGGTGTCCCCGGCTTTGTGGTTTTCTCAATCCGAACTCTAGGTGTATCCATAACCATAGGCCTAGTTTGAGTCAGAAATCGAGACAGTGGGCTGTGGCGAGTTCCAAGCAGAAAGAAGAGGAGGCAGCAAGGTTTTGGCTGTACCGTACTCAACTTGGCCTGCCTTTCGCATGGTGTGTGTCCCTGGAGCTCCTGGCTTTGTGGTTTTCTCAACCCTAACCCTAGGCGCAACCCTAACCCTAACCGTAGTTTGAGCCAGAAATCGGGCATTGGGCTGTGGCGACTTCTAAGCACAAAGAAGAGGAGGCAGCAAGGTTTTGGCTGTTCCGTACTCAACTTGGCCTGCCTTTCGCATGGTGAGCATCCCTGGAGCTCCTGGCTTTGTGGTTTTCTCAACCCGAACCCTAGGCGTAACCCTAACCCTAACCCTAACCGTAGTTTGAGCCAGAAAACGAGCATTGGGCTGTGGTGAGTTCCAAGTAGAAAGAAGAAGAGGGAGCACGGTTTTGGCTATACCGTGCTCAACTTGGCCTGCCTTTCACATGGTGAGCATCCCTGGAGCTCCTGGCTTTGTGGTTTTCTCAACCCTAACCCTAGGCGTAACCCTAACCCCAACCCTAGTTTGAGCCAGGTATTGTGCAATGGGCTGTGGTGAGTTCCAATCAGAAAGAAGAAGAGGAGCGCGGTTTTGGCTATACTGTGCTCAGCTTGGCCTGCCTTTCGCATGGTGAGTATCCCTGGTGGCCCTGGCTTTGTGGTTTTCTCAACCCTAACCCTAGGCGTAACCCTAACCCTAACCCTAACCGTAGTCTGAGCCAGCAATCGGGCATTGGGCTGTGGTGAAT
Source organism: Corvus hawaiiensis (assembly GCF_020740725.1). Classification (NCBI taxonomy): domain Eukaryota; kingdom Metazoa; phylum Chordata; class Aves; order Passeriformes; family Corvidae; genus Corvus; species Corvus hawaiiensis. The sequence goes on along the minus strand of NC_063215.1, from coordinate 71,031,114 downwards.
TCCAATAAGAAAGAAGAAGAGGGAGCACGGTTTTGGCTATACCGTGCTCAACTTGGCCTGCTTTTCGCATGGTGAGTATCCCTGGTGGCTCCTGGCTTTGTGGTTTTCTAAAGCCTAACCCTAGGCAGAACGCTAACCCTAACCGTAGTTTTAGCCAGAAAACGGGCATTGGGCTGTGGCGAGTTCCAAGCAGAAAGAAGAGGAGGTGGCAAGGTTTTGGCTGTACGGTATTCAACTTGGCCTACCTTTCGCATTGTGAGTATCCCTGGAGCTCCTGGCTTTGTGGTTTTCTCAAGCCTAACCCTAGGCGTAACCCTAACCCTAACCCTAGTTTGAGCCAGAAATCGGGCATTGGGCTGTGGCGACTTCTAAGCACAAAGAAGAGGAGGCAGCAAGGTTTTGGCTGTTCCATACTCAACTTGGCCTGCCTTTTGCATGGTGAGCATCCCTGGAGCTCCTGGCTTTGTGGTTTTCTCAACCCGAACCCTAGGCGTAACCCTAACCCTAACCCTAACCGTAGTTTGAGCCAGAAAACGGGCATTGGGCTGTGGTGAGTTCCAATCTGAAAGAAGAAGAGGCAGCAAGGTTTTGGCTATACCGTGCTCAACTTGGCCTGCCTTTCGCATGGTGTGTATCCCTGGTGGCCCCGGCTTTGTGGTTTTCTCAAGCCGAACTCTAGGTGTATCCATAACCATAGGCCTAGTTTGAGTCAGAAATCGAGACAGTGGGCTGTGGCGAGTTCCAAGCAGAAAGAAGAGGAGGCAGCAAGGTTTTGGCTGTACCGTACTCAACTTGGCCTGCCTTTTGCATGGTGAGTATCCCTGGAGCTCCTGGCTTTGTGGTTTTCTCAAGCCTAACCCCAGGCGTAACCCTAACCCCAACCCTAGTTTGAGCCAGAAAACGGGCATTGGGCTGTGGTGAGTTCCAATCTGAAGGAAGAAGACAAAGCAAGGTTTTGGCTGTACTGCGCTCACCATGGCCTGCCTTTTGCATGGTGAGCATCCCTGGAGCTCCTGGCTTTGTGGTTTTCTCAACCCGAACCCTAGGCGTAACCCTAACCCTAACCCTAACCGTAGTTTGAGCCAGAAATCGGGCATTGGGCTGTGGTGAGTTCTAATCAGAAAGAAGAAGAGGCAGCAAGGTTTTGGCTATACCGTGCTCAACTTGGCCGGCCTTTTGCATGGTGAGTATCCCTGGAGCTCCTGGCTTTGTGGTTTTCTCAAGCCGAACTCTAGGTGTATCCATAACCATAAGCCTAGTTTGAGCCAGAAATCGAGACTGTGGGCTGTAGCGAGTTCTAAGCAGAAAGAAGAGGAGGCAGCAAGGTTTTGGCTTTACGGTATTCAACTTGGCCTGCCTTTCGCATGGTGAGTGTCCCTGGAGCTCCTGGCTTTGTGGTTTTCTCAAGCCTAACCCTAGGCGTAACCCTAACCCTAACCCTAACCGTAGTTTGAGCCAGAAATCGGGCATTGGGCTGTGGTGAGTTCCAATCAGAAAGAAGAAGAGGGAGCACGGTTTTGGCTATACCGTGCTCAACTTGGCCTGCCTTTCGCATGGTGAGTATCCCTGGAGCTCCTGGCTTTGTGGTTTTCTCAAGCCTAACCCTAGGCGTAACCCTAACCCCAACCCTAGTTTGAGCCAGAAATCGGGCATTGGGCTGTGGTGAGTTCCAATCTGAAGGAAGAAGACAAAGCAAGGTTTTGGATGTACTGCGCTCACCTTGGCCTGCCTTTCGCATGGTGAGCATCCCTGGAGCTCCTGGCTTTGTGGTTTTCTCAAGCCTAACCCTAGGCGTAACCCTAACCCTAACCCTAACCGTAGTTTGAGCCAGAAAACGGGCATTGGGCTGTGGTGAGTTCCAATCAGAAAGAAGAGGAGGCAGCAAGGTTTTGGCTATACCGTGCTCAACTTGGCCTGCCTTTTGCATGGTGTGTATCCCTGGTGGCCCCGGCTTTGTGGTTTTCTCAAGCCGAACTCTAGGTGTATCCATAACCATAAGCCTAGTTTGAGTCCGAAATCGGGCATTGGGCTGTGGTGAGTTCCAAGCAGAAAGAAGAGGCGGCAGCAAGGTTTTGGCTGTACCGTACTCAACTTGCCCTGCCTTTCGCATGGTGTGTGTCCCTGGAGCTCCTGGCTTTGTGGTTTTCTCAAGCCTAACCCTAGGCGTAACCCTAACCCTAACCCTAACCGTAGTTTGAGCCAGAAAACGGGCATTGGGCTGTGGTGAGTTCCAATCAGAAAGAAGAAGAGGCAGCAAGGTTTTGGCTATACCGTGCTCAACTTGGCCTGCCTTTTGCATGGTGTGTATCCCTGGTGGCCCCGGCTTTGTGGTTTTCTCAAGCCGAACTCTAGGTGTATCCATAACCATAAGCCTAGTTTGAGTCCGAAATCGAGACTGTGGGCTGTGGCGAGTTCCAATCAGAAAGAAGAGGAGGTAGAAAGGTTTTGGCTGTACCGTACTCAACTTGGCCTGCCTTTCGCATGGTGAGTATCCCTGTAGCTCCTGGCTTTGTGGTTTTCTCAAGCCTAATGCTAGGTGCATCCATAACCATAACCCTAGTGTGAGTCAGAAATCACGCAGTGGGCTGTGGCGACTTCCAAGCAGAAAGTAGAAGAGGAGGCAGCAAAGTTTTGGCTGTTCCGTACTCAACTTGGCCTGCCTTTCGCATGGTGAGCATCCCTGGAGCTCCTGGCTTTGTGGTTTTCTCAACCCGAACCCTAGGCGTAACCCTAACCCTAACCGTAGTTTGAGCCAGAAAAGGGGCATTGGGCTGTGGTGAGTTCCAATCTGAAGGAAGAAGACAAAGCAAGGTTTTGGCTGTACTGCGCTCACCTTGGCCTGCCTTTCGCATGGTGAGTATCCCTGGAGCTCCTGGCTTTGTGGTTTTCTCAACCCTAACCCTAGGCGTAACCCTACCCCTAACCCTAGTTTGAGCCAGGAATCGGGCATTGGTCTGTGGCGAGTTCCAATCTGCAGGAAGAAGACGGAGCAATGTTTTGGCTATAGTGCGCTCAACTTGGCCTGACTTTCGCATGGTGAGTATCCCTGGAGCTCCTGGCTTTGTGGTTTTCTCAAGCCTAACCCTCGGCGTAACCCTAACCGTAGTTTGAGCCAGAAATCGGGCCTTGGGCTGTGGTGCGTTCCAATCAAAAAGAAGAAGAGGCAGCAAGGTTTTGGCTATACCGTGCTCAACTTGCCCTGCCTTTCGCATGGTGAGCATCCCTGGAGCTCCTGGCTTTGTGGTTTTCTCAACCCGAACCCTAGGCGTAACCCTAACCCTAACCCTAACCGTAGTTTGAGCCAGAAAACGGGCATTGGGCTGTGGTGAGTTCCAATCAGAAAGAAGAAGAGGCAGCAAGGTTTTGGCTATACCGTGCTCAACTTGGCCTGCCTTTTGCATGGTGTGTATCCCTGGTGGCCCCGGCTTTGTGGTTTTCTCAAGCCGAACTCTAGGTGTATCCATAACCATAGGCCTAGTTTGAGTCAGAAATCGAGACAGTGGGCTGTGGCGAGTTCCAAGCAGAAAGAAGAGGAGGCAGCAAGGTTTTGGCTGTACCGTACTCAACTTGGCCTGCCTTTCGCATGGTGTGTGTCCCTGGAGCTCCTGGCTTTGTGGTTTTCTCAACCCGAACCCTAGGCGTAACCCTAACCCTAGTTTGAGCCAGAAATCGGGCATTGGGCTGTGGTGCGTTCCAATCAAAAAGAAGAAGAGGCAGCAAGGTTTTGGCTGTTCCGTACTCAACTTGGCCTGCCTTTCGCATGGTGAGCATCCCTGGAGCTCCTGGCTTTGTGGTTTTCTCAACCCGAACCCTAGGCGTAACCCTAACCCTAACCCTAACCCTAGTTTGAGCCAGAAAACGAGCATTGGGCTGCGGTGAGTTCCAAGCAGAAAGAAGAAGAGGGAGCACGGTTTTGGCTATACCGTGCTCAACTTGGCCTGCCTTTCGCATGGTGAGTATCCCTGGAGCTCCTGGCTTTGTGGTTTTCTCAAGCCTAACCCCAGGCGTAACCCTAACCCTAACCCTAGTTTGAGCCAGAAAACGGGCATTGGGCTGTGGTGAGTTCCAATCTGAAGGAAGAAGACAAAGCAAGGTTTTGGCTGTACCGTGCTCAACTTGGCCTGCCTTTTGCATGGTGTGTGTCCCTGGTGGCCCCGGCTTTGTGGTTTTCTCAAGCCGAACTCTAGGTTTATCCATAACCATAAGCCTAGTTTGAGCCAGAAATCGAGACTGTGGGCTGCGGTGAGTTCCAAGCAGAAAGAAGAGGAGGCAACAAGGTTTTGGCTGTACCGTACTCAACTTGGCCTGCCTTTCGCATGGTGAGCATCCCTGGAGCTCCTGGCTTTGTGGTTTTCTCAAGCCTAACCCTAGGCGTAACCCTAACCCCAACCCTAGTTTGAGCCAGAAATCGGGCATTGGGCTGTGGCGACTTCTAAGCACAAAGAAGAGGAGGCAGCCAGGTTTTGGCTTTACGGTATTCCACTTGGCCTGCCTTTCGCATGGTGAGCATCCCTGGAGCTCCTGGCTTTGTGGTTTTCTCAAGCCTAACTCTAGGTGTATCTATAACCATAACCTTAGTTTGAGTCAGAAATCGAGCATTGGGCTGTGGCGAGTTCCAAGCAGAAACAAGAGGAAGCGGCAAGGTTTTGGCTGTACCGTACTCAACTTGGCCTGCCTTTTGCATTGTGAGCATCCCTGGAGCTCCTGGCTTTGTGGTTTCCTCAACCCGAACCCTAGGCGTAACCCTAACCCTAACCCCAACCCTAGTTTGAGCCAGAAATCGGGCATTGGGCTGTGGTGAGTTCCAATCTGAAGGAAGAAGACAAAGCAAGGTTTTGGCTGTACTGCGCTCACCATGGCCTGCCTTTTGCATGGTGAGCATCCCTGGAGCTCCTGGCTTTGTGGTTTTCTCAACCCGAACCCTAGGCGTAACCCTAACCCTAACCCTAACCCTAACCGTAGTTTCAGCCGGAAAACGGGCATTGGGCTGTGGTGAGTTCCAGTCAGAAAGAAGAATAGGGAGCACTGTTTTGGCTATACCATGCTCAACTTGGCCTGCCTTTTGCATGGTGTGTATCCCTGGTGTCCCCGGCTTTGTGGTTTTCTCAATCCGAACTCTAGGTGTATCCATAACCATAGGCCTAGTTTGAGTCAGAAATCGAGACAGTGGGCTGTGGCGAGTTCCAAGCAGAAAGAAGAGGAGGCAGCAAGGTTTTGGCTGTACCGTACTCAACTTGGCCTGCCTTTCGCATGGTGTGTGTCCCTGGAGCTCCTGGCTTTGTGGTTTTCTCAACCCTAACCCTAGGCGCAACCCTAACCCTAACCGTAGTTTGAGCCAGAAATCGGGCATTGGGCTGTGGCGACTTCTAAGCACAAAGAAGAGGAGGCAGCAAGGTTTTGGCTGTTCCGTACTCAACTTGGCCTGCCTTTCGCATGGTGAGCATCCCTGGAGCTCCTGGCTTTGTGGTTTTCTCAACCCGAACCCTAGGCGTAACCCTAACCCTAACCCTAACCGTAGTTTGAGCCAGAAAACGAGCATTGGGCTGTGGCGAGTTCCAATCAGAAAGAAGAAGAGGCAGCAAGGTTTTGGCTATACCGTACTCAACTTGGCCTGCCTTTCGCATGGTGAGCATCCCTGGAGCTCCTGGCTTTGTGGTTTTCTCAACCCTAACCCTAGGCGTAACCCTAACCCCAACCCTAGTTTGAGCCAGGTATTGTGCAATGGGCTGTGGTGAGTTCCAATCAGAAAGAAGAAGAGGAGCGCGGTTTTGGCTATACTGTGCTCAGCTTGGCCTGCCTTTCGCATGGTGAGTATCCCTGGTGGCCCTGGCTTTGTGGTTTTCTCAACCCTAACCCTAGGCGTAACCCTAACCCTAACCCTAGTTTGAGCCAGAAATCGGGCATTGGGCTGTGGCGACTTCTAAGCACAAAGAAGAGGAGGCAGCAAGGTTTTGGCTGTTCCATACTCAACTTGGCCTGCCTTTTGCATGGTGAGCATCCCTGGAGCTCCTGGCTTTGTGGTTTTCTCAACCCGAACCCTAGGCGTAACCCTAACCCTAACCGTAGTTTGAGCCAGAAAAGGGGCATTGGGCTGTGGTGAGTTCCAAGCAGAAAGAAGAGGAGGCAGCAAGGTTTTGGCTATAGCGTGCTCAACTTGGCCTGCCTTTCGCATGGTGAGTGTCCCTGGAGCTCCTGGCTTTGTGGTTTTCTCAAGCCTAATGCTAGGTGCATCCATAAACATAACCCTAGTGTGAGTCAGAAATCACGCAGTGGGCTGTGGCGACTTCCAAGCAGAAAGTAGAAGAGGAGGCAGCAAAGTTTTGGCTGTTCCGTACTCAACTTGGCCTGCCTTTCGCATGGTGAGCATCCCTGGAGCTCCTGGCTTTGTGGTTTTCTCAACCCGAACCCTAGGCGTAACCCTAACCCTAACCCTAATTTGATCCAGGAATCGGGCATTGGTCTGTGGCGAGTTCCAATCTGCAGGAAGAAGACGGAGCAATGTTTTGGCTATAGTGCGCTCAACTTGGCCTGACTTTTGCATGGTGAGTATCCCTGGAGCTCCTGGCTTTGTGGTTTTCTCAAGCCTAACCCTCGGCGTAACCCTAACCGTAGTTTGAGCCAGAAATCGGGCCTTGGGCTGTGGTGCGTTCCAATCAAAAAGAAGAAGAGGCAGCAAGGTTTTGGCTATACCGTGCTCAACTTGGCCTGCCTTTCGCATGGTGAGCATCCCTGGAGCTCCTGGCTTTGTGGTTTTCTCAACCCGAACCCTAGGCGTAACCCTAACCCTAACCCTAACCGTAGTTTGAGCCAGAAAACGGGCATTGGGCTGTGGTGAGTTCCAATCTGAAAGAAGAAGAGGCAGCAAGGTTTTGGCTATACCGTGCTCAACTTGGCCTGCCTTTTGCATGGTGTGTATCCCTGGTGGCCCCGGCTTTGTGGTTTTCTCAAGCCGAACTCTAGGTGTATCCATAACCATAGGCCTAGTTTGAGTCAGAAATCGAGACAGTGGGCTGTGGCGAGTTCCAAGCAGAAAGAAGAGGAGGCAGCAAGGTTTTGGCTGTACCGTACTCAACTTGGCCTGCCTTTCGCATGGTGTGTGTCCCTGGAGCTCCTGGCTTTGTGGTTTTCTCAACCCGAACCCTAGGCGTAACCCTAACCCTAGTTTGAGCCAGAAATCGGGCATTGGGCTGTGGTGCGTTCCAATCAAAAAGAAGAAGAGGCAGCAAGGTTTTGGCTGTTCCGTACTCAACTTGGCCTGCCTTTCGCATGGTGAGCATCCCTGGAGCTCCTGGCTTTGTGGTTTTCTCAACCCGAACCCTAGGCGTAACCCTAACCCTAACCCTAACCCTAGTTTGAGCCAGAAAACGAGCATTGGGCTGCGGTGAGTTCCAAGCAGAAAGAAGAAGAGGGAGCACGGTTTTGGCTATACCGTGCTCAACTTGGCCTGCCTTTCGCATGGTGAGTATCCCTGCAGCTCCTGGCTTTGTGGTTTTCTCAAGCCTAACCCCAGGCGTAACCCTAACCCTAACCCTAGTTTGAGCCAGAAAACGGGCATTGGGCTGTGGTGAGTTCCAATCTGAAGGAAGAAGACAAAGCAAGGTTTTGGCTGTACCGTGCTCAACTTGGCCTGCCTTTTGCATGGTGTGTGTCCCTGGTGGCCCCGGCTTTGTGGTTTTCTCAAGCCGAACTCTAGGTTTATCCATAACCATAAGCCTAGTTTGAGTCAGAAATCGAGACTGTGGGCTGCGGTGAGTTCCAAGCAGAAAGAAGAGGAGGCAACAAGGTTTTGGCTGTACCGTACTCAACTTGGCCTGCCTTTCGCATGGTGAGTATCCCTGGAGCTCCTGGCTTTGTGGTTTTCTCAAGCCTAACCCTAGGCGTAACCCTAACCCTAACCCTAGTTTGAGCCAGAAATCGGGCATTGGGCTGTGGTGAGTTCCAATCTGAAGGAAGAAGACAAAGCAAGGTTTTGGATGTACTGCGCTCACCTTGGCCTGCCTTTTGCATGGTGAGCATCCCTGGAGCTCCTGGCTTTGTGGTTTTCTCAACCCGAACCCTAGGCGTAACCCTAACCCTAACCCTAACCGTAGTTTGATCCAGAAAACGGGCATTGGGCTGTGGTGAGTTCCAAGCAGAAAGAAGAAGAAGGAGCACGGTTTTGGCTATACCGTGCTCAACTTGGCCTGCCTTTCGCATGGTGTGTGTCCCTGGAGCTCCTGGCTTTGTGGTTTTCTCAAGCCTAACCCTAGGCGTAACCCTAACCCCAACCCTAGTTTGAGCCAGAAATCGGGCATTGGGCTGTGGCGACTTCTAAGCACAAAGAAGAGGAGGCAGCCAGGTTTTGGCTTTACGGTATTCCACTTGGCCTGCCTTTCGCATGGTGAGCATCCCTGGAGCTCCTGGCTTTGTGGTTTTCTCAAGCCTAACTCTAGGTGTATCTATAACCATAACCTTAGTTTGAGTCAGAAATCGAGCATTGGGCTGTGGCGAGTTCCAAGCAGAAACAAGAGGAAGCGGCAAGGTTTTGGCTGTACCGTACTCAACTTGGCCTGCCTTTTGCATTGTGAGCATCCCTGGAGCTCCTGGCTTTGTGGTTTCCTCAACCCGAACCCTAGGCGTAACCCTAACCCTAACCCCAACCCTAGTTTGAGCCAGAAATCGGGCATTGGGCTGTGGTGAGTTCCAATCTGAAGGAAGAAGACAAAGCAAGGTTTTGGCTGTACTGCGCTCACCATGGCCTGCCTTTTGCATGGTGAGCATCCCTGGAGCTCCTGGCTTTGTGGTTTTCTCAACCCGAACCCTAGGCGTAACCCTAACCCTAACCCTAACCCTAACCGTAGTTTGAGCCGGAAAACGGGCATTGGGCTGTGGTGAGTTCCAGTCAGAAAGAAGAATAGGGAGCACTGTTTTGGCTATACCATGCTCAACTTGGCCTGCCTTTTGCATGGTGTGTATCCCTGGTGTCCCCGGCTTTGTGGTTTTCTCAATCCGAACTCTAGGTGTATCCATAACCATAGGCCTAGTTTGAGTCAGAAATCGAGACAGTGGGCTGTGGCGAGTTCCAAGCAGAAAGAAGAGGAGGCAGCAAGGTTTTGGCTGTACCGTACTCAACTTGGCCTGCCTTTCGCATGGTGTGTGTCCCTGGAGCTCCTGGCTTTGTGGTTTTCTCAACCCTAACCCTAGGCGCAACCCTAACCCTAACCGTAGTTTGAGCCAGAAATCGGGCATTGGGCTGTGGCGACTTCTAAGCACAAAGAAGAGGAGGCAGCAAGGTTTTGGCTGTTCCGTACTCAACTTGGCCTGCCTTTCGCATGGTGAGCATCCCTGGAGCTCCTGGCTTTGTGGTTTTCTCAACCCGAACCCTAGGCGTAACCCTAACCCTAACCCTAACCGTAGTTTGAGCCAGAAAACGAGCATTGGGCTGTGGCGAGTTCCAATCAGAAAGAAGAAGAGGCAGCAAGGTTTTGGCTATACCGTACTCAACTTGGCCTGCCTTTCGCATGGTGAGCATCCCTGGAGCTCCTGGCTTTGTGGTTTTCTCAACCCTAACCCTAGGCGTAACCCTAACCCCAACCCTAGTTTGAGCCAGGTATTGTGCAATGGGCTGTGGTGAGTTCCAATCAGAAAGAAGAAGAGGAGCGCGGTTTTGGCTATACTGTGCTCAGCTTGGCCTGCCTTTCGCATGGTGAGTATCCCTGGTGGCCCTGGCTTTGTGGTTTTCTCAACCCTAACCCTAGGCGTAACCCTAACCCTAACCCTAGTTTGAGCCAGAAATCGGGCATTGGGCTGTGGTGACTTCTAAGCACAAAGAAGAGGAGGCAGCAAGGTTTTGGCTGTTCCATACTCAACTTGGCCTGCCTTTTGCATGGTGAGCATCCCTGGAGCTCCTGGCTTTGTGGTTTTCTCAACCCGAACCCTAGGCGTAACCCTAACCCTAACCGTAGTTTGAGCCAGAAAAGGGGCATTGGGCTGTGGTGAGTTCCAAGCAGAAAGAAGAGGAGGCAGCAAGGTTTTGGCTATAGCGTGCTCAACTTGGCCTGCCTTTCGCATGGTGAGTGTCCCTGGAGCTCCTGGCTTTGTGGTTTTCTCTAGCCTAATCCTAGGCGTAACCCTAACCCTAACCCTAATTTGATCCAGGAATCGGGCATTGGTCTGTGGCGAGTTCCAATCTGCAGGAAGAAGACGGAGCAATATTTTGGCTATAGTGCGCTCAACTTGGCCTGACTTTCGCATGGTGAGTATCCCTGGAGCTCCTGGCTTTGTGGTTTTCTCAAGCCTAACCCTCGGCGTAACCCTAACCGTAGTTTGAGCCAGAAATCGGGCATTGGGCTGTGGTGCGTTCCAATCAAAAAGAAGAAGAGGCAGCAAGGTTTTGGCTATACCGTGCTCAACTTGCCCTGCCTTTCGCATGGTGAGCATCCCTGGAGCTCCTGGCTTTGTGGTTTTCTCAACCCGAACCCTAGGCGTAACCCTAACCCTAACCCTAACCCTAGTTTGAGCCAGAAAACGAGCATTGGGCTGTGGTGAGTTCCAATCTGAAGGAAGAAGAGGCAGCAAGGTTTTGGCTGTACCGTGCTCAACTTGGCCTGCCTTTTGCATGGTGTGTGTCCCTGGTGGCCCCGGCTTTGTGGTTTTCTCAAGCCGAACTCTAGGTTTATCCATAACCATAAGCCTAGTTTGAGTCAGAAATCGAGACTGTGGGCTGCGGTGAGTTCCAAGCAGAAAGAAGAGGAGGCAACAAGGTTTTGGCTGTACCGTACTCAACTTGGCCTGCCTTTCGCATGGTGAGTATCCCTGGAGCTCCTGGCTTTGTGGTTTTCTCAAGCCTAACCCTAGGCGTAACCCTAACCCTAACCCTAACCGTAGTTTGAGCCAGAAAACGGGCATTGGGCTGTGGTGAGTTCCAATCAGAAAGAAGAAGAGGGAGCACGGTTTTGGCTATACCGTGCTCAACTTGGCCTGCCTTTCGCATGGTGTGTGTCCCTGGAGCTCCTGGCTTTGTGGTTTTCTCAAGCCTAACCCTAGGCGTAACCCTAACCCCAACCCTAGTTTGAGCCAGAAATCGGGCATTGGGCTGTGGCGACTTCTAAGCACAAAGAAGAGGAGGCAGCCAGGTTTTGGCTTTACGGTATTCCACTTGGCCTGCCTTTCGCATGGTGAGCATCCCTGGAGCTCCTGGCTTTGTGGTTTTCTCAAGCCTAACTCTAGGTATATCCATAACCATAACCTTAGTTTGAGTCAGAAACGAGCATTGGGCTGTGGCGAGTTCCAAGCAGAAACAAGAGGAAGCGGCAAGGTTTTGGCTGTACCGTACTCAACTTGGCCTGCCTTTTGCATGGTGAGTATCCCTGGAGCTCCTGGCTTTGTGGTTTTCTCAAGCCTAACCCCAGGCGTAACCCTAACCCCAACCCTAGTTTGAGCCAGAAATCGGGCATTGGGCTGTGATGAGTTCCAATCTGAAGGAAGAAGACAAAGCAAGGTTTTGGCTGTACTGCGCTCACCATGGCCTGCCTTTTGCATGGTGAGCATCCCTGGAGCTCCTGGCTTTGTGGTTTTCTCAACCCGAACCCTAGGCGTAACCCTAACCCTAACCGTAGTTTGAGCCAGAAATCGGGCATTGGGCTGTGGTGAGTTCCAATCAGAAAGAAGAAGAGGCAGCAAGGTTTTGGCTATACCGTGCTCAACTTGGCCTGCCTTTTGCATGGTGTGTATCCCTGGTGGCCCCGGCTTTGTGGTTTTCTCAGGCCGAACTCTAGGTGTATCCATAACCATAAGCCTAGTTTGAGCCAGAAATCGAGACTGTGGGCTGTAGCGAGTTCTAAGCAGAAAGAAGAGGAGGCAGCAAAGTTTTGGCTTTACGGTATTCAACTTGGCCTGCCTTTCGCATGGTGAGTGTCCCTGGAGCTCCTGGCTTTGTGGTTTTCTCAAGCCTAACCCTAGGCGTAACCCTAACCCTAACCCTAACCGTAGTTTGAGCCAGAAAACGGGCATTGGGCTGTGGTGAGTTCCAATCAGAAAGAAGAAGAGGGAGCACGGTTTTGGCTATACCGTGCTCAACTTGGCCTGCCTTTCGCATGGTGAGTATCCCTGGAGCTCCTGGCTTTGTGGTTTTCTCAAGCCTAACCCTAGGCGTAACCCTAACCCCAACCCTAGTTTGAGCCAGAAATCGGGCATTGGGCTGTGGTGAGTTCCAATCTGAAGGAAGAAGACAAAGCAAGGTTTTGGATGTACTGCGCTCACCTTGGCCTGCCTTTCGCATGGTGAGCATCCCTGGAGCTCCTGGCTTTGTGGTTTTCTCAAGCCTAACCCTAGGCGTAACCCTAACCCTAACCCTAACCGTAGTTTGAGCCAGAAAACGGTATTGGGCTGTGGTGAGTTCCAATCAGAAAGAAGAGGAGGCAGCAAGGTTTTGGCTATACCGTGCTCAACTTGGCCTGCCTTTTGCATGGTGTGTATCCCTGGTGGCCCCGGCTTTGTGGTTTTCTCAAGCCGAACTCTAGGTGTATCCATAACCAGAAGCCGAGTTTGAGTCAGAAATCAAGACTGTGGGCTGTGGTGAGTTCCAAGCAGAAAGAAGAGGAGGCAGCAAGGTTTTGGCTGTACCGTACTCTACTTGGCCTGCCTTTCGCATGGTGTGTGTCCCTGGAGCTCCTGGCTTTGTGGTTTTCTCAAGCCTAACCCTAGGCGTAACCCTAACCTTAACCCTAACCGTAGTTTGAGCCAGAAAACGGGCATTGGGCTGTGGTGAGTTCCAATCAGAAAGAAGAAGAGGCAGCAAGGTTTTGGCTATACCGTGCTCAACTTGGCCTGCCTTTTGCATGGTGTGTATCCCTGGTGGCCCCGGCTTTGTGGTTTTCTCAACCCGAACTCTAGGTGTATCCATAACCATAAGCCTAGTTTGAGTCCGAAATCGAGACTGTGGGCTGTGGCGAGTTCCAATCAGAAAGAAGAGGAGGTAGCAAGGTTTTGGCTGTACCGTACTCAACTTGGCCTGCCTTTCGCATGGTGAGTATCCCTGTAGCTCCTGGCTTTGTGGTTTTCTCAAGCCTAATGCTAGGTGCATCCATAACCATAACCCTAGTGTGAGTCAGAAATCACGCAGTGGGCTGTGGCGACTTCCAAGCAGAAAGTAGAAGAGGAGGCAGCAAGGTTTTGGCTGTTCCGTACTCAACTTGGCCTGCCTTTCGCATGGTGAGCATCCCTGGAGCTCCTGGCTTTGTGGTTTTCTCAACCCGAACCCTAGGCGTAACCCTAACCCTAACCGTAGTTTGAGCCACAAAACGGGCATTGGGCTGTGGTGAGTTCCAAGCAGAAAGAAGAAGAGGGAGCACGGTTTTGGCTATACCGTACTCAACTTGGCCTGCCTTTCGCATGGTGAGTATCCCTGGAGCTCCTGGCTTTGTGGTTTTCTCAACCCTAACCCTAGGCGTAACCCTAACCTTAACCCTAGTTTGAGCCAGAAAATGGGCATTGGGCTGTGGTGAGTTCCAATCTGAAGGAAGAAGACAAAGCAAGGTTTTGGCTGTACTGCGCTCACCTTGGCCTGCCTTTCGCATGGTGAGTATCCCTGGAGCTCCTGGCTTTGTGGTTTTCTCAACCCTAACCCTAGGCGTAACCCTAACCCTAACCCTAATTTGATCCAGGAATCGGGCATTGGTCTGTGGCGAGTTCCAATCTGCAGGAAGAAGACGGAGCAATGTTTTGGCTATAGTGCGCTCAACTTGGCCTGACTTTCGCATGGTGAGTATCCCTGGAGCTCCTGGCTTTGTGGTTTTCTCAAGCCTAACCCTCGGCGTAACCCTAACCGTAGTTTGAGCCAGAAACCGGGCATTGGGCTGTGGTGCGTTCCAATCAAAAAGAAGAAGAGGCAGCAAGGTTTTGGCTATACCGTACTCAACTTGCCCTGCCTTTCGCATGTTGAGCATCCCTGGAGCTCCTGGCTTTGTGGTTTTCTCAACCCGAACCCTAGGCGTAACCCTAACCCTAACCCTAACCGTAGTTTGAGCCAGAAAACGGGCATTGGGCTGTGGTGAGTTCCAATCAGAAAGAAGAAGAGGCAGCAAGGTTTTGGCTATACCGTGCTCAACTTGGCCTGCCTTTCGCATGGTGTGTGTCCCTGGAGCTCCTGGCTTTGTGGTTTTCTCAAGCCTAACCCTAGGCGTAACCCTAACCCTAGTTTGAGCCAGAAATCGGGCATTGGGCTGTGGTGCGTTCCAATCAAAAAGAAGAAGAGGCAGCAAGGTTTTGGCTGTTCTGTACTCAACTTGGCCTGCCTTTCGCATGGTGAGCATCCCTGGAGCTCCTGGCTTTGTGGTTTTCTCAACCCGAACCCTAGGCGTAACCCTAAGCCTAACCCTAGTTTGAGCCAGAAAACGGGCATTGGGCTGTGGTGAGTTCCAAGCAGAAAGAAGAAGAGGGAGCACGGTTTTGGCTATACCGTGCTCAACTTGGCCTGCCTTTCGCATGGTGAGTATCCCTGGAGCTCCTGGCTTTGTGGTTTTCTCAAGCCTAACCCCAGGCGTAACCCTAACCCCAACCCTAGTTTGAGCCAGAAATCGGGCATTGGGCTGTGATGAGTTCCAATCTGAAGGAAGAAGACAAAGCAAGGTTTTGGCTGTACTGCGCTCACCATGGCCTGCCTTTCGCATGGTGTGTGTCCCTGGAGCTCCTGGCTTTGTGGTTTTCTCAACCCGAACCCTAGGCGTAACCCTAACCCTAACCCTAACCGTAGTCTGAGCCAGCAATCGGGCATTGGGCTGCGGTGAATTCCAATCAGAAAGAAGAAGAGGGAGCACGGTTTTGGCTATACCGTGCTCAACTTGGCCTGCTTTTCGCATGGTGAGTATCCCTGGTGGCTCCTGGCTTTGTGGTTTTCTCAAGCCTAACCCTAGGCGTAACCCTAACCATAGTTTTGGCCAGAAAACGGGCATTGGGCTGTGGCGAGTTCCAAGCAGAAAGAAGAGGAAGTGGCAAGGTTTTGGCTGTACTGTATTCAACTTGGCCTGCCTTTCGCATTGTGAGTATCCCTGGAGCTCCTGGCTTTGTGGTTTTCTCAAGCCTAACCCTAGGCGTAACCCTAACCCTAACCCTAGTTTGAGCCAGAAATCGGGCATTGGGCTGTGGCGACTTCTAAGCACAAAGAAGAGGAGGCAGCAAGGTTTTGGCTGTTCCGTACTCAACTTGGCCTGCCTTTCGCATGGTGAGCATCCCTGGAGCTCCTGGCTTTGTGGTTTTCTCAACCCGAACCCTAGGCGTAACCCTAACCCTAACCCTAACCGTAGTTTGAGCCAGAAAACGGGCATTGGGCTGTGGTGAGTTCCAATCAGAAAGAAGAAGAGGCAGCAAGGTTTTGGCTATACCGTGCTCAACTTGCCCTGCCTTTCGCATGGTGAGCATCCCTGGAGCTCCTGGCTTTGTGGTTTTCTCAACCCGAACCCTAGGCGTAACCCTAACCCTAACCCTAACCGTAGTTTGAGCCAGAAAACGGGCATTGGGCTGTGGTGAGTTCCAATCAGAAAGAAGAAGAGGCAGCAAGGTTTTGGCTATACCGTGCTCAACTTGGCCTGCCTTTTGCATGGTGTGTATCCCTGGTGGCCCCGGCTTTGTGGTTTTCTCAAGCCGAACTCTAGGTGTATCCATAACCATAGGCCTAGTTTGAGTCAGAAATCGAGACAGTGGGCTGTGGCGAGTTCCAAGCAGAAAGAAGAGGAGGCAGCAAGGTTTTGGCTGTACCGTACTCAACTTGGCCTGCCTTTCGCATGGTGTGTGTCCCTGGAGCTCCTGGCTTTGTGGTTTTCTCAACCCGAACCCTAGGCGTAACCCTAACCCTAGTTTGAGCCAGAAATCGGGCATTGGGCTGTGGTGCGTTCCAATCAAAAAGAAGAAGAGGCAGCAAGGTTTTGGCTGTTCCGTACTCAACTTGGCCTGCCTTTCGCATGGTGAGCATCCCTGGAGCTCCTGGCTTTGTGGTTTTCTCAACCCGAACCCTAGGCGTAACCCTAACCCTAACCCTAACCCTAGTTTGAGCCAGAAAACGAGCATTGGGCTGCGGTGAGTTCCAAGCAGAAAGAAGAAGAGGGAGCACGGTTTTGGCTATACCGTGCTCAACTTGGCCTGCCTTTCGCATGGTGAGTATCCCTGGAGCTCCTGGCTTTGTGGTTTTCTCAAGCCTAACCCCAGGCGTAACCCTAACCCTAACCCTAGTTTGAGCCAGAAAACGGGCATTGGGCTGTGGTGAGTTCCAATCTGAAGGAAGAAGACAAAGCAAGGTTTTGGCTGTACCGTGCTCAACTTGGCCTGCCTTTTGCATGGTGTGTGTCCCTGGTGGCCCCGGCTTTGTGGTTTTCTCAAGCCGAACTCTAGGTTTATCCATAACCATAAGCCTAGTTTGAGCCAGAAATCGAGACTGTGGGCTGCGGTGAGTTCCAAGCAGAAAGAAGAGGAGGCAACAAGGTTTTGGCTGTACCGTACTCAACTTGGCCTGCCTTTCGCATGGTGAGCATCCCTGGAGCTCCTGGCTTTGTGGTTTTCTCAAGCCTAACCCTAGGCGTAACCCTAACCCCAACCCTAGTTTGAGCCAGAAATCGGGCATTGGGCTGTGGCGACTTCTAAGCACAAAGAAGAGGAGGCAGCCAGGTTTTGGCTTTACGGTATTCCACTTGGCCTGCCTTTCGCATGGTGAGCATCCCTGGAGCTCCTGGCTTTGTGGTTTTCTCAAGCCTAACTCTAGGTGTATCTATAACCATAACCTTAGTTTGAGTCAGAAATCGAGCATTGGGCTGTGGCGAGTTCCAAGCAGAAACAAGAGGAAGCGGCAAGGTTTTGGCTGTACCGTACTCAACTTGGCCTGCCTTTTGCATTGTGAGCATCCCTGGAGCTCCTGGCTTTGTGGTTTCCTCAACCCGAACCCTAGGCGTAACCCTAACCCTAACCCCAACCCTAGTTTGAGCCAGAAATCGGGCATTGGGCTGTGGTGAGTTCCAATCTGAAGGAAGAAGACAAAGCAAGGTTTTGGCTGTACTGCGCTCACCATGGCCTGCCTTTTGCATGGTGAGCATCCCTGGAGCTCCTGGCTTTGTGGTTTTCTCAACCCGAACCCTAGGCGTAACCCTAACCCTAACCCTAACCCTAACCGTAGTTTCAGCCGGAAAACGGGCATTGGGCTGTGGTGAGTTCCAGTCAGAAAGAAGAATAGGGAGCACTGTTTTGGCTATACCATGCTCAACTTGGCCTGCCTTTTGCATGGTGTGTATCCCTGGTGTCCCCGGCTTTGTGGTTTTCTCAATCCGAACTCTAGGTGTATCCATAACCATAGGCCTAGTTTGAGTCAGAAATCGAGACAGTGGGCTGTGGCGAGTTCCAAGCAGAAAGAAGAGGAGGCAGCAAGGTTTTGGCTGTACCGTACTCAACTTGGCCTGCCTTTCGCATGGTGTGTGTCCCTGGAGCTCCTGGCTTTGTGGTTTTCTCAACCCTAACCCTAGGCGCAACCCTAACCCTAACCGTAGTTTGAGCCAGAAATCGGGCATTGGGCTGTGGCGACTTCTAAGCACAAAGAAGAGGAGGCAGCAAGGTTTTGGCTGTTCCGTACTCAACTTGGCCTGCCTTTCGCATGGTGAGCATCCCTGGAGCTCCTGGCTTTGTGGTTTTCTCAACCCGAACCCTAGGCGTAACCCTAACCCTAACCCTAACCGTAGTTTGAGCCAGAAAACGAGCATTGGGCTGTGGCGAGTTCCAATCAGAAAGAAGAAGAGGCAGCAAGGTTTTGGCTATACCGTACTCAACTTGGCCTGCCTTTCGCATGGTGAGCATCCCTGGAGCTCCTGGCTTTGTGGTTTTCTCAACCCTAACCCTAGGCGTAACCCTAACCCCAACCCTAGTTTGAGCCAGGTATTGTGCAATGGGCTGTGGTGAGTTCCAATCAGAAAGAAGAAGAGGAGCGCGGTTTTGGCTATACTGTGCTCAGCTTGGCCTGCCTTTCGCATGGTGAGTATCCCTGGTGGCCCTGGCTTTGTGGTTTTCTCAACCCTAACCCTAGGCGTAACCCTAACCCTAACCCTAGTTTGAGCCAGAAATCGGGCATTGGGCTGTGGCGACTTCTAAGCACAAAGAAGAGGAGGCAGCAAGGTTTTGGCTGTTCCATACTCAACTTGGCCTGCCTTTTGCATGGTGAGCATCCCTGGAGCTCCTGGCTTTGTGGTTTTCTCAACCCGAACCCTAGGCGTAACCCTAACCCTAACCGTAGTTTGAGCCAGAAAAGGGGCATTGGGCTGTGGTGAGTTCCAAGCAGAAAGAAGAGGAGGCAGCAAGGTTTTGGCTATAGCGTGCTCAACTTGGCCTGCCTTTCGCATGGTGAGTGTCCCTGGAGCTCCTGGCTTTGTGGTTTTCTCAAGCCTAATGCTAGGTGCATCCATAAACATAACCCTAGTGTGAGTCAGAAATCACGCAGTGGGCTGTGGCGACTTCCAAGCAGAAAGTAGAAGAGGAGGCAGCAAAGTTTTGGCTGTTCCGTACTCAACTTGGCCTGCCTTTCGCATGGTGAGCATCCCTGGAGCTCCTGGCTTTGTGGTTTTCTCAACCCGAACCCTAGGCGTAACCCTAACCCTAACCCTAATTTGATCCAGGAATCGGGCATTGGTCTGTGGCGAGTTCCAATCTGCAGGAAGAAGACGGAGCAATGTTTTGGCTATAGTGCGCTCAACTTGGCCTGACTTTTGCATGGTGAGTATCCCTGGAGCTCCTGGCTTTGTGGTTTTCTCAAGCCTAACCCTCGGCGTAACCCTAACCGTAGTTTGAGCCAGAAATCGGGCCTTGGGCTGTGGTGCGTTCCAATCAAAAAGAAGAAGAGGCAGCAAGGTTTTGGCTATACCGTGCTCAACTTGGCCTGCCTTTCGCATGGTGAGCATCCCTGGAGCTCCTGGCTTTGTGGTTTTCTCAACCCGAACCCTAGGCGTAACCCTAACCCTAACCCTAACCGTAGTTTGAGCCAGAAAACGGGCATTGGGCTGTGGTGAGTTCCAATCTGAAAGAAGAAGAGGCAGCAAGGTTTTGGCTATACCGTGCTCAACTTGGCCTGCCTTTTGCATGGTGTGTATCCCTGGTGGCCCCGGCTTTGTGGTTTTCTCAAGCCGAACTCTAGGTGTATCCATAACCATAGGCCTAGTTTGAGTCAGAAATCGAGACAGTGGGCTGTGGCGAGTTCCAAGCAGAAAGAAGAGGAGGCAGCAAGGTTTTGGCTGTACCGTACTCAACTTGGCCTGCCTTTCGCATGGTGTGTGTCCCTGGAGCTCCTGGCTTTGTGGTTTTCTCAACCCGAACCCTAGGCGTAACCCTAACCCTAGTTTGAGCCAGAAATCGGGCATTGGGCTGTGGTGCGTTCCAATCAAAAAGAAGAAGAGGCAGCAAGGTTTTGGCTGTTCCGTACTCAACTTGGCCTGCCTTTCGCATGGTGAGCATCCCTGGAGCTCCTGGCTTTGTGGTTTTCTCAACCCGAACCCTAGGCGTAACCCTAACCCTAACCCTAACCCTAGTTTGAGCCAGAAAACGAGCATTGGGCTGCGGTGAGTTCCAAGCAGAAAGAAGAAGAGGGAGCACGGTTTTGGCTATACCGTGCTCAACTTGGCCTGCCTTTCGCATGGTGAGTATCCCTGCAGCTCCTGGCTTTGTGGTTTTCTCAAGCCTAACCCCAGGCGTAACCCTAACCCTAACCCTAGTTTGAGCCAGAAAACGGGCATTGGGCTGTGGTGAGTTCCAATCTGAAGGAAGAAGACAAAGCAAGGTTTTGGCTGTACCGTGCTCAACTTGGCCTGCCTTTTGCATGGTGTGTGTCCCTGGTGGCCCCGGCTTTGTGGTTTTCTCAAGCCGAACTCTAGGTTTATCCATAACCATAAGCCTAGTTTGAGTCAGAAATCGAGACTGTGGGCTGCGGTGAGTTCCAAGCAGAAAGAAGAGGAGGCAACAAGGTTTTGGCTGTACCGTACTCAACTTGGCCTGCCTTTCGCATGGTGAGTATCCCTGGAGCTCCTGGCTTTGTGGTTTTCTCAAGCCTAACCCTAGGCGTAACCCTAACCCTAACCCTAGTTTGAGCCAGAAATCGGGCATTGGGCTGTGGTGAGTTCCAATCTGAAGGAAGAAGACAAAGCAAGGTTTTGGATGTACTGCGCTCACCTTGGCCTGCCTTTTGCATGGTGAGCATCCCTGGAGCTCCTGGCTTTGTGGTTTTCTCAACCCGAACCCTAGGCGTAACCCTAACCCTAACCCTAACCGTAGTTTGATCCAGAAAACGGGCATTGGGCTGTGGTGAGTTCCAAGCAGAAAGAAGAAGAAGGAGCACGGTTTTGGCTATACCGTGCTCAACTTGGCCTGCCTTTCGCATGGTGTGTGTCCCTGGAGCTCCTGGCTTTGTGGTTTTCTCAAGCCTAACCCTAGGCGTAACCCTAACCCCAACCCTAGTTTGAGCCAGAAATCGGGCATTGGGCTGTGGCGACTTCTAAGCACAAAGAAGAGGAGGCAGCCAGGTTTTGGCTTTACGGTATTCCACTTGGCCTGCCTTTCGCATGGTGAGCATCCCTGGAGCTCCTGGCTTTGTGGTTTTCTCAAGCCTAACTCTAGGTGTATCTATAACCATAACCTTAGTTTGAGTCAGAAATCGAGCATTGGGCTGTGGCGAGTTCCAAGCAGAAACAAGAGGAAGCGGCAAGGTTTTGGCTGTACCGTACTCAACTTGGCCTGCCTTTTGCATTGTGAGCATCCCTGGAGCTCCTGGCTTTGTGGTTTCCTCAACCCGAACCCTAGGCGTAACCCTAACCCTAACCCCAACCCTAGTTTGAGCCAGAAATCGGGCATTGGGCTGTGGTGAGTTCCAATCTGAAGGAAGAAGACAAAGCAAGGTTTTGGCTGTACTGCGCTCACCATGGCCTGCCTTTTGCATGGTGAGCATCCCTGGAGCTCCTGGCTTTGTGGTTTTCTCAACCCGAACCCTAGGCGTAACCCTAACCCTAACCCTAACCCTAACCGTAGTTTGAGCCGGAAAACGGGCATTGGGCTGTGGTGAGTTCCAGTCAGAAAGAAGAATAGGGAGCACTGTTTTGGCTATACCATGCTCAACTTGGCCTGCCTTTTGCATGGTGTGTATCCCTGGTGTCCCCGGCTTTGTGGTTTTCTCAATCCGAACTCTAGGTGTATCCATAACCATAGGCCTAGTTTGAGTCAGAAATCGAGACAGTGGGCTGTGGCGAGTTCCAAGCAGAAAGAAGAGGAGGCAGCAAGGTTTTGGCTGTACCGTACTCAACTTGGCCTGCCTTTCGCATGGTGTGTGTCCCTGGAGCTCCTGGCTTTGTGGTTTTCTCAACCCTAACCCTAGGCGCAACCCTAACCCTAACCCTAGTTTGAGCCAGAAATCGGGCATTGGGCTGTGGCGACTTCTAAGCACAAAGAAGAGGAGGCAGCAAGGTTTTGGCTGTTCCGTACTCAACTTGGCCTGCCTTTCGCATGGTGAGCATCCCTGGAGCTCCTGGCTTTGTGGTTTTCTCAACCCGAACCCTAGGCGTAACCCTAACCCTAACCCTAACCGTAGTTTGAGCCAGAAAACGAGCATTGGGCTGTGGCGAGTTCCAATCAGAAAGAAGAAGAGGCAGCAAGGTTTTGGCTATACCGTACTCAACTTGGCCTGCCTTTCGCATGGTGAGCATCCCTGGAGCTCCTGGCTTTGTGGTTTTCTCAACCCTAACCCTAGGCGTAACCCTAACCCCAACCCTAGTTTTAGCCAGGTATTGTGCAATGGGCTGTGGTGAGTTCCAATCAGAAAGAAGAAGAGGAGCGCGGTTTTGGCTATACTGTGCTCAGCTTGGCCTGCCTTTCGCATGGTGAGTATCCCTGGTGGCCCTGGCTTTGTGGTTTTCTCAACCCTAACCCTAGGCGTAACCCTAACCCTAACCCTAGTTTGAGCCAGAAATCGGGCATTGGGCTGTGGTGACTTCTAAGCACAAAGAAGAGGAGGCAGCAAGGTTTTGGCTGTTCCATACTCAACTTGGCCTGCCTTTTGCATGGTGAGCATCCCTGGAGCTCCTGGCTTTGTGGTTTTCTCAACCCGAACCCTAGGCGTAACCCTAACCCTAACCGTAGTTTGAGCCAGAAAAGGGGCATTGGGCTGTGGTGAGTTCCAAGCAGAAAGAAGAGGAGGCAGCAAGGTTTTGGCTATAGCGTGCTCAACTTGGCCTGCCTTTCGCATGGTGAGTGTCCCTGGAGCTCCTGGCTTTGTGGTTTTCTCTAGCCTAATCCTAGGCGTAACCCTAACCCTAACCCTAATTTTATCCAGGAATCGGGCATTGGTCTGTGGCGAGTTCCAATCTGCAGGAAGAAGACGGAGCAATATTTTGGCTATAGTGCGCTCAACTTGGCCTGACTTTCGCATGGTGAGTATCCCTGGAGCTCCTGGCTTTGTGGTTTTCTCAAGCCTAACCCTCGGCGTAACCCTAACCGTAGTTTGAGCCAGAAATCGGGCATTGGGCTGTGGTGCGTTCCAATCAAAAAGAAGAAGAGGCAGCAAGGTTTTGGCTATACCGTGCTCAACTTGCCCTGCCTTTCGCATGGTGAGCATCCCTGGAGCTCCTGGCTTTGTGGTTTTCTCAACCCGAACCCTAGGCGTAACCCTAACCCTAACCCTAACCCTAGTTTGAGCCAGAAAACGAGCATTGGGCTGTGGTGAGTTCCAAGCAGAAAGAAGAAGAGGCAGCAAGGTTTTGGCTATACCGTGCTCAACTTGGCCTGCCTTTTGCATGGTGAGCATCCCTGGAGCTCCTGGCTTTGTGGTTTTCTCAAGCCTAACCCCAGGCGTAACCCTAACCCTAACCCTAGTTTGAGCCAGAAAACGGGCATTGGGCTGTGGTGAGTTCCAATCTGAAGGAAGAAGAGGCAGCAAGGTTTTGGCTGTACCGTGCTCAACTTGGCCTGCCTTTTGCATGGTGTGTGTCCCTGGTGGCCCCGGCTTTGTGGTTTTCTCAAGCCGAACTCTAGGTTTATCCATAACCATAAGCCTAGTTTGAGTCAGAAATCGAGACTGTGGGCTGCGGTGAGTTCCAAGCAGAAAGAAGAGGAGGCAACAAGGTTTTGGCTGTACCGTACTCAACTTGGCCTGCCTTTCGCATGGTGAGTATCCCTGGAGCTCCTGGCTTTGTGGTTTTCTCAAGCCTAACCCTAGGCGTAACCCTAACCCTAACCCTAACCGTAGTTTGAGCCAGAAAACGGGCATTGGGCTGTGGTGAGTTCCAATCAGAAAGAAGAAGAGGGAGCACGGTTTTGGCTATACCGTGCTCAACTTGGCCTGCCTTTCGCATGGTGTGTGTCCCTGGAGCTCCTGGCTTTGTGGTTTTCTCAAGCCTAACCCTAGGCGTAACCCTAACCCCAACCCTAGTTTGAGCCAGAAATCGGGCATTGGGCTGTGGCGACTTCTAAGCACAAAGAAGAGGAGGCAGCCAGGTTTTGGCTTTACGGTATTCCACTTGGCCTGCCTTTCGCATGGTGAGCATCCCTGGAGCTCCTGGCTTTGTGGTTTTCTCAAGCCTAACTCTAGGTATATCCATAACCATAACCTTAGTTTGAGTCAGAAACGAGCATTGGGCTGTGGCGAGTTCCAAGCAGAAACAAGAGGAAGCGGCAAGGTTTTGGCTGTACCGTACTCAACTTGGCCTGCCTTTTGCATGGTGAGTATCCCTGGAGCTCCTGGCTTTGTGGTTTTCTCAAGCCTAACCCCAGGCGTAACCCTAACCCCAACCCTAGTTTGAGCCAGAAATCGGGCATTGGGCTGTGATGAGTTCCAATCTGAAGGAAGAAGACAAAGCAAGGTTTTGGCTGTACTGCGCTCACCATGGCCTGCCTTTTGCATGGTGAGCATCCCTGGAGCTCCTGGCTTTGTGGTTTTCTCAACCCGAACCCTAGGCGTAACCCTAACCCTAACCGTAGTTTGAGCCAGAAATCGGGCATTGGGCTGTGGTGAGTTCCAATCAGAAAGAAGAAGAGGCAGCAAGGTTTTGGCTATACCGTGCTCAACTTGGCCTGCCTTTTGCATGGTGTGTATCCCTGGTGGCCCCGGCTTTGTGGTTTTCTCAGGCCGAACTCTAGGTGTATCCATAACCATAAGCCTAGTTTGAGCCAGAAATCGAGACTGTGGGCTGTAGCGAGTTCTAAGCAGAAAGAAGAGGAGGCAGCAAAGTTTTGGCTTTACGGTATTCAACTTGGCCTGCCTTTCGCATGGTGAGTGTCCCTGGAGCTCCTGGCTTTGTGGTTTTCTCAAGCCTAACCCTAGGCGTAACCCTAACCCTAACCCTAACCGTAGTTTGAGCCAGAAAACGGGCATTGGGCTGTGGTGAGTTCCAATCAGAAAGAAGAAGAGGGAGCACGGTTTTGGCTATACCGTGCTCAACTTGGCCTGCCTTTCGCATGGTGAGTATCCCTGGAGCTCCTGGCTTTGTGGTTTTCTCAAGCCTAACCCTAGGCGTAACCCTAACCCCAACCCTAGTTTGAGCCAGAAATCGGGCATTGGGCTGTGGTGAGTTCCAATCTGAAGGAAGAAGACAAAGCAAGGTTTTGGATGTACTGCGCTCACCTTGGCCTGCCTTTCGCATGGTGAGCATCCCTGGAGCTCCTGGCTTTGTGGTTTTCTCAAGCCTAACCCTAGGCGTAACCCTAACCCTAACCCTAACCGTAGTTTGAGCCAGAAAACGGTATTGGGCTGTGGTGAGTTCCAATCAGAAAGAAGAGGAGGCAGCAAGGTTTTGGCTATACCGTGCTCAACTTGGCCTGCCTTTTGCATGGTGTGTATCCCTGGTGGCCCCGGCTTTGTGGTTTTCTCAAGCCGAACTCTAGGTGTATCCATAACCAGAAGCCGAGTTTGAGTCAGAAATCAAGACTGTGGGCTGTGGTGAGTTCCAAGCAGAAAGAAGAGGAGGCAGCAAGGTTTTGGCTGTACCGTACTCTACTTGGCCTGCCTTTCGCATGGTGTGTGTCCCTGGAGCTCCTGGCTTTGTGGTTTTCTCAAGCCTAACCCTAGGCGTAACCCTAACCTTAACCCTAACCGTAGTTTGAGCCAGAAAACGGGCATTGGGCTGTGGTGAGTTCCAATCAGAAAGAAGAAGAGGCAGCAAGGTTTTGGCTATACCGTGCTCAACTTGGCCTGCCTTTTGCATGGTGTGTATCCCTGGTGGCCCCGGCTTTGTGGTTTTCTCAACCCGAACTCTAGGTGTATCCATAACCATAAGCCTAGTTTGAGTCCGAAATCGAGACTGTGGGCTGTGGCGAGTTCCAATCAGAAAGAAGAGGAGGTAGCAAGGTTTTGGCTGTACCGTACTCAACTTGGCCTGCCTTTCGCATGGTGAGTATCCCTGTAGCTCCTGGCTTTGTGGTTTTCTCAAGCCTAATGCTAGGTGCATCCATAACCATAACCCTAGTGTGAGTCAGAAATCACGCAGTGGGCTGTGGCGACTTCCAAGCAGAAAGTAGAAGAGGAGGCAGCAAGGTTTTGGCTGTTCCGTACTCAACTTGGCCTGCCTTTCGCATGGTGAGCATCCCTGGAGCTCCTGGCTTTGTGGTTTTCTCAACCCGAACCCTAGGCGTAACCCTAACCCTAACCGTAGTTTGAGCCACAAAACGGGCATTGGGCTGTGGTGAGTTCCAAGCAGAAAGAAGAAGAGGGAGCACGGTTTTGGCTATACCGTACTCAACTTGGCCTGCCTTTCGCATGGTGAGTATCCCTGGAGCTCCTGGCTTTGTGGTTTTCTCAACCCTAACCCTAGGCGTAACCCTAACCTTAACCCTAGTTTGAGCCAGAAAATGGGCATTGGGCTGTGGTGAGTTCCAATCTGAAGGAAGAAGACAAAGCAAGGTTTTGGCTGTACTGCGCTCACCTTGGCCTGCCTTTCGCATGGTGAGTATCCCTGGAGCTCCTGGCTTTGTGGTTTTCTCAACCCTAACCCTAGGCGTAACCCTAACCCTAACCCTAATTTGATCCAGGAATCGGGCATTGGTCTGTGGCGAGTTCCAATCTGCAGGAAGAAGACGGAGCAATGTTTTGGCTATAGTGCGCTCAACTTGGCCTGACTTTCGCATGGTGAGTATCCCTGGAGCTCCTGGCTTTGTGGTTTTCTCAAGCCTAACCCTCGGCGTAACCCTAACCGTAGTTTGAGCCAGAAACCGGGCATTGGGCTGTGGTGCGTTCCAATCAAAAAGAAGAAGAGGCAGCAAGGTTTTGGCTATACCGTACTCAACTTGCCCTGCCTTTCGCATGTTGAGCATCCCTGGAGCTCCTGGCTTTGTGGTTTTCTCAACCCGAACCCTAGGCGTAACCCTAACCCTAACCCTAACCGTAGTTTGAGCCAGAAAACGGGCATTGGGCTGTGGTGAGTTCCAATCAGAAAGAAGAAGAGGCAGCAAGGTTTTGGCTATACCGTGCTCAACTTGGCCTGCCTTTCGCATGGTGTGTGTCCCTGGAGCTCCTGGCTTTGTGGTTTTCTCAAGCCTAACCCTAGGCGTAACCCTAACCCTAGTTTGAGCCAGAAATCGGGCATTGGGCTGTGGTGCGTTCCAATCAAAAAGAAGAAGAGGCAGCAAGGTTTTGGCTGTTCTGTACTCAACTTGGCCTGCCTTTCGCATGGTGAGCATCCCTGGAGCTCCTGGCTTTGTGGTTTTCTCAACCCGAACCCTAGGCGTAACCCTAAGCCTAACCCTAGTTTGAGCCAGAAAACGGGCATTGGGCTGTGGTGAGTTCCAAACAGAAAGAAGAAGAGGGAGCACGGTTTTGGCTATACCGTGCTCAACTTGGCCTGCCTTTCGCATGGTGAGTATCCCTGGAGCTCCTGGCTTTGTGGTTTTCTCAAGCCTAACCCCAGGCGTAACCCTAACCCCAACCCTAGTTTGAGCCAGAAATCGGGCATTGGGCTGTGATGAGTTCCAATCTGAAGGAAGAAGACAAAGCAAGGTTTTGGCTGTACTGCGCTCACCATGGCCTGCCTTTCGCATGGTGTGTGTCCCTGGAGCTCCTGGCTTTGTGGTTTTCTCAACCCGAACCCTAGGCGTAACCCTAACCCTAACCCTAACCGTAGTCTGAGCCAGCAATCGGGCATTGGGCTGCGGTGAATTCCAATCAGAAAGAAGAAGAGGGAGCACGGTTTTGGCTATACCGTGCTCAACTTGGCCTGCTTTTCGCATGGTGAGTATCCCTGGTGGCTCCTGGCTTTGTGGTTTTCTCAAGCCTAACCCTAGGCGTAACCCTAACCATAGTTTTGGCCAGAAAACGGGCATTGGGCTGTGGCGAGTTCCAAGCAGAAAGAAGAGGAAGTGGCAAGGTTTTGGCTGTACTGTATTCAACTTGGCCTGCCTTTCGCATTGTGAGTATCCCTGGAGCTCCTGGCTTTGTGGTTTTCTCAAGCCTAACCCTAGGCGTAACCCTAACCCTAACCCTAGTTTGAGCCAGAAATCGGGCATTGGGCTGTGGCGACTTCTAAGCACAAAGAAGAGGAGGCAGCAAGGTTTTGGCTGTTCCGTACTCAACTTGGCCTGCCTTTCGCATGGTGAGCATCCCTGGAGCTCCTGGCTTTGTGGTTTTCTCAACCCGAACCCTAGGCGTAACCCTAACCCTAACCGTAGTTTGAGCCAGAAAACGGGCATTGGGCTGTGGTGAGTTCCAATCAGAAAGAAGAGGAGGCAGCAAAGTTTTGGCTTTACGGTATTCAACTTGGCCTGCCTTTCGCATGGTGAGTGTCCCTGGAGCTCCTGGCTTTGTGGTTTTCTCAACCCGAACCCTAGGCGTAACCCTAACCCTAACCCTAATTTGATCCAGGAATCGGGCATTGGTCTGTGGCGAGTTCCAATCTGCAGGAAGAAGACGGAGCAATGTTTTGGCTATAGTGCGCTCAACTTGGCCTGACTTTCGCATGGTGAGTATCCCTGGAGCTCCTGGCTTTGTGGTTTTCTCAAGCCTAACCCTCGGCGTAACCCTAACCGTAGTTTGAGCCAGAAATCGGGCCTTGGGCTGTGGTGCGTTCCAATCAAAAAGAAGAAGAGGCAGCAAGGTTTTGGCTATACCGTGCTCAACTTGGCCTGCCTTTCGCATGGTGAGCATCCCTGGAGCTCCTGGCTTTGTGGTTTTCTCAACCCGAACCCTAGGCGTAACCCTAACCCTAACCCTAACCGTAGTTTGAGCCAGAAAACGGGCATTGGGCTGTGGTGAGTTCCAATCAGAAAGAAGAAGAGGCAGCAAGGTTTTGGCTATACCGTGCTCAACTTGGCCTGCCTTTTGCATGGTGTGTATCCCTGGTGGCCCCGGCTTTGTGGTTTTCTCAAGCCGAACTCTAGGTGTATCCATAACCATAGGCCTAGTTTGAGTCAGAAATCGAGACAGTGGGCTGTGGCGAGTTCCAAGCAGAAAGAAGAGGAGGCAGCAAGGTTTTGGCTGTACCGTACTCAACTTGGCCTGCCTTTCGCATGGTGTGTGTCCCTGGAGCTCCTGGCTTTGTGGTTTTCTCAACCCGAACCCTAGGCGTAACCCTAACCCTAGTTTGAGCCAGAAATCGGGCATTGGGCTGTGGTGCGTTCCAATCAAAAAGAAGAAGAGGCAGCAAGGTTTTGGCTGTTCCGTACTCAACTTGGCCTGCCTTTCGCATGGTGAGCATCCCTGGAGCTCCTGGCTTTGTGGTTTTCTCAACCCGAACCCTAGGCGTAACCCTAACCCTAACCCTAACCCTAGTTTGAGCCAGAAAACGAGCATTGGGCTGCGGTGAGTTCCAAGCAGAAAGAAGAAGAGGGAGCACGGTTTTGGCTATACCGTGCTCAACTTGGCCTGCCTTTCGCATGGTGAGTATCCCTGGAGCTCCTGGCTTTGTGGTTTTCTCAAGCCTAACCCCAGGCGTAACCCTAACCCTAACCCTAGTTTGAGCCAGAAAACGGGCATTGGGCTGTGGTGAGTTCCAATCTGAAGGAAGAAGACAAAGCAAGGTTTTGGCTGTACCGTGCTCAACTTGGCCTGCCTTTTGCATGGTGTGTGTCCCTGGTGGCCCCGGCTTTGTGGTTTTCTCAAGCCGAACTCTAGGTTTATCCATAACCATAAGCCTAGTTTGAGCCAGAAATCGAGACTGTGGGCTGCGGTGAGTTCCAAGCAGAAAGAAGAGGAGGCAACAAGGTTTTGGCTGTACCGTACTCAACTTGGCCTGCCTTTCGCATGGTGAGTATCCCTGGAGCTCCTGGCTTTGTGGTTTTCTCAAGCCTAACCCTAGGCGTAACCCTAACCCTAACCCTAGTTTGAGCCAGAAATCGGGCATTGGGCTGTGGTGAGTTCCAATCTGAAGGAAGAAGACAAAGCAAGGTTTTGGATGTACTGCGCTCACCTTGGCCTGCCTTTTGCATGGTGAGCATCCCTGGAGCTCCTGGCTTTGTGGTTTTCTCAACCCGAACCCTAGGCGTAACCCTAACCCTAACCCTAACCGTAGTTTGATCCAGAAAACGGGCATTGGGCTGTGGTGAGTTCCAAGCAGAAAGAAGAAGAAGGAGCACGGTTTTGGCTATACCGTGCTCAACTTGGCCTGCCTTTCGCATGGTGTGTGTCCCTGGAGCTCCTGGCTTTGTGGTTTTCTCAAGCCTAACCCTAGGCGTAACCCTAACCCCAACCCTAGTTTGAGCCAGAAATCGGGCATTGGGCTGTGGCGACTTCTAAGCACAAAGAAGAGGAGGCAGCCAGGTTTTGGCTTTACGGTATTCCACTTGGCCTGCCTTTCGCATGGTGAGCATCCCTGGAGCTCCTGGCTTTGTGGTTTTCTCAAGCCTAACTCTAGGTGTATGTATAACCATAACCTTAGTTTGAGTCAGAAATCGAGCATTGGGCTGTGGCGAGTTCCAAGCAGAAACAAGAGGAAGCGGCAAGGTTTTGGCTGTACCGTACTCAACTTGGCCTGCCTTTTGCATTGTGAGCATCCCTGGAGCTCCTGGCTTTGTGGTTTCCTCAACCCGAACCCTAGGCGTAACCCTAACCCTAACCCCAACCCTAGTTTGAGCCAGAAATCGGGCATTGGGCTGTGGTGAGTTCCAATCTGAAGGAAGAAGACAAAGCAAGGTTTTGGCTGTACTGCGCTCACCATGGCCTGCCTTTTGCATGGTGAGCATCCCTGGAGCTCCTGGCTTTGTGGTTTTCTCAACCCGAACCCTAGGCGTAACCCTAACCCTAACCCTAACCCTAACCGTAGTTTGAGCCGGAAAACGGGCATTGGGCTGTGGTGAGTTCCAGTCAGAAAGAAGAATAGGGAGCACTGTTTTGGCTATACCATGCTCAACTTGGCCTGCCTTTTGCATGGTGTGTATCCCTGGTGTCCCCGGCTTTGTGGTTTTCTCAATCCGAACTCTAGGTGTATCCATAACCATAGGCCTAGTTTGAGTCAGAAATCGAGACAGTGGGCTGTGGCGAGTTCCAAGCAGAAAGAAGAGGAGGCAGCAAGGTTTTGGCTGTACCGTACTCAACTTGGCCTGCCTTTCGCATGGTGTGTGTCCCTGGAGCTCCTGGCTTTGTGGTTTTCTCAACCTTAACCCTAGGCGCAACCCTAACCCTAACCGTAGTTTGAGCCAGAAATCGGGCATTGGGCTGTGGCGACTTCTAAGCACAAAGAAGAGGAGGCAGCAAGGTTTTGGCTGTTCCGTACTCAACTTGGCCTGCCTTTCGCATGGTGAGCATCCCTGGAGCTCCTGGCTTTGTGGTTTTCTCAACCCGAACCCTAGGCGTAACCCTAACCCTAACCCTAACCGTAGTTTGAGCCAGAAAACGAGCATTGGGCTGTGGCGAGTTCCAATCAGAAAGAAGAAGAGGCAGCAAGGTTTTGGGTATACCGTACTCAACTTGGCCTGCCTTTCGAATGGTGAGCATCCCTGGAGCTCCTGGCTTTGTGGTTTTCTCAACCCTAACCCTAGGCGTAACCCTAACCCCAACCCTAGTTTGAGCCAGGTATTGTGCAATGGGCTGTGGTGAGTTCCAATCAGAAAGAAGAAGAGGAGCGCGGTTTTGGCTATACTGTGCTCAGCTTGGCCTGCCTTTCGCATGGTGAGTATCCCTGGTGGCCCTGGCTTTGTGGTTTTCTCAACCCTAACCCTAGGCGTAACCCTAACCCTAACCCTAGTTTGAGCCAGAAATCGGGCATTGGGCTGTGGCGACTTCTAAGCACAAAGAAGAGGAGGCAGCAAGGTTTTGGCTGTTCCATACTCAACTTGGCCTGATTTTTGCATGGTGAGCATCCCTGGAGCTCCTGGCTTTGTGGTTTTCTCAACCCGAACCCTAGGCGTAACCCTAACCCTAACCCTAACCGTAGTTTGAGCCAGAAAACGGGCATTGGGCTGTGGTGAGTTCCAAGCAGAAAGAAGAGGAGGCAGCAAGGTTTTGGCTATAGCGTGCTCAACTTGGCCTGCCTTTCGCATGGTGAGTGTCCCTGGAGCTCCTGGCTTTGTGGTTTTCTCAACCCGAACCCTAGGCGTAACCCTAACCCTAACCCTAATTTGATCCAGGAATCGGGCATTGGTCTGTGGCGAGTTCCAATCTGCAGGAAGAAGACGGAGCAATGTTTTGGCTATAGTGCGCTCAACTTGGCCTGACTTTCGCATGGTGAGTATCCCTGGAGCTCCTGGCTTTGTGGTTTTCTCAAGCCTAACCCTCGGCGTAACCCTAACCGTAGTTTGAGCCAGAAATCGGGCATTGGGCTGTGGTGCGTTCCAATCAAAAAGAAGAAGAGGCAGCAAGGTTTTGGCTATACCGTGCTCAACTTGCCCTGCCTTTCGCATGGTGAGCATCCCTGGAGCTCCTGGCTTTGTGGTTTTCTCAACCCGAACCCTAGGCGTAACCCTAACCCTAACCCTAACCGTAGTTTGAGCCAGAAAACGGGCATTGGGCTGTGGTGAGTTCCAAGCAGAAAGAAGAAGAGGCAGCAAGGTTTTGGCTATACCGTGCTCAACTTGGCCTGCCTTTTGCATGGTGAGTATCCCTGGAGCTCCTGGCTTTGTGGTTTTCTCAAGCCTAACCCCAGGCGTAACCCTAACCCTAACCCTAGTTTGAGCCAGAAAACGGGCATTGGGCTGTGGTGAGTTCCAATCTGAAGGAAGAAGAGGCAGCAAGGTTTTGGCTGTACCGTGCTCAACTTGGCCTGCCTTTTGCATGGTGTGTGTCCCTGGTGGCCCCGGCTTTGTGGTTTTCTCAAGCCGAACTCTAGGTTTATCCATAACCATAAGCCTAGTTTGAGTCAGAAATCGAGACT
This sequence comes from Corvus hawaiiensis, assembly GCF_020740725.1. Lineage (NCBI taxonomy): Eukaryota > Metazoa > Chordata > Aves > Passeriformes > Corvidae > Corvus > Corvus hawaiiensis. Next base: position 70,998,847 of record NC_063215.1, on the reverse strand, counting down.
GTGGGCTGCGGTGAGTTCCAAGCAGAAAGAAGAGGAGGCAACAAGGTTTTGGCTGTACCGTACTCAACTTGGCCTGCCTTTCGCATGGTGAGTATCCCTGGAGCTCCTGGCTTTGTGGTTTTCTCAAGCCTAACCCTAGGCGTAACCCTAACCCTAACCCTAACCGTAGTTTGAGCCAGAAAACGGGCATTGGGCTGTGGTGAGTTCCAATCAGAAAGAAGAAGAGGCAGCACGGTTTTGGCTATACCGTGCTCAACTTGGCCTGCCTTTCGCATGGTGTGTGTCCCTGGAGCTCCTGGCTTTGTGGTTTTCTCAAGCCTAACCCTAGGCGTAACCCTAACCCCAACCCTAGTTTGAGCCAGAAATCGGGCATTGGGCTGTGGCGACTTCTAAGCACAAAGAAGAGGAGGCAGCCAGGTTTTGGCTTTACGGTATTCCACTTGGCCTGCCTTTCGCATGGTGAGCATCCCTGGAGCTCCTGGCTTTGTGGTTTTCTCAAGCCTAACTCTAGGTATATCCATAACCATAACCTTAGTTTGAGTCAGAAATCGAGCATTGGGCTGTGGCGAGTTCCAAGCAGAAACAAGAGGAAGCGGCAAGGTTTTGGCTGTACCGTACTCAACTTGGCCTGCCTTTTGCATGGTGAGTATCCCTGGAGCTCCTGGCTTTGTGGTTTTCTCAAGCCTAACCCCAGGCGTAACCCTAACCCCAACCCTAGTTTGAGCCAGAAATCGGGCATTGGGCTGTGGTGAGTTCCAATCTGAAGGAAGAAGACAAAGCAAGGTTTTGGCTGTACTGCGCTCACCATGGCCTGCCTTTTGCATGGTGAGCATCCCTGGAGCTCCTGGCTTTGTGGTTTTCTCAACCCGAACCCTAGGCGTAACCCTAACCCTAACCCTAACCGTAGTTTGAGCCAGAAATCGGGCATTGGGCTGTGGTGAGTTCCAATCAGAAAGAAGAAGAGGCAGCAAGGTTTTGGCTATACCGTGCTCAACTTGGCCTGCCTTTTGCATGGTGTGTATCCCTGGTGGCCCCGGCTTTGTGGTTTTCTCAAGCCGAACTCTAGGTGTATCCATAACCATAAGCCTAGTTTGAGCCAGAAATCGAGACTGTGGGCTGTAGCGAGTTCTAAGCAGAAAGAAGAGGAGGCAGCAAAGTTTTGGCTTTATGGTATTCAACTTGGCCTGCCTTTCGCATGGTGAGTGTCCCTGGAGCTCCTGGCTTTGTGGTTTTCTCAAGCCTAACCCTAGGCGTAACCCTAACCCTAACCCTAACCGTAGTTTGAGCCAGAAAACGGGCATTGGGCTGTGGTGAGTTCCAATCAGAAAGAAGAAGAGGGAGCACGGTTTTGGCTATACCGTGCTCAACTTGGCCTGCCTTTCGCATGGTGAGTATCCCTGGAGCTCCTGGCTTTGTGGTTTTCTCAAGCCTAACCCTAGGCGTAACCCTAACCCCAACCCTAGTTTGAGCCAGAAATCGGGCATTGGGCTGTGGTGAGTTCCAATCTGAAGGAAGAAGACAAAGCAAGGTTTTGGATGTACTGCGCTCACCTTGGCCTGCCTTTCGCATGGTGAGCATCCCTGGAGCTCCTGGCTTTGTGGTTTTCTCAACCCGAACCCTAGGCGTAACCCTAACCCTAACCGTAGTTTGAGCCACAAAACGGGCATTGGGCTGTGGTGAGTTCCAAGCAGAAAGAAGAAGAGGGAGCACGGTTTTGGCTATACCGTGCTCAACTTGGCCTGCCTTTCGCATGGTGAGTATCCCTGGAGCTCCTGGCTTTGTGGTTTTCTCAACCCTAACCCTAGGCGTAACCCTAACCTTAACCCTAGTTTGAGCCAGAAAATGGGCATTGGGCTGTGGTGAGTTCCAATCTGAAGGAAGAAGACAAAGCAAGGTTTTGGCTGTACTGCGCTCACCTTGGCCTGCCTTTCGCATGGTGAGTATCCCTGGAGCTCCTGGCTTTGTGGTTTTCTCAACCCTAACCCTAGGCGTAACCCTACCCCTAACCCTAGTTTGAGCCAGAAATCGGGCATTGGGCTGTGGCGACTTCTAAGCACAAAGAAGAGGAGGCAGCAAAGTTTTGGCTTTACGGTATTCAACTTGGCCTGCCTTTTGCATGGTGAGCATCCCTGGAGCTCCTGGCTTTGTGGTTTTCTCAAGCCTAACCCTAGGCGTAACCCTAACCCTAACCCTAATTTGATCCAGGAATCGGGCATTGGTCTGTGGCGAGTTCCAATCTGCAGGAAGAAGACGGAGCAATGTTTTGGCTATAGTGCGCTCAACTTGGCCTGACTTTCGCATGGTGAGTATCCCTGGAGCTCCTGGCTTTGTGGTTTTCTCAAGCCTAACCCTCGGCGTAACCCTAACCGTAGTTTGAGCCAGAAATCGGGCATTGGGCTGTGGTGCGTTCCAATCAAAAAGAAGAAGAGGCAGCAAGGTTTTGGCTATACCGTACTCAACTTGCCCTGCCTTTCGCATGGTGAGCATCCCTGGAGCTCCTGGCTTTGTGGTTTTCTCAACCCGAACCCTAGGCGTAACCCTAACCCTAACCCTAACCGTAGTTTGAGCCAGAAAACGGGCATTGGGCTGTGGTGAGTTCCAATCAGAAAGAAGAAGAGGGAGCAAGGTTTTGGCTATACCGTGCTCAACTTGGCCTGCCTTTCGCATGGTGTGTGTCCCTGGAGCTCCTGGCTTTGTGGTTTTCTCAAGCCTAACCCTAGGCGTAACCCTAACCCTAGTTTGAGCCAGAAATCGGGCATTGGGCTGTGGTGAGTTCCAATCAGAAAGAAGAAGAGGCAGCAAGGTTTTGGCTGTTCTGTACTCAACTTGGCCTGCCTTTCGCATGGTGAGCATCCCTGGAGCTCCTGGCTTTGTGGTTTTCTCAACCCGAACCCTAGGCGTAACCCTAGGCGTAACCCTAACCCTAACCCTAGTTTGAGCCAGAAAACGGGCATTGGGCTGTGGTGAGTTCCAAGCAGAAAGAAGAAGAGGGAGCACGGTTTTGGCTATACCGTGCTCAACTTGGCCTGCCTTTCGCATGGTGAGTATCCCTGGAGCTCCTGGCTTTGTGGTTTTCTCAAGCCTAACCCCAGGCGTAACCCTAACCCTAACCCTAGTTTGAGCCAGAAAACGGGCATTGGGCTGTGGTGAGTTCCAATCTGAAGGAAGAAGACAAAGCAAGGTTTTGGCTGTACCGTGCTCAACTTGGCCTGCCTTTTGCATGGTGTGTGTCCCTGGTGGCCCCGGCTTTGTGGTTTTCTCAAGCCGAACTCTAGGTTTATCCATAACCATAAGCCTAGTTTGAGCCAGAAATCGAGACTGTGGGCTGCGGTGAGTTCCAAGCAGAAAGAAGAGGAGGCAGCAAAGTTTTGGCTTTACGGTATTCAACTTGGCCTGCCTTTCGCATGGTGAGTGTCCCTGGAGCTCCTGGCTTTGTGGTTTTCTCAAGCCTAACCCTAGGCGTAACCCTAACCCTAACCCTAGTTTGAGCCAGAAATCGGGCATTGGGCTGTGGTGAGTTCCAATATGAAGGAAGAAGACAAAGCAAGGTTTTGGCTGTACTGCGCTCACCTTGGCCTGCCTTTTGCATGGTGAGCATCCCTGGAGCTCCTGGCTTTGTGGTTTTCTCAACCCGAACCCTAGGCGTAACCCTAACCCTAACCCTAACCGTAGTTTGAGCCAGAAAACGGGCATTGGGCTGTGGTGAGTTCCAATCAGAAAGAAGAAGAGGGAGCACAGTTTTGGCTATACCGTGCTCAACTTGGCCTGCCTTTTGCATGGTGTGTGTCCCTGGAGCTCCTGGCTTTGTGGTTTTCTCAAGCCTAACCCTAGGCGTGACCCTAACCCCAACCCTAGTTTGAGCCAGAAATCGGGCATTGGGCTGTGGCGACTTCTAAGCACAAAGAAGAGGAGGCAGCCAGGTTTTGGCTTTACGGTATTCGACTTGGCCTGCCTTTCGCATGGTGAGCATCCCTGGAGCTCCTGGCTTTGTGGTTTTCTCAAGCCTAACCCTAGGCGTAACCCTAACCCTAGTTTGAGCCAGAAATCGAGCATTGGGCTGTGGTGCGTTCCAATCAAAAAGAAGAAGAGGCAACAAGGTTTTGGCTGTACCGTACTCAACTTGGCCTGCCTTTCGCATGGTGAGTATCCCTGGAGCTCCTGGCTTTGTGGTTTTCTCAAGCCTAACCCTAGGCATAACCCTAACCCTAACCGTAGTTTGAGCCACAAAACGGGCATTGGGCTGTGGTGAGTTCCAAGCAGAAAGAAGAAGAGGGAGCACGGTTTTGGCTATACCGTGCTCACCTTGGCCTGCCTTTCGCATGGTGAGCATCCCTGGAGCTCCTGGCTTTGTGGTTTTCTCAACCCGAACCCTAGGCGTAACCCTAACCCTAACCCTAACCGTAGTTTGAGCCAGAAAACGGGCATTGGGCTGTGGTGAGTTCCAATCAGAAAGAAGAAGAGGCAGCAAGGTTTTGGCTATACCGTGCTCAACTTGGCCTGCCTTTTGCATGGTGTGTATCCCTGGTGGACCCGGCTTTGTGGTTTTCTCAAGCCGAACTCTAGGTGTATCCATAACCATAAGCCGAGTTTGAGTCAGAAATCAAGACTGTGGGCTGTGGTGAGTTCCAAGCAGAAAGAAGAGGCGGCAGCAAGGTTTTGGCTGTACCGTACTCAACTTGGCCTGCCTTTCGCATGGTGTGTGTCCCTGGAGCTCCTGGCTTTGTGGTTTTCTCAACCCTAACCCTAGGCGTAACCCTAACCTTAACCCTAGTTTGAGCCAGAAAATGGGCATTGGGCTGTGGTGAGTTCCAATCTGAAGGAAGAAGACAAAGCAAGGTTTTGGCTGTACCGTACTAAACTTGGCCTGCCTTTCGCATGGTGAGTATCCCTGGAGCTCCTGGCTTTGTGGTTTTCTCAAGCCTAATGCTAGGTGCATCCATAACCATAACCCTAGTGTGAGTCAGAAATCACGCAGTGGGCTGTGGCGACTTCCAAGCAGAAAGTAGAAGAGGAGGCAGCAAGGTTTTGGCTGTTCCGTACTCAACTTGGCCTGCCTTTCGCATGGTGAGCATCCCTGGAGCTCCTGGCTTTGTGGTTTTCTCAACCCTAACCCTAGGCGTAACCCTAACCTTAACCCTAGTTTGAGCCAGAAAATGGGCATTGGGCTGTGGTGAGTTCCAATCTGAAGGAAGAAGACAAAGCAAGGTTTTGGCTGTACTGCGCTCACCTTGGCCTGCCTTTCGCATGGTGTGTGTCCCTGGAGCTCCTGGCTTTGTGGTTTTCTCAACCCTAACCCTAGGCGTAACCCTAACCCTAACCCTAACCGTAGTCTGAGCCAGCAATCGGGCATTGGGCTGCGGTGAATTCCAATAAGAAAGAAGAAGAGGGAGCACGGTTTTGGCTATACCGTGCTCAACTTGGCCTGCTTTTCGCATGGTGAGTATCCCTGGTGGCTCCTGGCTTTGTGGTTTTCTCAAGCCTAACCCTAGGCGTAACCCTAACCATAGTTTTGGCCAGAAAACGGGCATTGGGCTGTGGCGAGTTCCAAGCAGAAAGAAGAGGAAGTGGCAAGGTTTTGGCTGTACTGTATTCAACTTGGCCTGCCTTTCGCATTGTGAGTATCCCTGGAGCTCCTGGCTTTGTGGTTTTCTCAAGCCTAACCCTAGGCGTAACCCTAACCCTAACCCTAGTTTGAGCCAGAAATCGGGCATTGGGCTGTGGCGACTTCTAAGCACAAAGAAGAGGAGGCAGCAAGGTTTTGGCTGTTCCGTACTCAACTTGGCCTGCCTTTCGCATGGTGAGCATCCCTGGAGCTCCTGGCTTTGTGGTTTTCTCAACCCGAACCCTAGGCGTAACCCTAACCCTAACCGTAGTTTGAGCCAGAAAACGGGCATTGGGCTGTGGTGAGTTCCAATCAGAAAGAAGAGGAGGCAGCAAGGTTTTGGCTATAGCGTGCTCAACTTGGCCTGCCTTTCGCATGGTGAGTATCCCTGGTGGCCCTGGCTTTGTGGTTTTCTCAAGCCGAACTCTAGGTGTATCCATAACCATAAGCCTAGTTTGAGTCCGAAATCGGGCATTGGGCTGTGGTGAGTTCCAATCAGAAAGAAGAGGAGGCAGCAAGGTTTTGGCTGTACCGTACTCAACTTGGCCTGCCTTTCGCATGGTGTGTGTCTCTGGAGCTCCTGGCTTTGTGGTTTTCTCAACCCTAACCCTAGGCGTAACCCTTGCCTTAACTCTAACCCTAGTTTGAGCCAGAAATCACGCAGTGGCCTGTGGTGAGATCCAATCAGAAAGAAGAAGAGGGAGCAATGTTTAAGCTGCGAGGCGCATCCCTTGGCATGCCTTTCGCATGGTGAGTGTCTCTGGAGCTCCTGGGTCTGTGGTTTTCTCAACCCTAACCCTACGCGGAACCCTAACTGATGCCATGAAAATTTTTGCCTTTTCTTCTATACCCCTGTTGTACCTTTTTGCAGCTTCTCTGTTCCTGGTGCTTTTTGCCCAATTCTTGGAGTTGTTTGTTAAGCTAAGAGACTAAACATTTTAGAAGCTTCGTTGTTGCAGTGGGGATCCTGCAACATGCATATATCAAACCAGGAGTCCCGTGGAAAGGAAATATATATGGACAGACAGATTCTTGCTAGATGTTTCAGAGATGTTTATTTCTCCAGCCGCATGGCCGGAGCTCTGCAGAGGAACTGTTCCAGTCACGGGACCAAGGGTCCTTCTGCCCGCGCAGGGAACACAAACCAACCAATGGGAACGAGGCTGAGCAGGGGCAGGGAAACCCCGTGTCTGTGCCCTCAGGGCCCCTCTCCCAGGGCTACACGGCAGGGGAGGGACCCCAACACCTCACCCGTTTTATTTTAATAAAAGGAGAATGAAAACAACTGGATAAACATAACAAGAACAGTTTCAAAACAATACAAGCCACCCTCCTGAGTCTTTAAATGTCCAATCAGATTCTGTGGAACATCTTAGGGCTTACAGAAGGGAGACAGAACTCTGAGCATGCTTTGTGGGGAAACTGAGGCAGGAGAGGGTTTAACTTCTTCCCTCCCCCTTTCCATCCCCCACTTGGCATTGGAAAGGGATTTTTGGGGAAACAATTGGCAAAAGCATGGTTTTGTGAGTGAAACTATGGATGAAAAAACGGATTGGGAATACACGGGGGGTAATAGGACATAGGGTAAAAGGGAAAGGTGGGATTAGGAAAGGGAGACTGTAGGGGGCGTTTACAATGGAGATATTGTCTAACATGACTACGGTTTTTAGCATATATACTGCCTTTCACAGAAACACCATCAGGCCCAGTGACCTGCGATGCTTGTAACCCTTTTCTACCTCGTATAATTTTGAATTCTACCACCTCTCCATCTCCCAAGCTTTTTTCAGGGTTATTCTTTTTAATAGCAGTTCTATGCACGAATATGTCTTGCTGGTTGTCACACCTTGTTATAAAACCATAATTTTGCTTAACATTATACCATTTTACTATCCCTAAGATCTTAGTTACTATGATCTTTTCCTTTTTCCAAGTGGCTGCTGTTTTCTGTCTCGCTGCATCTTTGCTCTCTCTTTCAGTCGCTCCCGTGTTGGAATTGTTGGGGCTGCTCGTGCCTGCGCGCTCTTCCCGGGGTCGCGTTCGGGGCTGCGCGGGCCGGACCGGGCCGCGCTGCTCAGTTCTCCATGCGTCGCCTCCTCTGGTTGCAGCTTCGCTGCCGATGCCAGGCGCTGCACCCACATCTCGGCCGGGCCCCCGAGCGATGACCCCCCCGCGCTCCGCTCCAGCGCGTGTCTCGGCTGGGCGCGGCTCTGTTCCACCGCCGCCAGCCGCCGCCCGCGTGCCGCCTCTCTCGGTCAGGCGTTCACGGGGCTCGCTCCACCACGCGCTGCGCGCGGCCGGGGGGGCACCGCCGGGTCCCGCCGCTCCTCGCTCCGCCACCGACACTGCGGCTCGCGTGGCTCCGCCCGCGCGCGGGAACTGCCTCGCTGCTGCTCGCAGAGCGCTCGGTGCACGTGGCCTGGGCCGCACAGTCCCTGCGCCAGGCTTCCCTTCGCCAGGACACAGCCGACATTGCTCAACAGTCTCGGTAACTAAATAATATTCACGAAAATATTCTTCCATCGGCATATATTTTGACTCCAGTATTAACTGTGTCCAAACGGTTTTCCAAAAGCCCTTGGTAAGAATTAAATCCCAAGAAACATAGAAAAAGTTCTTAAACAACCATGCCAGGAAGTGTTTCAGTTCTTTTTGAGCTTGAATCAAGCTAAAATTTACAAATCGTTGTTCAAGAATCATTTTAAGTTTAAGATAAATGTCCATATGCGGCTCTGAGAGCCAAGAGTCTTCCCACGGTTCCTCCATAGTTTAGATATGGAATAGCAAAGCAAAACCAAGAAGAGGAATCCAAAGTTTCCAGGGTTTACTCACACAAATCAGTCGCTTAGGGATCGGGGATCGTTCTGCTCACAAATCTCCACCATTTGTTGCAGTGGGGATCCTGCAACATGCATATATCAAACCAGGAGTCCCGTGGAAAGGAAATATATATGGACAGACAGATTCTTGCTAGATGTTTCAGAGATGTTTATTTCTCCAGCCGCATGGCCGGGGCTCTGCAGAGGAACTGTTCCAGTCACGGGACCAAGGGTCCTTCTGCCCGCACAGGGAACACAAACCAACCAATGGGAACGAGGCTGAGCAGGGGCAGGGAAACCCCGCGTCTGTGCCCTCAGGGCCCTTCTCCCAGGGCTACACGGCAGGGGAGGGACCCCAACACTTCGTAGCTAGAGATCAGTGTGCCCCAGACCCCAAGGTCCTCTCCAGAACATATTCTGTAAACCAAGATAGAACCATCCAGGGGAAGGTTCCTTGGGGAGGGGGGGCTCACTTGAACCTTTCATTGGGGAATCTTTGATAGCTATGCTAATTAGTAAAGCCTATAATGTTATACCCAATGTTGGGGGACACACACACACACACACACGGAAACACGGGAGGAGAGAGACACAGAGACACAGGGAAAGACTCGGTGGGGTACATCTTGATGCATATGACCTGGACGTGTACACCTAAGGATCCTTAAGAATAAATACCAAGGTAAAATCCCTTTTCCCCTTCTAACCGTGTATGCCTCTTGATTTTAAGACCAGGAAAAAGGCATCATAACCTTACCCCTAACCCTAGTTTGAGTCAGAAATCACACAGTGGGCTGTGGCAAGTTACCGGGAGAAAGAAGAAGAGGGAACAAGGTTTTGGCTGTGATGCGCTCACCTTGGACTGCCTTTCGCATGGTGAGTGTCCCTGGAGCTCCTGGCTTTGTGGTTTTCTCAACCCTAACCCTAGGCGTAACCCTAGCCTTAACTCTAACCCTAGTTTGAGCCAGAAATCACACAGTGGGCTGTGGTGAGTTCCAATCAGAAAGAAGAGGAGGCAGCAAGGTTTAAGCTGCGAGGCGCATCCCTTGCCATGCCTTTCGCATGGTGAGTGTCCCTGGAGCTCCTGGCTTTGTGGTTTTCTCAACCCGAACCCTAGGCATAACCCTAACCTTAACCCTAACCCTAGTTTGAGTCAGTAATCACACAGTGGGCTGTGGCAAGTTACCAGGAGAAAGAAGAAGAGGGAACAAGGTTTTGGCTGCGCCGTGCTCAACCTGGCCTGCCTCTCTCATGGTGCGTATCCCTGGAGCTCCTGGCATTGTGGTTTTCTCAACCCTAACCCTAGGCGTAACCCTAACCTTAACCTAACCCTAACCCTAGCCCCAGATTGAGCCAGGAATCGGGTATTGGCCCTGGCGAGTTAAAGTACAAAGCAGAAGAGGGAGCAAGGTTTGGGCTGTAATGTGCTCACCTTGGCATGCCTTTTGCATTGTGAGTATCCCTGGAGCTCCTGGCTTTGTGGTTTTCTCAACCCTAGCCATGCCCCTACCCCTAACCCCAGTTTGAGTCAAAAATCACGCAGAGGGCTGTGGTGAGTTCCAAGCAGAAAGGAGAAGAGGGAGCAAGGTTTGTGCTGAGCAGTGCTCAACTTGGCCTGCCTTTCGCATGGTGAATATCCCTGGAGCGCCTGGCTTTGTGGTTTTCTCAAGCCTAACCCTAGGCGTAACCCTAACCTTAACCCTAACCCTAGTTTGAGCCAGAAATCACGCAGAGGGCTGTGGCAAATTCCAATCATAAAGAAGAAGAGGGAGGAAGGGTTGGCCTGCGCTGCGCTCAACTTGGCCTGCCTTTCGCATGGTGAGTATCCCTGGATCTCCTGGCTTTGTGGTTTTCTTAACCCTAACCCTAGGTGTAACCCTAACCCTAACCCTAGTTTCCTGTTTGGTTTGTGAATATAAGAAACGGTGTAACCAGAAATTTAATCTTGGATACAAGCTGCAGCAATTGTTTTCATGATCGTTTCACTGTAAAAAAAAAAGAGTATAAAAAAGATTAGACGCCGTAAATCTCTGCAAAGCACTTTTTTCATGGGCTATATATTCTGTCATTCACTATTTGTAAAGCTTTAGAATAGACTTGATGCTATCTTATTTCGCTTAATATGCCATAGGTCAGACCCGGATTCATTTCACATTGGAAAAATATTCGATAGCTTCAGAGTATTTCCACAGATTCTGAGATCTTACCCTCATGTAGGTTTAGCCAAATATTCAACCTATATGGACCTTCTCCAACCTTCATCCTAATTATTTGTTTATAATTATCAATATTGAAAGTTTAAATATTTGATTCCAACTCAAATTTTAAATCTAAAATGAAAATAAGATAAATAACTGAATTTAAAATATGAGGTATTGAAAATGCACTGACCGTTTTTCATTATTGGATCTTAGATATTCAAGGACTCAAATCAGTTTTTACAAGTTTTTGCCCTATGTTTTTTTCCATGGTAGCTTGTCATATTCTATGCTGTAGAGTTTTACCTTACTCTCTTTGTGAGCTGGGCTGCACTTGCAAGCCTTTGCAGAATTTGTATCCTAGTATAAAAATCAGACTACATTTAAATTATAGTATCATTTGGACTGGCCTAGAGTAGCTTATCAAAAAACTGCCTTTAATCCAAAAAGATTTTTAAAATTATATTGCTAAAATCTACAGCAAACAAAAGGTTCATGGCATTTCTTTAATGGATGAGCCATTCAGCAGAACCATTTATTTGGGTAGAGAGTCTGGCCTCTATGAGCTTCAGAGCTTCAGAACATAATTGCATTATTTACTATGATACAGCAGTGGGCAAAGAAAGTGAAAAACAAAATTACATCAAAGCAGAACACTTAAACTAGAAGGCAGCCTTTGTATTAGAAGTTACTTTCATTTCCTTTGGCTAAAAAATTATTTTGTGATAGTTATGTACAGAAACAGCCCAATGCAGTAAACTCTATGAACTGTTGGAAGCTGGACAAATGTTATCACTAGACAATAACTAATTTCCAGAGAATATACCATGACAAGATAATTCACATTTCTACAATTTTGAACAGTTTTACTAAAAGGGTGTTTTGTGGTAAAAATTTACTTTAGTCTTACTCATTTTAAAAAAGCATTTTTAGAAATCTAGACAGATAGAAGTTTTATAAATACTAGAAGAGAAAATAGTGACAGAATAAGAAAAAAAATTAGCTACTTTGTAACATAATGAAGACAGTTTATGTTCAGATTTTTGTTGATTCTTCTACTGTTTTTTCGACTAATCTCAGAACTGTTTTCTAGCTGATGAAAAGGCTATCACAAAATGTTACAGTAAGCATGCCAGGAACAAGCAGCAAAAAGTGAAGTGACCCTAATTCTACTATCCCTTACTTGCCAAAAACATTGAAAGTTACTGCAAAAAAAGAGAGAATGTTTATTTTGTTTTCTCTTTTTATAACTTTTACGGTTGTGTTTTTTGTCAGAAACTGAAGCCAGATTTTGGAAAAGCTTAGAAGGTATGTGATAGAATATTGTTTGGAATAAATATGGTGCATTCAGGGACTGTGATCACACAGACAGATATGGTAAGAAAATGCTTCCTGATTTTTCAGACAGGTTAAACGATTAAATTTTACTGAAGGTCAGTGGCTAATCATATAAATGAGGAAGAACAGCCCAGATTTATTTTACTGTTAGGGCAATATGACAACATTTCTTTTGTACGCATGTCTATGAAGACACATAATGGGCAAAATAACTTCAGATTAAATGGATGCCAGTGCATTTCTTGAAGATTGCATTGTGTCTGGATTTTATTTTTTTTCTGACAGATGCATGTTGAAAATTTGCACTAGTGTCAGGAGCAGAGGGAAGCAGCTATCTCTGGAGGCATTCAGCTATATATCAGCTCATATTTGGGCTGTCTCTATTAACAGCTGTTATTTTGCAGTGTCTAGTGACAAAAGAAAGGTCACAAAAACCATAAATAATAATATGAACAGGTTTTGTAGGTATTGGTTTTGTGTTTTGAATAACATTTACTGAAAGGCTGCCCCAACTCATTTAGTACCTTTGGTGAAAGGTTGTGAAGAACTGTTTCCCCTTTTCTGGCTTGTATTTTCTTCATAGGCATTTGAAATTCTGGGTTTATCTGTAATGTTTTAGGAAAAGTAAAGTTCTCTGAACAGCTTTTTTTCTGGGAATACTGTACAATAGATGAAGATACCACTACAACAATCTCTTCGTAATGCAAGACCACACAGGAGCTGTGCTGAATGGCTCAATAAGAGGTTTATTAATTTGTCTTTATCAAAATAATGACTGAGATATAATCCATCACTAAATATCACTATTGAATGCTGGATGCAAAAGGGTTTTAACTGGAGAACAGTCTAAAGTACCCACAAGTAAGGACTGTCAGGTCTTAATCTGTGTGTCCAGTAATTTATCTGGTTTAGGATTCAATCTTTGTGAGGAGAAACAGTATTGTGACACTCTGTGATTAATTGCAAATATGTTTGGGAAAATCATAATCTTTACTTAAGATTTTTGCTTGCTCTCTGAACATTAAACTTCTTGCATAGGCCTTATTTTATCCTCTTCATGAGAATCCCACCCCACCTGGCACTTCTAGCCTGTCTGTCTCAGGAAAGCAAATACTTAAAGATTTTTGAAGATCCCCTGTGCTCTGGATTGCCTTTATTTTGCATCTGCAAACAATCTTTTACATGATGACCGAGAGGAAAGGTGATCAAAGACATTTCTACAAATACCAAATTTGGGCACATTTGAGCAAACTGAGATTCCCAGCTATGCCCTTTCTGATACCAGAGACACCATGAAAGACCAAGCATGATGTGTATCTTCCTAAGATGCAAAAAGACTGAGATGTGAAACTTGTTAAGTCAGTTATTGAAACTTGAATAGATTATTGGGATAAAGCGTTGGATATATATTATTAAAGGGCAGAAACTTGCAAGAATTTTGTGTTATTAAGTGATATGGAATGTATTTAATACAACAAAATATATTTTATCAAATGTATGTGATTCTATGTCCAAATCATTGGATTAAGGTTGACAGCAATTAGAAAAATTCGTTGTTTTGTCAAAAGATGTGTCTGATATTGGGGAAAATGTATATAAAACAGCTATAAAGTAAAGAAATGGGATTCTTCAGAGAAAGGAGACTTGTTTTCTTACTCTTTTACTGGTAATTGCTGTAATTAATATTGCAGTTTGCTTCTTTTACTTCTGCTTGATTTTCATATTAATATTAATTGTGAAAATAATTCCTTCCTCTATAGATTTGCAGCAGGTATAACAGAGGTGGGACCTAGAAAGACTCTTGGAATGCAGGAAGTGCCACTCGCCTCCTCTATGAATATGTTAATGGTCTCCAGAGAGGATAAATGAGAAAAAAAGGAGCTAATTGCACTTGCTGCTCATAGCAGCCAGATGGCCAGATGTCTCAGCCACTGTTTACTGTGGACAGTCAATTTGAGCCAGTGACATGCTGTGCTAGATCTGGGTAGGATTCAAGAGTCTTATTTCTATAGGGAAAAAGGCTCTATGACCCCACCTCTTTTGTGTGTGCCAGGGTCTAGTAGAGGAGGAGCTGTGGCTGAGCATTTATGTGCTCTGGTATCCTAAGCAAAAAATGGAAAAGAAATAATTATTTTGAGCAGTAACGTAACAGAAGCTCTGTGGAGGCATGCCCACAATATTAAGACACCCCTGAGCTAGGAAAGACTACTTGCCTGTTGGAAAGCATGTCTGTGCTGCTTCCCATCTGGTTATGGTCAAATAGTGAGTGTCCTCAAACTTAGCTCCTGGATTTAAAAGCACAGTTTATTTCACATGGAAACAGTGCAAGCAAATCTTGCTGTTTTCAGTTATGCTTGGGCTCCTTCACAATTTATGTCTTTTCTGTTCAAAGCCAGGGCTGGATCCAGCTGCTCCATGGACAAGCCATTGTGCGGCTGGCAGCAAAACCACACTGGATTGTGCTGGTTCTCCCAGCAGGCTGTGTGTTTCTCTGTTTCAGTAAGTTTAAGACCTTCAAATATTTACTTGGCTTTTGCTTTCCTAAAAGAAAATGGTGAAGCAGTTTGTTTCAAGTATTTGACAGGATCTCTTCAGCTCATGGGTTTACCTTTCCTTAAATTACTAAGCACAGTCCATACAGTGAGGGTTGAGCAAGGGGTCATGCTACTGTAGAGCTGAACCAGAGCTCAGGTCAAACAACTCTGTGGTGCTGTTGAAGGCAAAGGGCTATCCCACAGCAGGATTTTTAAAGTGGTTCTGAGGAGTTACATTCTTAAACCCATTACATATTAGCAGCCCTTTTAAACAGCTACCTTTCCACAGTATTTTGGAAACTGTAGTGTCACTCAACAGGAAAGGGAGCTGTTTCTTTCCTGTGGGAAATGTAGGGACAGTCGGGAGCTTATGCAAGCAAACAGGAAGATGTCCAGCACCACCACCACTGAAATTTTGCCCCCTAGACGAAGGTTGCTGCTTTGGGAAAAGGGCTATGGTGTCCTGAGCCCCGAGGAAGAGGAGGAACCCAGAAACAGCTGGAAAGAAAGGGCAGAGATGATGGCAAGGTGAGATGGTAACTGAAACGGTAGGAAAGGGGGAGGAGGGAAGGGCAAAGGTGTCCAAAATGAATGGTGACCAAGTGAAGCATGTGTAATTAAGTTGGAGGCTTTCTGGGCAGAAGAAAACATTTGTTGATTACTCTGTTAGAGCAATGTTAGAGTAGTTGTCAGTCATTACTGAAAAAGGTCTGAAGACTACAGGTTAACAAAACATTAATGAATATTTAAATACATATACATATATAAATGCAAAGAGGCAAAGAATGCATATAGCTGTTTTCCAGATCTTTATGCTTCAGAAATACAGTCAGGCTACAGAAACCTTGATATCCTTGACCTCACTAACTGAAAAATACTTCAGCTATGATTTTTTAGTCTTTGTTCATTATATTAATGTCAAATGTGTCAAAGGTGTCTTCAGTAATCACACAACTATGTGGCAGAATTCAGACATACGGAGTTCAGAGATTACTGTGAAGAAAAGAGAACAGTTTTCCTGGTGCAGATGTGACCAAAGATTAAAAAGTACCACAGCAAATGCAGAATGATTATGCTCTGTATTTATGGCTGAGTTAGTCTTGGCAAGTAGAAAATAATACCTTACTGGGAGCAGACCAAGTCCTGGGATCAGATTCATTGGTATGCTCTGGCTGCTCAGTGCTCCATCAGAGAGTACAGCTGGTTTATGTTGTCAGCAACAGAACAGTCAGGAGTTACAAGAGAAACTGGGCCAATAATGGGGGTTTTATGATTATTATTTTTAAAGTAAAATAAAGAAAAGCAAACATTGTCAAGCATCACGAAGCTGATGCTTGCTCTGTAGTTTATTTGATATGACAGATTGGCTTTTCAGAGGCTGCTACAGTTACTTAAAACCAAACTACTCTTGAACATAATTTCTGTAGCAAGTGTCCAGCCACTGGTCATGCACAGGGATGTCATTCACCATTTCTCTGCAAGCAACCAGGCATGAGCGAAGCCTGATGTACAGCCAGGAGAGGAGCAGTTTCATCCTGGATTTGGTAAGGTATTTTAAGGCCACAGTTCCTGCCCTTTCTGCACTGTGTGAGGGGTTCCCCTAGCACAGAGCAATTCAGATATCAAAGTGCTGTGCCAGTCCCTGAAATTCTGGTTTAATGGGTACTGAAAATGTGGCTGGGAAAGGGTTAGCTGCTTTGAAAGTACTGATCTCTGTGACATGGTGTCTTGGTTTTGAAAGACAGGTGTCTGCTAAGGAAGGCGGAAGCCTCCCTTGAAATGGCAGATGTAACCCCTTTCCCTCCGAGTTATTATAATTTTGAAATCAAGGGCTTTTAGGCAAGGATGTGGGAAATAGGAATAACAGTTCTTTACTATTATATATCGATATGTGTATAACCAGTCAAACAAAACAACAATAACTATGGCAGTAACAGCAAACAATCACAAACCCAGTCCCAGCCTTCTCGGCTGTCAGGCCCTTTCCCCTTGGGTGCAGTTCCGCTCGCAGCCGGCAGGGGCGCTGGCGGCTCCCGGTGAGCAGGGCAGGTGTGATGGTTCCCCCGCGGCTGCAGGGGGCGCTCCGGAGCGAGCTCGGGGAGCACGCGGCAGTGGTGCCCTGGGATCCCGGGAAGGGATGGGACAAAAGCTTCACAAACCGCAGATGGCTGGCCCCGGTGTCTGGCTGGAGTGTCGGGAACAGCAGGCTGGAACGGCAGGCTGGAGCAGCAGGCTGGAGCGGCAGGGACGAGCACAAATCCTGGAGGACAGATGAGATGTATCCAAACGGAGAACCCCCCAGAGGTCGGGCAGGCAGGGCAAGCACGGCTACAATGCAGCGAAGGCTCGAAGCAGCAGCAGGGCAGGGCGGCCACAGCCCGGCCTCCAGCAGGGCAGGGAAAGCGGCTTTGGGATCCCGGCGTTGTTTCCAGCAGAAAGAAAAACAGCTGGAAAAAAAGAACCAGCAGCTCCTTTCTCTGCAGCTTCTCTCTCTGGATGCTGAGAGGGAACTGAACCCACACCCAGGTGAAACAAAGGAGTAGCTAGGCCCACCCCACCCCCAATGGGCAACTCTTTTGTCTTCCTTAAGTACAGCCATTTGTCCCCTAGCAACATGCATATGGGAAAAATTCCTTTAACAGAAAAAAAACCCCAAAAAACTAGGACTAAACTAAAACCCCAACACATGGTGAGGCAAAGGTGTCAACTCAGTCACAGCCTCAGTCTCCTGCACCCTACCTGCACACTTTAAAGGCAATTTGTGATTATTTGTGATTATTTACAACTGATTATATAAATTAAAACTTGTGTCAATATTATTGTTTTTGTTA
Source organism: Corvus hawaiiensis (assembly GCF_020740725.1). Taxonomy (NCBI): domain Eukaryota; kingdom Metazoa; phylum Chordata; class Aves; order Passeriformes; family Corvidae; genus Corvus; species Corvus hawaiiensis. Next base: position 70,981,525 of record NC_063215.1, on the reverse strand, counting down.
TTGCCTTAGGTTTTCTCTCAGAAATCTCTATTAGCTCACCTGCCAGTAGAGATGCTTGTGCTTGCTTCAGTTTGCTCCAATTTGAATGACTTCACTTGCAGTCATACTGTCTTTTGACTGCTTAAAGCAACCTAAGTAATTCTGACAAAAACAAATTATGGACTGATTGCCTCAGAGAGGTTGGTCAGCAGATGTGACTGAGAAGTGTCTTCCAACTCAGGTCAGATAAGAGCTTTAGCATCTCTAGTTGGCAGGCAGGCCTGAGGACTGTGTGTGTGCACTGGCTCATCAAGCCTTCTGGTCATCTGCCCTGTGCCAGCTGCTGGCCTCTGCTTGGGATACAAAGCCCTGTTGAAACAGAAACAAAGGCAAATGATGTGGTCTCAATCACCATGCAAAAAATCTGCCTATGATTATTTCTTAAATTGTCATCCCTCTGATATTAACTTACCTTCACACAGGGAAGAGCCAACAAAAACAACATTGACAAATTGCACAGAAAAAATGCAATGGATGGTAAATGTACTAGGTCCAGGTGAGCAGGAGAGCCTAGAACTTCTGCAAAACAAATCCCCAGAACAAGAACTTAAGATTACACTACTACTCAGAGCAGTATTGTCATCTTCTGTATCAGATACCTGAGTAATAGAAGAGATTTTATGATTTTTTTTCAGTTTGTTGGATCCTTTTGTTTAGTTCTTAGATTTACAGGAAGTACATGCTTAAGTGCCCCACTTTCTCTGCACCTGAGAAGGTCATAGGTTCAATTTTATAATGTATTCAGTGCCATCCTGGTTAGATGAGCCCTGCCACGGACATTTTGGAACTGATGACACTTTTAAACAGGTCCTGTAAAGCTGGTAAAAGAGAAAATCTGGTTCTCTCATAGTTGACAGTAGGATAACAAAGATACTGATATGGGTTGTTATTTTTATAGGCATGCAGACAAGAGTATTAAATCCTTTGTTTTATTTTTTGTTTGTCCTTGCTGATTAGTGAAAACAGAGGGTGAGATGACCTAGTGTGGCTTCAGATCATATCAGTAATTGAGACAAATTCCAGACATGAAAGGACTGCCTGATGCTTAGAAACCATTAAAGGCTGAAAATTACTCTCTGTGAGAGAGGGCTGGAATAAAATGGTTCTTTGGAAAATAAACAAAAAACTTCAGAAATTGCTTTCAGAAATGCTGCTGTAAGGTTGATTGTGCAACTGCCAGTTTTGTAAACATACAACTTGTATGAATTAATGTCTTGACTGCAGCAAACAGGCAGCAAAGGGCAACTGATCTTGCTTCTAGCTGGGCGATAATCAGTGACTCATTAATTGGCTTTGTAAAATTAAAATCTGGTGCTCATTTTTACTAAGCAGAATGGAGTTACTGCTGGTATTAATATAATGTATGCAAATAAACAAACATTACCTTTTGCTGTATACAATTTGTGAATGATTTTGTTGACATTTTATGATTCGTTCTCCTAATACAAGTGTATGCAAAAAGTCATGCCTAAGAGGGGTCCATTTGTTTTGGTTTTGCTTTCTGTTTTCTAGACATTGGTTTTCCATAGTTAAGCTGAGTGAGGGCTTCACACCAAGCCCTGGTGAAAATGAGTTGTAGTGTGTTTGTTATTTGGCATATTTCAGAGAAATATCAATAGGAACATTTTACTTGGGGAGAGCAGCTTAGGAGATCTCCTGCAAAGCAAAAGTGTTACAGTTCTCAAGAGAGACGATTAAATGGGGGGCATCACTCTCTTTCAGAAATAGAGAGCACTTAATATGCTGCAGGAGCTAACATTGCTGAGACATTACTTCCTCTTTCCTGCTGCAGGTTTTTCCTTAGTTCCCTGTAGCAAAAACACCTGCCATCTTACGGTAGGTTCTACTGAACTGGGAGACCTAGTAATTAGTTTGTGTTGGCTGGACAGAGGGCTGGTAACCTGTGATGGCCAAGCTGACCATCTGCTTGGTGGCCACCTGGTTTCTACACTGTCAGGCACAGTGTCATGCCTGTCTGTGGAGCATGGGATGCTGCAGCAAGCTAAACTCTTGTGCTCTGTCTTCTGATGGGTGTTACCTGGGGAAGGGCTGGGACAGCAGCTGTCAATGCATGCACTGGCTGCCTCTGTTGCCACAAAACAGGCAAACCTCACTGTGCACTTTATACTGTGTTCATTTTTATTTCTCTGGAAGAGGAGGCCACACATGTGAAAAAGAGACCCAGGAGCCAGACTGGATAATCAGCCTGGAATTGTAATATAATGCCCATTTACTGTGGGGAAGAAATGTAAGAGGTCTCTCTAGTCTGTAAAGCAAAGACAGGAGGGTGCAATTGTACAACAGTGACTTTATTGTCTCTAAACCTGTGTGGCTGGGTGAAGTTCAAGATGTTGTGATCAATCCATATTGTAAAGATCTAGAAGATAACCATATGAGAATATTTTTGATGCTGTCACATTGTGAGTGGAGGAAAGAGCTAAACTGAGGAGTACCTTCATGCATTTGTGGTGCATTATTACTCACCTCTTGTTTTGCTTGCATGAATTCAGTCTGTTATCTCTGCTTGTAAGCATATTTCCACATTTTTGAAGTGAAGCCTAAAAAATCCAAAATGACTAAATAAGAAAAGTCTGATACAGATAATTAGTACACATTTTTATTTATTTTCTGATTTTCATCTGTGCTTTGACAAGAAGAGCTGACACTAAAAAGCAACAATGGCCCATCCCATTTCCTTGAAAATCAATACCCCAAATCCTGTTGCAGTAACATGAATTCAGGTGAGCGTTTTAATTTCTGTAAGCTCCAGAAGGGCTTCTATGTTTAATTTAAATGGATAAATGATAGGATTTAAAGTTTTTATTTCTTCTAGTACACCATGTTCTGATTAGGCATTATAAATTGTCTGTAAACCCCTGGTTAGATATTTGCAGATCTAAGTATGCTTCTATCTTCTCCTCACAGGTCATTGTCACTTTCCTCTCAAATTCTCTGCTGAAGTAAATTTTTACTTCATACAGAGAGAATGATTGAAATCATATGTTACACTATTTATATATTTATTAAATATGTAACACATTTTAAGAGGAAGAAATCCTAGCTGTTCCTTCACTAGCTCAAATGGTGCCACTTCTTCTTTTAGAAGTGGCTGGTATCCATTCAGGCACTAAATGGCTGAGTCCTTTGGTGATAGTCTAGGGATGTCTTGGTCCATGAGTGCTTTAGGGAGAATCTGACTAAAAAAGTTATTTTGCAAAAAGTGAAGCAGGTCGTTCTCACTGCAAAAGTTTGTCAGACCTGTAGCAGATTTCATGTTCAGCCCAGGTAGTAGTGGATTGAAAAAAAGAAGGTTTTGACTGAACCAGAAAAGCAAACCAGGCTAATGATTTCAGTGAGGGTAGGAAAAGATAGTTCTTTGACTTCAGGTCATCCTGAAACCTCACATGAACTCCCTGGGCCATCTCTGTGAATCATGCAAGCATACCTTCTGATATATTCTAGTTGTACACCTGTAAGCAATTAGTAATTTTAGAATATGGTGGAAATAATGAATTTAGGATGCCTAACAACAAAGACTTGCATAATTTAAAAATAAAATCACTGCAAAATTCATATTTCTACTCTCCCTCTATTACATCTATTTCACCAGATTGCACAAATACTGCTGCTTGTCCAGGGGACAGAAAACATTAAAATTCCAGATCACTGCATGTAGGAAAATGTATATTCACATAGTCACAGTTGTGTATGAGGATGTAATCCCATTCTGATACTGTCCAATATCTATAAAAGTTAGATTAATTAACTTTTTTCTTTTAACATCTTTTTATTTTGTGACTCTTTTAAACAAATTTATGTAAGTCACCTAGAAATCAAGTACGCTGAATTATTTAGCTCAGTGCATTAAATCTGTTTTAGTCTGGATGCATTTATTAATCACTGTTAATCCCTATGAAATGCTTGACAGTGTCAGCAAATAATGATCTATTGTGTAAATAATTGAAGCTGAAGTAAAAATATTGTTTTCTTTTGTAACAATTGCAACAATAATTAATTGTTGACCTCTTAACTAAGGGAAGATTGTTATTTTACGTCTAAACGATGCTGAAGTTGTTTTGCTGTAGCTGTGCTCTTCATTGCCATACTCATATCTATCTTCATTTCTGTCTTACCATCTAGTTACTAGGTAGTAAAAAAAGCCAGAGAAATAGAATATCTTCCTGTCACACTACTCTTCAGCTCTTACTGAGGAAACAATGAAATGGGGAAATATTAGAGCATAGTAGTATTTTTATTCTCCAAGTAGTTCAGTGGAACTGTTCTTACTTTTTGGCTCCTGTTCTACCACAAGGTCAAGAGAACTCTGTTGTGTTCTCATTTCTAGATGCAAGTCTTTCCTCTACCTACCTTTTCCCGCTGGTGTCCATGGAATTTTACAAATGCTCATAAAGAAGAGCAACATTTAGAGACTTTATTTATTTAATAAATTCCTCCTCTCTTTTTCAACCTTTCCATCACTCTCGATACAGCTGATCTGTCCTGGGGCTGTTACCAGGGTACCAGGTGCAGCTACAGAACCGAAAAAAAGTTAAAGGGGAAGCACTGGGCATGTGGAGTCATTTTTACTATCTTTGTGCACTTGCTGCCATGATTTTGTATCATTTTCATCAGGCAGAGCATGAGAGATCTGTGGAAGCTGTTGCTTTTGTGAGGCAATTTACAATTTTTAATTTTTTTTTTTGAGGAAAATTCTTTAAGCTTATACTTTCTATCCTTGGATTGCAGTAACATATGGTGAGGAAAAGAAATTTTGCAGTTCTTAGTATGCTGAGCTAAGGTTGATCTTAGCTCTGCTCAGCTTGCTTTATCTCAAAAACAACTGAGAAGTGGCAGTGAGGAAAAGAAATAATTAATATGTACATATTACAATATTTTTATATCATAACCTGGGACCTGCAGTCAGAAAAATTGCTCATATACAAAATGCTCACCCATATACAGACACTGATACCAAAACATATGAGAAAGCATGGGCTGCAACATGAAAGTTTTCACTTGAGCCTTTCTTCGAGGCCCAAGCTCCTTCTAAACAGCGCCTTTAGCTTTTTTACAATAGGAAGGCAATCCTGTTAAAGCAAAGCTGCTTTCAGCCATGGAGTCTGTAAAACCTCTTGATTTTCTCTCTCACTGACACCTGCTTCACTTCTTAAAGTTGAATGGCTTTACCTGCAGGAGCAGGGTGAGAAGGAAGGGCTACACGGTCCATGAGGAGGGGTGGAGACATGGTCTTTGGGTAGATCTTAAGAGCTGTCACTTCTCCCTTGCAATAAAGGAAGACCACGAAAGGGAATCAGCATAAATCAAAAAAGCAGGGAAGAAAACTGAAGAGGACTTCTGTTCCTCTTTTAAATTCTCTTACAGAATGAGAAACGACAAAAAAGCCAAGGTCTTGTGGCATGCATTACAGAAACCTGTCCTATTTTGAAGGTATGATATATATTCAGGGACCACAAGAAAAGTCTTTTTCTATTGGTATTCAACATGTTCTTTCCCAGCTTCCCTGCTGTATCTCACAAGTAGATTCTTCAAATTAATTCACTCAGATTTCCCTAAAATCAAGAGAATTGCAAGGTATTTATTTCATGCTAATAATTTCTCTGACGTGCACAAGGAGATAGCTAATTTATTTGCAGAGAGAGACACGTTCTTAAAACTGTTTTGATTACAGACAATGTGGATAAAAGAATAGGTTTGTGGCAAGAAAAATTTCTATAAATATTTTGGTGAAAGTATGTGGCAAAGAAGGTATTTCTTATGTTGTTTAAAATAATTGTAAACTGTTAGTCTTCCTTATATGTTTCTTGAATGAGACCATTTATATTCATGGAGTTGTTAAAATATACTGTACAGTATCAGTAAGTTTGAAGACACAGGACAAAATTTGCTCTAGGGTGTATTGTCATCTACTATAAATTGCTATCAGGATGTAATGGTCTTTTATTATTGGCATAACTATGCTGTAGTCAAAGCTGCCTTTTCTCCCTCTTAGTATGGGGTTGATATCTATTGAAATCAAAGTGTGGTGTACTCATTTATGGTTGGGACTATATGTCATGTTTAGCAGTAGTTTCCTGTAATAAAATGAGCTTTTCTCAGCTGGGCAAAAACATTGCTACTAGGAATGGTTGTAACACTGAATTTTGCACACACAGGTAACTCACCAAGATTAGACAAATTAATTTAGTGTCTGTGCCTTTAGGTTGAGGCAGACTCTTAGGGTCTCAGTCTCAGCTGCAGCTTGCTTGCAGTCCACACTTTCCTGTATCTTTTGGGGAGTGGGAAAAAGGTACAGCTGTGGAGTGTGGTTTTTTGTTCTTGATGTAGCAATTTTTCCACCTGTGGAGTATTTTGAGCTGTATCTCTGTCAAGAGAACGTGGCCATGGATGCTGTTGACTATCTCTCAAGGCATGGGAGGCCAGGCTCTGAGCCTCTGCCTCAAGCAGTACCCTCTACCTTGTACCTCCAAGGGATTCCTCATGTAGCAGTCCAAAATGTGCAAGCATAACTAACTGTTTTAGATAAAAATATTTGCATCTGCATTAAAAATAGCATCTCTTCGGCTCAAATCAGAAGGGTCTTTCCTAACTCACAGAGGATTGTGATAAAGTTAAGGCCACTTGGCAGTCAGCAATACAGCAGAGGTACAACCAGAGTTGCTGGATCTGCACTTGCAAAAATGGTGAGCCCAAAATGTTTTTTTATTCTCCTAGAAAGAGGGAAAATATCACAATGTTTCCACTGCTTATTGATATACTAATTTTCACAACCTGCTGGCCCTTTTCCTTTTAGATTTTTTGGTCTCACTATTACGTCTACCATCATCTTGAAGGTGTTGGGGTTGGGGTTGTACCTTGAATATAGCCTGTACTGGAGTGTTCTTAACTCCTAGTGCAATGCAGAATAAATAATTCACAGAACTAATTTTATGATATACGCCAAGAAACACAGATGCTCTGTGTTGATTTCTTAGAAAGGTTAAAAGATCCTACTGGGCTTTCCAAATTCTACCTTGAGCCTTAGATTGCAAGCTGAACTCAACTTTTGAAGATATGGGTTTCTTTGTAGTCTTTTCAACTCAAACAACCCATCCCAACTTTCATGGCTGGTAGCAGATGCTGTACCTTTCTGACATGTGCTCCAATCTTTCAGAGAAATAGAATTTGTGAAATTCTGCCACGTGAGGTACGGCATTAAGAAATGAAATAGTAAATTCAATGGGGATGGAATTGAAAGGAATTATACAACTTAAATTATGGAGCCTGCTGTTTATGGTGTCTGGCCTGCTGTGTGGCAGCATCAGGGCAGCATATTCCTTTGAGAGAAAAAATTCTTCTGTTTAAGCTGGTATCAGAAATCAGCTGAAGATGGATGCTGCTTCCATCTGCTCCAAACTTTTCTGACTGGACAGGCATAATTTCAAATGACAACACATGTTCTAGCTGACAAAAGAATATTTAAAATTATGAATTATGCCACATAACCAGGATTATGTAAATTAACATGGAACCATACAGATTTTTAAATCAGCCCTCACTAACCACACAGACGTGCTTCTTCATTAGATGACTTATTCCATGAAACAAAGAGAAATGCTCCATTTAATGGATTATAATTTCACTGGTATATAACCTCTCTTTCTAATGCCTTTTGTGAAAACTCCTATTCAACTTTTTCCTCATTATACTCTCATTTTTCTAGCCCAGATAAGTCAGATTTGGCTTTCTGGGGTATGAAGTAAACTATTGTTCACATGCTGGCTTTATGCCTTAAGCTTTAATTTTCTGAGCTTTCACAGATTTATTTTGTGGTGTTACTACAGTGGTGCCAGAAATACATAGGTATGAAATTGAGGCCTCACAAAATCTCCAGGAATGCATGCTAGATGGATTTCAAATCATTCTGTTTTCTCCTTTATCCTCTTTATTAGTATTTTTGTATCCTTCAATTTGGCTTCAATTCAGGGAAGCACTCAAGCAATTACTTAACTTTGAGAATGTGTTTAAATTCAGCTTTAATTTTTTTTTTTTTTAATGGAAATGCAGGCTCACACTAAGTGCTTTGCAAAGCAAGAAATGTTGCCATTTTCCCACAGGGTGTCCCCCACATTTTAGTCATGTGCTTGCCACTTACTTTGGATTAAGATTTCTGTACTTCTACATGAAATGCAGAAAATAAGCCTTTAAGGAGATTGGATGAATTCAAACCTGTTTTCCTATCTTTACTCATAACTTTTAACTGGCTCTGATTCCTGTAAATGGAATAAATTTATTTAAAATAGAACCCAACAGAGCTTGAATATTTTTCATCTACCTTTAAAAATGGTATTACCATGCAGTTCTAACAGTGACACTTTCTCAAGGGATACTATCTTCCTGGGAGTAATTGATCATCACTGAATATCAGAAGACTGGACAATTTATGTGTTATTCAAATTTATTCACATAAAATTTGCATAACAAATTTAAAGTAGGTTCCATATTTTTTTCATCACAGCTAACAGGTAAGCTGGGAAAAAAAAGACTCAAAACCAGATGTGGAATATTACATAGTCTGAATTCTTGCCATCTCTGGAACCCTATCTTAAAGTTGATATTAAGCCTTCACTTAGGGCAATTATCTATCCTAAGGATGTTCAAGGGATTCAGAATTGAGGATTTTGTTATAATAAATAAGAAAATCCTTTTTTTTTTTTTTCGTTATTAACAGCATAACTACTGAAAAGAGGGAAAAACAGCAGTCAATTATTTTCACTCAACAAGATATGGTGGTAATCACAGAATTCATATTTTCTATATTTAAAATGATCTGAAGTTCTTAATAACATTTTAAAATGTTTAAAGCTAGACTTTACAGAAATTATTTTGTTGCTGCATTTGATATCTTCAGTCTTGGCCTGTCTGTTCTTAAAATGCTAAAGCTATGTGGATGATTAACAGAATTGTTGTTTCATAAAATAGTATTTGGAGGTAGTGCTAGAGGTAAGATACAAACATTGAAAAGAGACTGCACTGACAAAATAAAATGAACAAATTTAAATATGTGCCCCCTATTATACTATTATATGGATGGTTTTTATGTAATGACTGGTTAGGTTATTACATGACCTTTAGAGAATTTCTTTAGTGAGGCATCAAAAATGGGATTTTGGGGTATGGTATCACTCATATTTCTTGAAGATGATGGAAAAGCATATGCAAAGACTGACAAAAGGACTGGACAGCATATTTTTGTAGGTGATAAACAAGCAGTAAAAAGCAAATCCTTTCCCAGATCTTCTAGATTAAATCATGATTGTAAAATTAAAAAAACCCCAGAAGATTACAGACTTAAAAAAAAAAAAAGTAGAAATGCAAGTCACAGATGTAAAGTACAATTCCTGACTAAAGTTTCCAACAGAAACAGTTTCTTTCTTTTTTTTTTATTCACAAGCTGTAATTTTATATATATGTAGTCCCTCATCTGATTGAGTGATTATCAGAAGATTTTTAATAGCAATTAAGAACATTCTGTGAATCTGCACAGTTGTTTTTTTCTGTGCAGTTTTACGTGGGTGACAGAGCTAAGCTGGTTGGATTCTTACAGATGATTACTGAAACCAATTCTGCACTATGATTGCATGTCCCTGTGGGCAGGGACATGCTCTTTCTGTACAGACAAAGCATTTCTGGATACACAGGAATGAACAAAGACATTGTCATCCAGCCTCATTCTGCCTAATTTAGACTCCAATCAACTTGCACGTAGCCATGGGAGAGGGGCAATAATTTCTGCATTGCAATTCCTGTAGCCTGCTCTGGGGCCTACCTTGAGATGGGTTGCTGTGTCCTGTCTCTTTCCTAGTTCAAGATGCTCTTGATGATTTCAGCAGGTGTTGGACTAGATGACATTTAAAGGTCCCTTCCAACTCAAAACTATTCTATGCTTCTATAATTAGTAAAGGTCAACTTCCAGTTTTCAAGCATCTGTATTTATGGAAGAAAGATTCTGCTGTTTAGGTACATCTACTGACAGAAGAAAGTGAGCAAGTGTGAATAATTAATTACTTCCCTGTTTTGTGGAATAACTTGCATTCTGAGTATTTTCTGTAATTAATCATTCACAGTCTCCAGTGAATGATTTACCTCGTCACACCACTGAGGGCTGTCTTTAAAAGTTCTGCCTTCTCTTCTTCAGGCCACAGATTAGAGGATGCAGTGGTGCAGTAAAGGGGATTTGTTTGTTTTATTTTTAAGCCCTGGATAGCTTGTTTGAAGATCACTCTTGTGTACATGTTTCCAAGTAATCCACTGTGTGTAGATCTCTTGCCCTCCAGGCAGAACTTTTGAAGATAATAGTATGTATGTGTTGTAACCGCTGGACTCTGCCTAGCAGGCTGCTGCTGCTGCCTGAGAGCTCAGCGAGGGTTTCCTAGGGCCATGCGATTGATCACATCTCCGAGTCCATTTCGGACAGCCCTGCGATCTGGCTCCGGCAGCCAGCAGTGCTACAACGCAGCGGTGGTAAAGAAGGTAGAGAAGGGTCTCTCATGAGGCTTTAATCACATCTTGTCCCCACTATGTTCAGAGGTGGAGACACAACGAGTCGGGGTGCGGGGTGGTTTTGTCAGGGGCCCAGGGGTGGTTCCTGGGCGGGGTTGGGGTACAGGAGCAAATAGGGAGCAACCGAGGGAGTGGCCAAGGCCAGGGAGGGAACAAGGGGAGCATGTGAAATATGAAAATCAATGGATTAACAGATCCCCACATGTATGTATACATATTGTAAAGATATTTCCATTGCAAACATGGATGATAACTGTAAAAGGAGCATCCTTGCTCCAAATAATCTTGGGTATAGAACTGAAGTGCTGTGCAGGAAAAAGCAATGTCAAACTCAAAAAGAGATGGTGAGGTAAAAAAGTTATAGCTGAATACGAGAACTGGCAGAATATGGAATAATAGAACAATGCCTGAAGACAGCTTCATCCATTTTTCAAGTGGATGAAGGATAGTATTACTCCCTATAAATATTGTCTCAGACACCCTCCAACCATCATAGAGGCAAAGGAATTGGTACTAATGAACCTCAGAAACTGCTGTGAGAAATATTTCTTCAAGACTTAAAGGATACATGGTGCTCGACTGAAATTTTTCGTGTTTACTTCAGCTACGTTGCATCATGAACAAATGCAACTAGAAGGGCATCTGACAGCAAATACAGTATTTGACTACTATTACAGAAGGTTATTTGTAGACATATTGCCATTCATACATCCCTAAAGGCAGCTCCTGAAAGATGTTTTTGTCTATTTTCCAGAATGCAGAATGATCGATGGTCTGGTCCAAAGAGCCAGAAGGAGGAAGTTACATCTTAAAGACAGAAAGCAGTATGAAAGCAAATTGCATTACACATCTTTCTTCCAAATAAACTTTATGTCCTGCTGGCATTGAGAGGTATGGTTGCTCAGTGCTACAGAAAATGATAATGTGCTTTCTGAAATGTGTTCTCTCTTATATCATATTCTAGAGAACCCAATGGTGACTTTAACTGTAAGAAACTGGAGGAAGAAATTGGGTCTCCTAACAGTTACAGACACTATTTTTTTTCCTCCTTCTGAACTAAGAGTATTCTCTTATCTCTAGTTTTTTAAATTATTACTTCAATATGGAAAAACATTATAATTTCAGGATTAATGCTTTAGGTTCTGCAAAATACTGCAAACTAAGACAATTGTGGCTGAATGGGTCCTGTGGGGATGGGTTAGAAGCACAAGGGACTTGTGCAGAAGGATTTATCATTGGGACCACAGCCAGCAGTGACAACACTGCCACTGAGAGTGACTCCTGCTTCACTTGAGGTGGCAAAGAAAAATGAGAGGAACGAGAGAAGCATCTCTGTCTGCCTAATCAGTTCACCTACAAATCCGCTGTCCCCCACAGGACGAGGAGAAAACAAATTGCAGCCAGCCAAAACTCTGTCAAAGAAGAGATAAAAAAGCAAATGAAGTGTGGTCTGTGTTTTCAGGTAGGTTTTTTCTTTTTGTTTTATTAGGCTCTTGATCATTCCATTGTCAATGTGCAAAGTGTTTCTGCTTTGAAAGTCATTTTTATCTAAAGTTTCAGAAAAGCAAAGGACATTCACTTATTTAGATATAGAGAGGAGGAAAAATTCTTTAGAGTTTTAAGTCAGAGGCTGTGTCTTGCATACTTGTTTCTTAGGTTTACATACAATTATAAGGGATGTCTAGACCATAACACTGATATCAGTGGTGTTGTTATGCATGGAGTCATTATTAAGCAGAAAGATTTTAGAAGACTGTTAAGAGAGGAAAATAACAGGATCATAGCTGCAAGGAATTTTAGGTGACAGGCTAGTTTGTCCTGACAGCAAGACAGGAACCTGTCTTCCTCAGAGACAGTGCTTGAAGCTGGAGGACTAGGACTAGGCCACAGTCAAACACACAGGCTGACTTTGGGATGAAATGAATTAGAAAAGCAGTTGACCAAATGCTCAAAACAGTATATTTCTATTTACATGTCAGGAAGGAAAAGTTTTCTTGGTCAAATTGCCTATAGAGTACAAAGGCTAAGACATTGCAATAATGGTTTTGGAAAGATGGAATTGCTAAGCATCCACTGCCACAAAATACTTTAAAAATGATCATCACACTTCTAGAAATCTGTATAAAATTGTTGACTTTTATTGTACAGAAATCACTTCCCTACAGGGGTGTAGGAGACCAGAGAAAAAATTACTGGCTCAAAACAACTAAAAGTGTGTGGCTGGGGAGGGGCAGGGCAAGTTCAGTGAAGGTGGAGCGGGGCAGTGCTCCACACCTCACCCACTGGAGCCTCTGGTCCAGCCCCAAAGTTGCTACCAAGCCACTGGCACACCAAAAGACCCCCCTGTGGGGAGGGACCAGAGCAGATAAAAGGCTGTGACATGGGTACGCACCCTTGATATGTCCCACTGCCTCGGGCCTTACAGGAGCTGGGGTTTTGTTTGGATCCAAGATCGTGACTTTCTTTTCCTTCTTTTCCTTCTTCTTTTCCTTCTTTTCCTTCTTTTCCTTCTTCTTTTCCTTCTTTTCCTTCTTTTCCTTCTTTTCCTTCTTTCCCTTCTTTTCCTTCTTTCCCTTCCCTTCCCTTCCCTTCCCTTCCCTTCCCTTCCCTTCCCTTCCCTTCCCTTCCCTTCCCTTCCCTTCCCTTCCCTTCCCTTCCCTTCCCTTCCCTTCCCTTCCCTTCCCTTCCCTTCCCTTCCCTTCCCTTCCCTTCCCTTCCCTTCCCTTCCCTTCCTTCTCTCTCTTTCTTCTCCTTTCTCAAAATCTGTGTAATTTAAAATTGGATGAGTTAGAGTTTGCTAAGTCACTGCTTTGTGAAGTGCCTTACTTTAATTGGATGTTGATTTAAAGTTTGCCAAGAACTTTACTCTCTAAACTTTGCAAGTAAAAGTTTGCTCTTCAACCTCCTGAGAAGTTTATTGTCTTCTCCTGTACTCCAAAGTGGTATCAAAGTACTTAAGCCCCCTTAAAACACTCTCTGAGCAAGCTTGGGGTGTAACAATTGGGGAGAAAAGTGTTTTGAGAACATTTAGAGTCTTCTACACCCCAGATCCTTTCTGTTGACTGATAAACCTCCTTTAGGTCATGCCAGAATGGAAACTGCCTGTCTGGAAGAGACTCCATAATGGCCAAGGAAGTGATACAAAATTTTGATCAAGTGTAAGTCCTTTCTGTCAATACAAGGACAGTGTCTGATCATCTAAATGAGTTTTTGCTCATCTGTTCTGCATTTCTATGGCATACATTCATTTGCAGAAAATGGTTAGGAGCATGTTTAATTTACTAGTCGTGGCTAGCAGGAGCGTAGAGAAACTATGTAAGGTGGGGACATAAAGCCCATCTCCTGACTGTAGAGTAACCCACATCCTTAGGGATCTGTACTTTTCCTTAATTTGAAAAGCCTGCTGGAACAGGAGGAAAAATAGCACACATACCTCAGTGTCAAACAGATCTTCTGACAAGTTTGAATAGGCTGCTTTAAATTGTAAATGAAGTGACTATCAGAACTGTTATATGTTTCAATTTTTAGGATAACACAAAATGCAACATTTGCCATGGTGTAATTTTCTGTGTGGGTTCTTTTTCATGCTGAAAGTTTTCAGACAAATTCAGACTCCATCACATGAAAGTCAAACCTATAACTAAATTATGGAGACATTATAAGCAAATTAAAACCAGGCTTCCTAATATAAACTGTTACACATATTTAACAAGACACAATTTTCCAATGCAAGTCTATCTTAATCATCAATGTCTTTCAGGTCCACTTTTAGAAATAAACTACTCAGGCCTTTGTATTTTCTATTCTAATGTTCACCTATTCAAATAGCTAATTTATAATAAAATCATTTGGGTTCCAGCAGGATGGCATATAGCTTTATGAGGAGTTACAATATTGATAAAAAAATATGAATATTAAGATTAGGAGTTATTTTTCTACTAACATCAAGACTCTTTGGAGAATTGTAATTTTTATTCATAATAACCTAAATTATTATTATTTTATGGTCTGACATAGATGTATCTGAGACTACTTGAGTGAATTAGTGTAGAAGTCAAAATATGGCAAATATACTCTGTGCAAGCTTGTTGTTTGCATTGAAAACCAGACTTAATAATTAATTCATTACATGTTTTAGGGAAAAGGGAAAATTTGCAATGTTTGAGTGATGGAACCTTACCAATGGCATGATCTATTACCATTTCCTGTAGCCCCTTTTAGGAAGAAGTCAGTGAGTGCTGCCAGCAAAACTGAATGGAGTAGCTGACCTACTGAAAATTCAAAAGGCTTAAGGAGTTTAAGGATTACTGCAAAGTTCCTATGAATATTTAACCAACCAACCTGTCTGACTGATAGATGCTACTGACACTTTTAGAAATTAATTTATTCAAAGAAATGCCATTTCATTATGTGAGAAGTTTATCTAATAGATGTATCCTTCTTTCAAGCTGGAACTTTGAGCTGTAATTTTAAACTAAGTGGAAACACTTTTCTGGTTGGAAGACACCATGTTGTTTACTGGATTTCTTAGCATGAAACTACAACCAAAAGGCGTGTCATATTCTTGCAAATAGTTACAACAAATTTTAATATGGTTTTCTTTGACTAGACAATGACTTCACTGAATTTGTGGACTGTTATGGTTGCTTTAGAACATGGCATATGAAACATTTGGAATTTCTTATCTTGTTACAGTGGGGATACTGTAACACACATATCAAACAAGGAGGCCGTGGAAAAGAAATATATATGGACCGATTCTTGGTAGATGTTTCAGAGATGTTTTTCTCCAGCCGCATGGACGGAGCTCTGCCGAGGAACCCTCACCATCTGGACTGAGCGTCCTTGCCCGCCCAGGGAAACACAAAACAACCAATGGGAACGAGGCTGACCAGGGGTTCGGGAAACCCCGTGTCTCCCCCCCAGGGCCCCTCTCCCAGGACCACATGGCGGGGAGAGGGACCCCGACATTATCTAGCAGTAAGTTATCTTTGCAAACATTCCTCTGAACAGTTTCACTCTTCAGCTGTTATGTGGCAAGCTGAATGAGCATGAATAATTTCTTTTCCAGTCACAGAGATTTGATGTATATCCTGTGTATGAGAAGTTCCTGGAAGAAAAAAATAGGAGCTGTCTAAAAGCCAAAATGGGAAAAATAAGAAAAGTTCTGTAGGGCTCATCTAATTTCCATCTGTGACTCTGCTGAACCTGTGTTTTTTGAATCACGGAAGCAGGCATACCTCCTAACCTTTGTAAAAGTTTTGATGTTTTGTCTTCCCCAGCACTCTCAAGAGTGAACTGGGGAGGTAAGGCCAAAGTGGAAAGAGGATTGGTATGAGATAACTGCACCAGGGTCGTAGGAAAGTGGAACAAAGAGGTTCTGTTATTTATTTAATCATATACTTCTTTTTCTTTTGTTCCCCAACATTTTTTATCATATTTGCTAAAGAAAAGTTAGACTTTCTACTTGGAATGCGGAAAGTCTTTAAAAAGAAGAAAAGAAATACTTTCTCACTGTCTTGTATCTATAGTATAGTCTATTTGAAACACATTCAGTTAAAAAGTCTGCTATTTTTAAAGATAAGTGTTCTCATTGTGACTCGCAATAAAAGATTTAAATCTAATTCAGACCTGACCTGGAACATATTCTTGTCAGCTGAAGGCCTAAATTTGATTCTGTGTCTCAACCTCAGGTGTAGAAGTTCTATGTCTACATTACTCCTGAAGAGGGTAGATATTGACACATTTATGAATAAATAACCTGAGAAGAAAAGGAAGACATTGTAGGCAAAAATCAATCTTAATGAAATTATGACACTTCACTTCGCAGTCACTGCATGGCATAGTAGTCAAGTGGACCAAACGCAAACATTTAAAATATAATAAAGCTGTATTAATATAATCACTGTGTGCTATTTCAAAATAATTTTTATAATATATTTCCTCTTGTGATGAGCATCTGGGACCATGCTAGAATCTTTATTGAAAAAATCAATCCAAAGAATAAAAGAATGCTAAAAGCAAATATAGGACTTATTGAAAAAAATGGATATTAAAGCTTTTAAGGGTATCTAAATTTTTTATACTGCTTGAAAAAGTCAAAATGCATAAATGGTTCTGCCAGTACAGAGTTGTTTAAAGAGTGTGCTTGTCTGATGGAGAGGGTTTATTCAGAACAGGCAAGGGAAAAAACCAGTCTTTTAGACATTAAATTAACTGCTACTCTTATAAATGTGTATTTGTGCAGTAAAACACTCTTTTATGTAGCTAGAAGGTACTTTAAATTCATGTTCTTGTCAGATGGAAGGAAACAAAAATTAGTCCCACAGTATTACAATTCAAGAACCTGAAGGACAATATGAAACTTAAAGTAATTAATGTTTTCCATGAAAAAAATTACTTTTCAGTCAATGTCATATTTGGTATCAATTTAAGGGACTAATAGAAATATCTCTCACAGAACAAATGACATTTCTGATGGGGCATATCTGATGCTTGAAAGTATTGCTAGACTTATCATGACAGGCACCCTGAAGGTCAGAAATACTTAAGTCTTGCTCTGTCAGCAAAATTTTCAAGTTTGTTTTTGGCTGTAGCCTTATAAGAGGCTCATTCTTTGCAGATGATGATTTTTTTTTCTGTAGGAGGAACATGTGAGGGTTCAGAAAGATTCAGAATACATCAGCTGGGGAGGCAAAAGCTCACCTGTTTTCCTCAACAATACAAAGAAAATAAGGTGATTATTCAGTTGCTTATATTAAACAGACTTAAGCCAGTGGAAAAAGTGGAACAGAACCAGGCAAGAATATTCAAAGAAGTATTGGTATTCCGTAATGTCTCCTAGATATTTACTGTGAATTTTCTCTTTGTTAGAAATTTGTTTATCTTAGGCCAAATAAGGCAATTTTTCTTCATTTGACAGCAAGTTTCTGTAAAGTTTTATGGCTTCAATCCATGTGGATACTTTTTTATGTCCTTGCCCTCTTAAAATGAGTATGAAAGCAATCCATCTTTTTTTTTTTTTTCTTGAAATTCAAAGATAATTTCTCTATTTCAGAAGGATTGTAGGAAAAAAAGAAAACACACTAGCTTGCCTTATTTTCCTGTTGCTCATGCAAAACTGTTTTGTCAGCAGTCAGAGCTACCCTAAAGTTCTGCAGAAATATAGATGCTATTTAATTTTCCCTTCTTGGGCTCCTTTCAGTTTTCTATCTGTAAAGCAGTGAGACAGGACAGCTGAGAGAAATAAGTGGAGGCAAAATGGGTAGTGAAATAGGTTATAAAGGAGAGGTGAGATGAGTCAATGGTTTACTGGCTGCACTGCTTTTTGTGCTTCCCATAAAATTTTAGAAAAAGACTGTTAAGGCTTAGAAGCTGCAGGGGGGAAATATTCTTGTCCCACTTTTAAGTTGTTCCTCCTCTTACAGACTCCTCAAGTATGAGACCTCCTTCACTCCTGTAGTCACCTTTCACTACTCCTCATTTTCAGTTGGTAGAGGACTGCTCTAACTCTCCATAAATCAGTTATTCGGACTTGTGTGCCCTCAGTAACTCTCAGAGGTGGGAACAGTTCTGGAAACTTGTTGGTCAAGATCAGCCTCTAGGATGCACTAACCTCTGCTGGTTTAGAGAACCATCTAGCATATCCTTCTTGAATGCGTACTACAGGCAAAACTGACATTTTAAGGATGAAGTAAACTCTTGTTCAAGATCTGTGTACAAAGATGGAAGTTTAAATTCTGCAGCTTAAATCTCAGGGCACTACTGTACTGAGATCTGAATCTGCAGACAAGAACACTACTGAGAGTTTCTGCCAAATATGGAAGTAAGTTATTACAAATAAAGACAGCATTTAGATATATTGCTGGGACTGCATCAGGGCATGGCATCTTATTCTGAATTATTGATGCAAATATAAAAGGAAAGAAGAAAGTTTCATAACTCTTTCATATACCCTTCAACATTGGTAATAATGCATTTCCTAAGGGTGTTTGTTTCATTCTTGTCCAACCTAATACATGACTTTATAACACTTATCAAAGTTTCAATTGCTGTTTTTCACCTCATGTCAGACTGTCTGTATGAGGGATCATAAAGCTGTTTTGCATTAATTTATGGGCTTTTGCATTAATTTATTTGATTTTTTAAATGCTAAGTCATCCAGAAGGTTTGACTGTTAATGTCAATGGAAATAGGAAGAATGACATGATGCACATAATTCCTCAGAATTTAGCTACTGAAGTATTTTAGTATATTTGGACTTAAATTCCTCTCCTTATCTTCATTAGTCTTCATTTCATTTAAAAAGAGCTCAGAAAGTCATTTTCCAAAGGAAGAATTAAAAGCTAATTTAGAAGCTAACCCTCTAGAAGATTCGTCTTGACATAAAATACATAACTTTTTGCACAGACTGACCGAGAAGCTGCGGTACTCTTGTCTGAACAAAATTTCAGCCGACAATATTAATGTTCGTTCTTTAAGTAACACATTAATGCTTATTATGTAGAAAAACTACTGATTCATATATTGCTTCCTAAATTTAAAAAAGGCATAAAAATACCATTCATGTGTGCAAGTAAATTAGTGTACTTGCCATTTTGCAACACTATTAGTCAGAGGGGTGCATGATGCATTAACATGAATCATGCACCTGGACATGTTTCTGCCAACCATCATTACAACTGCTGAAAGGCTTCTTTTCTTAAAGTGTGTCTTCTTTCTGCACACCTGATCAAGAGTGTGTGGGTGGGAAGCAGAGAGAGAAAACGGCTATGGCTCTTTTCTACTTGATTTGCAAAGCATTTTACTTATTTTCTTTCATCTATGCATTAGCTTGTGCATAAAGATGCTGAAACAACACTTGCATAAGCCTGAACAGCACAGAAAACAAACAATCATAAACACTTATGACCATTTCACTGTTAATTTTTCTGTATAACCTTGCCTTTTTTTATTTACAGGACTTCTATTTCCCATCAAATACATAAAGTATACCTATTTCCCCTCATAAAATTCTACCTTTTCTCCTTGCATATAGGTACTGGCTAACCAAATACAGGAGGAAAAATAGGTTGGGGGGTGAATCTCACTCATATTTATGTCTGAATAAAAGATTGAAGGCCATCTGATTTCTACTGCACAGAGCACAGTGTCCGGAGGGTGTCATCTTTTCAAAGATCAGAAAGAAGCTTATGGTGAGTTGTTCTGCAATGAATAGACTAAATCTCCATCTTTCCTTCCTCAGTTGCGAGCAGGGGCTTCATCTGCCCAAGCATCCCAAGCCACTCTTAAATATAACTAATCCTTTGGTTGGCCCTATTTCCATCTTCCTCCAGCTCAGCTGTCCACTGTAATTCCTGCTGCAACACAGACATTTGTCTTCAAAAATGTCCCCCATACCTGCAGTCTATTCTACATAGCTGTAGAAATAACAAATTTATAAGCTCCAAAGATATTGGGATTAGCCATATTACACTCCATTTAACACCTGATATTTTCTGAAGACATCTGCCTGTTGAACTGTTCAGTCATCTGTTGTCACAGTTTGTAGGTTTGTAGTTTACACATTTATATAATGGAAATATGGAATTGATGAGCAGTAGTGGCTTCTTTAAAGTCAGAGGTTGTAATGATGATACTCTGCTTCAGAAGCATAACAAAGTGTTAATCATTCCCAACAATTCAAGAGCAAACCCAAAAAGTTTGATATTGTGCATTAGTGCAGTGTTAAAATGGTCATTTGCTAACTAGGAAAAGGCTGTTTGATATCAGGTATACATATTGTGATTATGAATTTTGCTAGTGCTTAAATTGCTGGTAATATTTTACCACAGTGTATCAGGATACTGGGATTTTGGTATAATATTTTATAATTCATCTACCTCTCACTCTGAGATGAATGTGCTGTGATGATGGGGTTTTTTTCTTCTTTTGCTTTGTTTGTGGGGTTTTTTTTCCTAGATAACTAAATAGAGGGTTTGGAAGAAATAATGCTGGAAATAAATATAGATAACTTCTGTCTGATTCCAAACAATTTTTTTTTTTTTATTTTTCTTTAGGATTATTAGTTTTCTTTAGGATTATTATTTCTCTTTAATAATTCTCATTTAGGGTAAATTCTGCAGATGCCCATCCACAATTCAAAGTCTTGGTACTAAGAAAATCCCTTAATAGTCCTGTCCCACAGAAATAGCATGATATTATTCAGCAGTTTCTAGGCAAAGATGACAGGATAATTCAGGATGCTTTGTGGGAAAAAAAATGGTTGTAATTTGTCAAAACTTTTATACTTTGGTAATAGAGAAGTTTAAAAAATAATTGTTACAAAGAGAAAATTTGATACCTGAAAGAAATCAAAGCTCACATGCCATTACTTGTGTCTCCCAACAAGAAAGGCAGTCATAGCATAGCAGCCTGTTTGATTACTTGAATCCTCCCTGTCTTTTAACAATGATCACATATTTTATGTTTCTGTCTTTGACCAGATAATTGTATAAGAAATCCCTTTCAACATTTTGAAGGCATCACACATTAGATTATATGCAAGTAAAATGGCTGCCAAGCATTTGTTATACAAACACAGTCAGGTTCTTCGTAATGTTGTCTTTTAAGCATGTTAGATTTCTCTCACTGAGAATCAAACACAGTGGGTTTTATGCATTCCTAGTGACAATTATCTCTTTAGTACAAACAGCACTGGACTTCAGGGGAAATGCAATAATAGCTTTAAGTATTCTTTTCTGTCATTTATCAAAAAGCCCTTTAACTTCAAAATACTTCCCTTTGCATTGGCACTTAAATGCTTCATTGTCCTAGCTAGAAAAAAATTTTTGAAAAACTAAAACAAATCTGTAAAGTTCTTTAAGTTCCAACAAGTGCAGCAAACAGATTTCAGTGTCAACTTTCTGCTTTCAAATTCATAATTTGAACTGTGTGATCTGTTTGAGGAGTTCTGCAATATGAAATTAATACCATGTGATGCAATGAAAATGAACCAAAGGGGAACACTGAGAATAAACAGTACACTTCAACTTCTCAAAATGACACGTTTGGAGAAAGCAAATGCAAATATTGCTCAAAATCAGCACCAGCTTTAAGCTCCCCTTTTCAGCCACGTTGCTAGCCTTGTTCTCTGCAGGAGTGTCTTCCTTCTTCCAACACATCATTTATCAGTTGCCTTCGTTTACTATTCTTGACACTTCACTTTGCACATGCTGAGTGATTGGTTTATCCCACTGGCTTAAATGAAGGACTAGCCAGGTTAGAAAATACCTAAACATGCCCATGCTTCACTCAGAGATTTTTTTTTCTCTGCATTTGTGATCAGTCTTCACACTCTCTTGGACGCCCCAGCCCAAAGGCTTCCAAGGGATCAACCTGTGTCTCTAGTAGGAGATGCAGGATCTGAAGCAGGGCCCTCCTATTTTCCTTCTACAGGCTCACTGGTCTGTCTCGGACTCTTGCATCCTTGTCTGTGAAATCTACATCCCTTATCAGCACGCAAGACGCACAAAATATTTCTACCAAGCTCCTGAACTGCTGTGTCAGGAGGGCAGGGGAGAGCTTGCTGCATAACAAAATGCTTAACATAAGAGTCCAGGGATATTTTGACAGTTGTGCCTCTGTGCTTTTTATGGGCTTGCAGATGAGCTTTTATCACATAACCTAGCAGGAATGACTCCAACCATGAATTTCATTCCATGAAATGATGAATTCCTATTTGTCAAAATAATAGAGGGCACTGCTATGCAGGTGAATTTCCTATTGTTTGCTGCCTCACTGAAATTAATTTCCATGCTTACAGTGCCCTCACCGAACTATAAATGTGCAAAAATTAACCTTTCATCTGGTGCTACTCTGTGCCAAGAACAGGAGGACTGTTTTAATAGATAAATAATGGATTCCTCAGCAATGAGCACTAATGACTGCAAACACATGAAGAAATTAGGTTTAATTAGCACTGTGTACAAGTCATTGCCATTTTTAAGCTGTGTAAAATATACATCTTGATAATTAATTTATGTACTAACAATTGAGTGGTGGCTCTGTGGGCATTGGAAGGGCTGGCAGCAGAGCATCCTGCTCCTGGTACATTGGCCAGGGCGCAGATGTGCCTGGGTTGTCTCAGATCGGAGAACACAGAATAGACTCAAAGTGCTGTGTATCACTAAGTGAGGTACTTGAGTACAGATTCTTTCCTCGCCTTGGTGGACACCAGTCAGTGAAAAATTCTGTAAAACTGTACGTGTGGGCTCCCCTTTTGATCTGCTTGTGCGGGCACGGACCCAGGCAGCCACACTGATGCCTTGAGGGTAGCAGAGAAGCGTGTGAAAGGAAGAAATGGTGATATTATGACTCAAGTTCAGGAAGGCAAAAAAGCTATTGTGACTTAAAACGATCCTCTTCCCTAGTAGCTCACTTTCCTCCTCACCACCAGTTAGGGCTGTTTTGGATAGTAAGGCAGAAGCAGATGTGTTTGTGTGCCTTGCTCACTGCAGTTCAACCTGTTGTACTGTTGTGATTCCAGCCTTGCTTGTGGTTAAAAATCACATGTCAATTGCTTACAAATTTTCATTTTTTCTGCCACTGTTATGGCCGGGGAGTTTGGCAGGGTAGACAGATGGGACAGCAACCTCCTGAATTGCCCTGTCTAAATTCACAGCACCCCATGACTGTGATTACTAATGGATTATATGGCTTGAGATCACTCAGAAGTTAAAAATACTCTGCACAGGATGTTCAGCTGATTATTTTTCCATCTCTTCCTTCTACTGGCGGTCATCAGTATGTGTTACAACAAGATATAAATTACTTGCTTTTTGAACTGTTAAAACTGTTTGATTTAAACTACTCTGTAAAAAGGAAGCCTAGCTGGCCTATTTCTCATAGACACATGTCCTAATTTTTCTGTAGTTTTGTTTTGGTGATTGTCAAATTCAAGAACTTCCTTCAGTACACAATTTGGTGGGGCCAACACAGAGATCTGTTTTTACAATGATGAGTTTAAGGTAAGAGATAAAAATCCAAGATCATATGTCAGAGATAGAATTATGGTGGGATTCTGGGGTCCCTTTTTTTTTGTGATTTGTTTTTTGGTCTTTGTTTTTGGGTCTTTGTTTTTCTTTTTCCTTTTTTTTTTTTTTTTTTTTTTGTAGTTGGACATTACCAAACTAAATTATAGAAGTAGAAGAGATGAAAAAAAGAAACTGTCAATGAAAATGATGGGAAGACAGAGGAGGATTTATAAAGGCTGTGCCAAAGAAACAGTTGGAGAGAGAAGAAGGGAATAAAAATCAGAAGATGGTGTCATGGGCACCAACAGAGAATATTATTTTAAGAAAGAGTGTTTCTGGTATTACTAAGACAGCTGACAGGTCCAGATGGAGAAAGCTGAACAGGCTCTGTGATTTGGTGAAGAGGAATCTTTCAGATTTGGAAAAAAAAAAAAGGGTTTTTAATGATTATGAACTGTATTGGAAAGGGTATAAAATGAAACTGGAAAATAAAGTTTCCAGGGGAAGCAACTAGAGCAAATTTACCAGTATGAGAAAGAAGGTGGAATGAAAGCTATAGATAAACTGGAGCTGTGCTAATATGGGTTATTAAAAAGGGTGAAAAATAGCCTGTTATGAGGTAAAGACCAGAAGGTGTTCAGTGCAGGGATGCAGGAGTAGGTTAACCTGTGGTAAGGCAAGATGTTCTCATTATGAAATCTATGACCACTGTGAAACAGTCCTTGGAGCAAGACTTTCAGAGTGAAAAACTAGTCCATCAAGGAATGAGGGAAATAGGAATCATATTTCTAAATATGTGTCAGTTGGCTCCGTCTTTTCTGATATCAAGCCTGTTTGTCTGTGAGAGATTATCACAGTGTAGTGATCTCCTGTTTTACATTTGGAACCTGGTGTGTCTCTCAATGCATCCACACATGGAGAAGTTACTGAGAAGAGACAGAGAAAAGAGGGTGCAAGGGAGATCAGGAGAGCAGCTGGATCTCTAAGGCAAATTGGAAGATGAGAAAAGAACAGTTAGGGAGTTTCTATGTCTGTGAAAAGAAAAAAAAATAAAGAAAAGAAATGTGGAAAAAATAAAGGAAGCCAGGCTGAGGAGACATAAAAATCCCCAGATGATGTTGGGGATGTACTTTACAAAAGGAGCAGTGAGGTCAGGGAAGGTGGGTCAGTCCAAGGCGGCAGAGGTGCAGGAACTGCTGCGTGCTACCCTGCCAAGCTGGGAGAGCTGCAAAATCCAGGGATCAGCAGGACTGAGAGTGATGGGGTGTGTGCTGGAGGCAGACTAGTGCAGGATTTCAAACTCTGATACTCCAAAGTATTAAAATTTTGTATAGGTATTTATATACATTATTAATATTATTATTATTGTGAAATATTAGACACTGCATTGAGACATTATAAATTTCAGTGAATCTAATTTCCAACTTTAGAAAATTAAAGGTAAAACATAGTCATGTTGAAAATGTAGTAAAAAATTTGCAATAACCCTTCCTTGACCTTAAGCCCACATGTCACAGGAGGTGTTTTAAATACAAAACCATGTGCAGAGGGTGGACTCAGACCACTCCTTCTGTGTCTGCAGGGTCAAGACAAAACCAGAACAGACATGTATTTAGGGGGAAATACTTTTCACTGTATTTAATTAGAATATCTCATGAGACTACATCGCAAATCCTGTGTCTAGTTTTGGGACCCTCACCACAAGACGGACATTGAAGTACTGCAGGGAGTCCAGAGAAGGGCAGTGGAGCTGGATAAGGGTCTGGAGCATAAGTCTAATGAGGAGTGACTGAGGAATCTGGGGTTGCTTAGCCTGGAGAAAAGAGGCTCACGGGTGACCCTACAACTCCCTGAAAGGAGACTGTAGCCAGTCAGTCTCTTTTCCAGGTAACAAATGACAGGAAGAAAGAAAATGGCCTCAAGTTGCACCAGGAGAGGTTTAGATTGGATATTAGGATTTTTTTTTACACAGAAGTGGTTGTAAAGCATTGGAACTGACTGCCCAGGGAAGTGATGGAGTCATCATCCCTGGAAGTGTTCAAAACACATGTGACTATGGCACTTGAGGACATGGTTTGATGGTGAACATGGTAGTTATGTTGTTGGTAGATTTGATGGTCTTAAAAGCCCTTCCAAACCTTAAAAATTATATGATTTGAAAGTTCAGGAGTTCATAGTTCACAAACATGGGCTGAAACTCACAATACCCTAGAATCATAGAATAATAGAATCATAAAATATTTTGGGTTGAAAGGGACCTTAAAGATCTTCTAATTCCAACCCCTCTGCCAAGGAAAGGGGTGCCATTCACTAGATCAGGTTGCTCAGGGCCCCATTCAGGTCTTGAACACTTTCAGTGTCTACAGCTTCTCTGGGCAACCTGTTCCAGTGCCTCACCACCCTCTGAGTAAAGAATTTCTTCCTGACATCTAATCTAAACCTGTCCTCTTTCAATTTAAAACCATTGCCCCTTTTTCTGTCACTATTTGCCTGTATAAAAGTCGCTTTCCCTCCTTTTTATAAAGCCCCCTTAAGGTACTGGAAGGCCACAATGAGGTCTCCCCAAAGCCTTCTCTTTCCCATGCTGAACAGTAGCTTACAAGCAGTACCATCTGAATATATATGTAATAAATCAAGGTCCAGGAAAGTCAGGACATATGGGTTTAACAGTTTTAAGTACTAGATGATACAAGCATGGTTACTGTGATGTAATTAATGAATCTTTTGCAGGGGCATCCTTCCCATGGTCCTGGTGATGCCTTTTCCTGGTCTTAAAATCAAGAGTCAAACACAGTTAGAAGGGAAAAAGGGATTTTACCTTGGTATTTATTTTAAGTATCCTTAGGTGCACTACATCCAGGTCGAATGCACCTCAATGCACAGCACAATGCAGCCCCCAAAAGATCTGGTATATCATTATAGGTCTTACTAATTAGCATATCTATCAAAGATTACCCAATGAGAGGCTCAAGTGAGCCCCCCTCCCCGAGGAACCTTCCCCTGGATGGTTCTATCTTAGTTTACAAAATGTGTTCTGGAGAGGACCTTGGGGTCTGGGATCCCTAACTACACTGATCCCTAACTACAAAGCTTCTAAAATGTTTATTCTCCTAGCTTGACAAAAAAGTCCAAGAATGTGGGCAAAAAGCACTAGGAATACAGAAGTTATAAAAAGGTATAAAAGAAAAAGCAAAGGTATAAAAGAAAAGGCAAAAAATCATCATGGCATCACTGGGTGTTTCCAAATGCATGGGTAATGTAATGTTTGTTTGCTTAATACATTACATCAAAAAGAGAACAGCTTCTGAAGCAAAGCATTTTCTATTCAGTGTTTTCCTACCATTGTATTACTTTCAGTAACTTCTCTCATTTTTTCTTTTATTTCTTGTCATCTCTAAAATTAATTCAGTCCACATTCTGGAATTATTCCAGAGTGCTCAATCATTTGGTTTTGCAACTGGCTATACGGCTCAGAAAACATGAATGTGCGAGAAAAGAAGATTTTTCAGAGCTCTTCAATTTGTCTAAAATATTTATTCAAAATTTACTACAAATTAAAAAATTTGTGTCTGGAACTTTTTGCATTTAGAAGTCTTCTTTAAAATCTGTCAAAAATTTTTACTTGGTGAAAGTGACAGCACTTCAATAAAGCCAGACCAACAAGCATAGAAACAAGCAAAACCAGGCCTAATAACTTCAAATTGCTTTTTTGCATGTGCTTATTTATGTGCTCAACTTTCTTCATAGAACAAGCCCAATGTCAATGCAAGAAAGCCAAAGCATTGATTTTCATTCAAGGAAAAGCTAACACATCCCATGCCTAACAGGTATCAAAGAGAGTCCAGGATTTTTGGCTCATATTTCTGTGCTTGATTCCATTTAGATAACATTTTGGTTTAAATTAATTACTTGATTTATACCTTGCCAAATACTTGCTTTATAGACCAAACATGTCGGCACCTCAACACAGCAGAAATATCCTTTAATAATGTTTTCATATCTCTAAATAGCAAACACAAACCCAGCCTTCAGAATTTTGCTTCAATTCAGACAACAGGTGAGAAAACTGTGAATTTGTATTTTGTGATTTTTGGGTTCACTTACATCTTATACTCAATCAAGATGTCAATCTTGATTGATTCACATTTCAGAAAAGCAGAAGGGCTGGACCCACTTATCGTAGCCTTCACTGCATGTCCAGATGGTAAATCTTGCATTTATAGAGATCAGAGAATGACAGGCTACTTTGATAGCTTATACCAAAGAAATAAAAAAGTATCCAGCTCGCCCTCCTTTCTCCCTTTGGTCTTCTAATTCCACCTCCTACATATATGAAAAAAGAAAAGTGATGCAGGAGCTGGTGGTTTCCAGACCAAATGCTCTATTTGCCTGTCTTTATGTGCTTTCACTGACTTGATAAGCTTGGCAAATGCTAAATTTTAGGAGTAAAAGTCATGTTTTCTCATGACTTACAAATAGTAAATGCCCTTTTTATATTAAAATCAGAATATTTCAGTAAGGATTTGGATTGCTAAGTTTAATTTCTTCTTAAATTAACTCACAAATTTATCCTGAACTTTCATTAACTCTAAAATAATGATTTTGCACTTGTCCTCTTATACATGGCAGTGCAAAGCAAGACTTGGACATTGTGCGATACTGTAATTAAACATTGTAATTAATCTTTGCTTCAAGAAAAAAGAACTTATTTAAAAAGAACTGTGCATTAAATATGCATCCTTAATCCTGATTTTTCTCAAATTTTGACTGCTTATTTTTTGCATGTTAGCAATGTTCCTCTGTTAGATAATGCAATGCTTATGCATAGAAGAGATATTTGTATTCCATTGGTTTCCTTGCAGAATATAATCTTTTCATGAAGTCTATAGGAGGAAACACTGGAGATACAGTCACTAGACAGGAAAACAAGAAAGCACTTTTATTATTTTGAATGACATCCACAATGAGCTTTTTGTTGAAAACACAGTGAATAGTCCCACACTTTTGACACAGAAACATTCAGCAAGAAGCATTATAAAAATTATTTTTCCAGCATTTATATAAGCAAAATATCATAATTCCAGCCTAAGTTCCTGCCAGTGAATCAAGAGTATGAAAAATACATTAAAGAAATTCCATATGTAAATAAAGCAAACTGTCAGTGCTTCTTAACAATGTGTTGAGAGTAATAGGAGCATTTGTTCCTGTATTGCTCACTGTATCCAATATCATTTAAATGTGACTGAAATTTCTTTCCAGGTGATATACACCTCTTCATGTTGTATACTTTGAAGTGAGCATTGGACTACACATTTTGCAAAAATTAGGGCAGATTTTCCTTAGTAAAAACCTGTAAATTCTGAAAAAGCTGATAACCAGTTAAACTGAGAAACCTTATAGTTACAGATGATGTTATTAAGAATAGGCTCAAACTATTCTTTAAAGAAAATTTGAGTGGCTGATTGGATAGTCAAGGTCAGGGGCCATTTAGTTTTCCAAAATTCTATCTATAGTTAGTGTGCCCCTCACACTGGGCTACTGTCTCTCTTAGGGGTGCACGTATGTTAGCTTATCATCTATAGCAGCTGCACAAGAGATTAGTTTGAGCAGTTTAAAATTTACCCTTATGTGTACTGGATTTTCATTAAAATATTGATATGATGAAAATTCCTTTTTGAACCCAGTCTTATACCAAGACAAGAGCTGTAGCTTCAAGTGAATTATGCACATATATATGTATCAAATATTACAATCAGTTTTAAGGCTTATGATACTATATGAAATATACATCAATAAAAGAGGACCTTTGAACTTAGGTGGTTATTGTTGGTATATAGGTTATAGCTATATATAATTTGAGGAATTTGAATATTACTTCATATTACTAACTTTACTAATTGTGGTCAGCCCAGTATATGTTTGGCATTAGAGACTTTAGGGAACTGGTTGCACCACCGATGTCAATTCTAAACTAATGACTGTGCTGATTCTACCTATTTATTCATACTTCTAATAGGCAAATAGGCTCAATTCCTTTCTGTCCTCCTTCCTGGAAAGAAAGAAATTTTTTTACTTTTTTCTGAATACTATCAGCCATAGCAGAAGCTGAGTAGAAGGAGAGAATGTCTAGATCATTTTGATTTTACTTTTTTATCCTTTTCTTTTTTTGTAGCCTGATTATACAGCCTTTCATCACATGAGAATACTGATTGCAAGATAATATTAATACTAAGACAACTTCAGATGGTATCCATTGAGTACATTATACTACATTCTTCCTTTAATCCTTAAAATAAAATTAAATTTAGAAATATCAATCATTTGACAACAATTCTTTGCTGAAGTTTCTTTTCCTTTTTCCTCCATCAAGATGTGTTTTGCTAAGGCTGCTACCTTATTAATTATCTCGTATTCAGCAATATTGCTAATAGCTATTACATATCTTGTGCCAACAACCAGTTCAGAAAATGAAATATTCATTTGAAATGCACATAACTTAGCAGTGGTACCTTAAAAGCAGCAGCAGCAAGCACAGACAGAGTAATTGAATTAATTAGAATTATAGCCTTTGGGTTGTGTATGTGCTGTTGGAATTATAGGATTGTTTTTACAGTTTCATCCTAAATATCAAAGTTAAATGTGAAATCTTACTGCCTTTTCTATTAAAAGAGGTGCATTTTTATTACCTTTGTTACATATTTTGCTGTTCTTTTTCAAGTATTCCAGTTTACCATGTACTGATGTCAGAGTAGCAGTCAGATGATAACCCACACACTTCTTTTACCTGTATGACAAGCTTAGATCGAAATTCTGTATTTCCCTATTATCAGAGATGGCATCTAGTCAGCACATTGAACACTGATCTTTAGGAAAGGAATCCTTAAATTTTAGATAACATCAGTGTAACCACCTTCCTTTCTGATTTTAAAAGTTACCATGCTGAGCAATAACCAGTGTTCTTCCCAGGTCCACAGATATCTGCAAGAACCTACACTCCCCCTTTCTCTCTGTGGTTTGTCCAGCCTGGATTTCTATTCACATATGGTGACAGTAACAGTATGAAGAAGGGAATTCTTTGAGACAGAAAGAGCCCACTGCTGTCATGGGGATAATTAATCACCAACTGCGAGCATCTGTTTTATTCGGTGTGATGCTTTGGAACTCTCTGTTGAGAAGTGGAAGGACTGTTTCATAGAAAGATAACACTAGCAGCTTTTGAGGAGTCTGGTTCCTCTCCCTGAAAAGGAGCCCTTTAAATGTCTGACTGAGCATGACCCTAAAACATAGCAGTGTTATTTGTACTTGCTATTTGGGTGAGTATCTAGGTCAAACTGTATGGAACTGTATTTTCTCTATGGAAAAAAAAAAAAAGAATGTATTATTTGGCATGCGAAAGTAGAAATAGGTTTGAAGTTATTTAAGCTGCATCTCTAAAGCTTATAAAGCAAAGTTTACTTCAATTGACAAGGTTTTCTCTGCTCAACACATCATATGATCTCAACACTAGAACCATTTTTACTTTCAGGAGTCATAAAAAGAGATGCAGAAATTTCATGAAAACAGAACTTACTTCACATTTAGGTATTGTGTTATAAATAATGACAATGATAATGAATGACTAATAGGTCCAAACTTGACATCCAATGATGACAGGACTTAAAAGTAGTAAGCAAGAATGAAATTCCAAGTGTTTTTCTCTGCTATATCCTTTTCATCTATATAGACACCAAGAAGCATTATGGATCTAGGGAAAGACTGTTCTAATGCAGGCAGGATCCAGTCAAAAAAAGGAAAAACTTAGTTCTACAGAAATCTTCTGTGGAAAATCCAAAAACTGCTGGAAGGATTTTAAACAACTAATAGCTTAGAGAACATTTTGAGCAAGGCAAAATCTTGACATGTCAAAATGTTGCTAAGAGTCTGTGGGGCAAAGAAAACTTTTTTCTTTTATACTTATTGGCCTATCTTCATTTTTAAAAGTGAACAAACCCTAAAATATTAATTATATGGTCATAGAAAAAAATCTAATAACAAAAATATATGAAATAAAATTTGCACTTTTAGGAAGATTTTTGTTTATTGAAACATTTTGTGTTCCACTGATTTATTGAAAGCCTGACACTTTGCATGCTGCCTTTTATACTCATAAGATGGAGAAGAACAGTGAAGGGACAACAAACTTTGTCATTCTTTTGAGTTCTCCTGGGTTGAATTTTGAGTCATTCTCTCTCAGTTCTATGAGACTGCTTTGAAATTATATAAAGGTTTTATTAAAAATGTAAATGGTGTAAAACCTTTGTCTGAAATTATGTTAATCTCTGTGTCCAAATGTGCTTTTCTTTGAAATAAGTGTTTAAGCAATGATATACTACTACATATATGGACAATCCCAGGCTCATCAGCTTTGCTTAGGACATTGGTGCCTTCATTCCCAGTCCAGGAGTCATCACCGTCAGCCCTGGGCTCTCAGAATTATTTTGTCTTACAAGGTAAGAGAAAGCAGAAATGTAGCAACTGATCCCTGAGGTTCAGGTGGCAGATTAGCTTTTGCACTGAGTGGGACATTAGCACCTAGGAGTTAGATTACATTCTTCTCTTGGGGATGTGATGTCTAAAATTCACAGGGGTCTCTGATGTGCCCATATTACTTCCTCTTTCCTTTAGTATATGTGCCAAGTCTTGATGCTTTCTTGGTGAATCTCCTAACAGTCTTTCTACTCAAATGAAAAAGAGGTTAGAAAACTTTATGTACAATTTCAGGACGTCTTCTTGTGGTAGTTCTGCCATAGCTGGAGCTCTTCCCATGAATAATAAATGCTCTCTGGATTTCTTATTTAGAAAAAAGAAAATATGCCTCTACATTTGCTGTTTTTCTGTTTAAGTGTCATGTTTAGTGTCACAGAGTTGTAGTAAAAAAAATATTTTTGGTCAGAAATTACAGACACTTTTACAGAGAGAGGTTTTTCAGAATATGCAGGCAGATGATCGTTACAGAACTCAAGGAAAACTTGAGAAAACTCAGGGAAAAGGCCCAGGTTCACCTGTAGTAGCTTTACCCCTTTGCACAGAATTTATTTCTTACAGCTCTGGACATCAGAGGTTTTCTTTTCTCAAATGAACTTCAGTTTATTTTACTCCTGCAAGCTATGCCCCATCTGCAGTCCTGCTGCAGTCTGAATCATCTCCTGCTTTCTGTTACTTTAGACAATCCTTTCACTCACCTCCCAGATAAATGTCAGGCAGTGTTTTTATCTACTTGTACTGTATTGATTGTTCTCTCTTTTACTTGAGGAGTTCAAGTTCCTTGTTCAAGTTAATAGATTATATCCTTTTTGATGAGCTTTCCTATTTTCCTTAGTGAGTGGAGTGGCCTTTGCTTGTCATTACCTGTGAAAATATGGATTTTACATTTCTGCTTTAATACCAAAAAAAATGTTAAAAAAACCCAGAAAAACAATTCAGTCAAAAGATATTTTGCTAATATTTTTGAAGGAAGATGTGAAATACAGCACTTCATTCAACATGAAGCATTCTATTTAACTTGAAAAGGAATATTTTCTTAGAAGTGCCAGAAACTAAAAGCAGAGAAAATGGGTCTTGCTTTTCCAGCCTTCTAGAGGAAGTGACAGTCATGATTCTCCTTGATCTAACCATTTAAATAGTCACATTATTTCAAGGAAACTCAGGTAGCAAAATGTTGTGTTATGACATAAATATCTCAGGTATCCTCCTTGTGGTCCTTTTTGTTGGAACTGCTCCACTTTGAATAGAAAATGGAGTGTGTAATATAAAAAGGGAAATATCAGTTTAATGAGTAGAAGCATAGTGAATACATTTTTTGTCTGTGCTTCAGCAAGTATTTTCAGATGATGTGTAAGTGTATATGTATATGTGTATACATGTCTACATTATGCACGTACATAAATATCCAGACAATATACCCATATGTGCAGATTGGAATATGTAAAAAAACCCCCAACTTACCTGTACAAGCACATAAATATACACCTATGCATACACATATACTCATCATTTTTATAAATTGCATGATAAATAATGCTTCATGATTGTTTATGTGAAGGCAGATCAGGATGGTTGATAGAATTCCTCTTCCAAGGGCAGCATTGTTGCAGTCTTAGGGATGCCACTCAAAACTGCTTCCCAAGGTGGGAAAGGCAGGAGCTGACTTCCATATTCATGCTTGGTGCTCTGATAAAGTACCATTTCTAAAAGTACAAAGAGAGGCTCTTCTGTTTTGTGAAGTCAGTAAAAATATCTTCAATAAAGCCATGGAGTAATTTAACGTGAGTTTGCCAACACGCAGCCCAGTAGTGCTTAACCAGAGCACCTTCATTTATTTCAGGAAGGACCAAGAAGTGTTGCCATGTTATTTGAATTCTTTTTAATTTCGTGTTATTCATATTATTTTTCAGCCCACTGTCACTCCATATATGCCTGACCACTAAACTGGAGCCCTGACTCTTCCACCCAATTGCAATTAATGTTCAAATATCTTTTATGATGGATAAACCTTAGGACAAATATTTTCTCTTTTGCACTGTTAAGCATTGCCCCAGTGGATCTTCCTGAATTGTTTTCAGAGATTTCATCCTCTATTCTGTATTTAAAACATTAAGATTTCCTTGGTAACTTCTCATTTTCTCCTCTTCTAGGAATAAAGTTATTTATGGAAACATAGGGGGAAATGATTGTTTTTTATTTGCCTGAATCAGAATGATTTCTTTAAATACAAGATATTACAAAAGCAGTGAAACTGAAAAATGAATCATTAGCTAGGTCATCCTCTTAGTATTCTTTCAAATATTTTTTTTTCTCTGTTGGTAGACAATCTCTGGACTAAAGTCTATAAATATGATTGATGCCTTTCATGCAGTGAGAATTAATGGAATAGGATTAGTAGTTTTTAGTCACTGAAACAATGCAGTTTGCTGTAAGTTACCAGTGTTGTTACACAGAATATTTAGTTCATTAAACCGACTGAGAAATCTAAAAGACAGAATTCGTAGTAACATCAGAAATGTCACCCAGCTTATAATACACATGTAGCTGTGCATTCATATGGTCTCAGTGACAAACAGCTCTGAAAATGACCTGTACTCCTCCACAGTATCAAGTGATGGTTTGTTGACTAACAACACGGCAGTGCAAAGAGAAGTCTGACTGCAATGTTATCTTTTTTAGAAAAGGAATTGCAATTCATTATATTAGTAACACAAACATCATGAAAACATAATTTTCCCTGAATTAAATGACTCCCTCGATGGGGAATTCAGCCAAGGCTTTGAGGTGCTGAGCTACAGCAGGAGTGCTGGGAGCTTACCAGAGGTACAATGCCTGATAAATTTTCCATCATATCAGACTGGAACGGTATGCTCTGAGAATGGTGCTCTGAAATTTGAAAGGTTTGGGTTCAGTTTCTGGCTTGGCTACAGATTTCCTCTAGGCAAATCATTCACATCTTACTGTGTCTCAGTTCTCCATCTGTAGAAGGGAGATAATGATTCCCTGCCTTGCGAAAGGTTTGTGAAGATGAGTTCATTAATGTTTGATAGATGCAATGCTGGAGACCGTATCACTGTCAACCAAGTTTGGAATACATAGCCTCAGCAGTACATCCTGAAGCTTGTGAAGTGCACTCTTTTGGGGAAATACACTTTGTTTTCCCCAGGCTGGTGAATAGCTGCAGTTTTCCCACTTCATACACTGAAGCACAGGCTGGGGAGAACTGAAGTGAACTGCCCGAACATCCATTTGAAGACCCAAGATGTACAAGGAGTCATCTTTCTGGTTTTCTTAGTCTAGGTTATGCTCCGATTTTGCTATTGAGACTATTTGGTATACACAATTGTCTGACATGGTGAGAGGTTTCTCTGCTTCTTCGTGACTTCTCTCTATCCATTGCAGAATGCAGCAACTGTTGCTTGCTCAATAAACAAACAATAGATGGAATTTATTCCCTTCCCCCTTGTATTGTTGCTATTCAAACAAGGTTTAAATTACACAATTTTTAAAACCTGTAAAACTGGAGAACTACAAGATTTAACATAATTGCTACATTATCTAGGTCTGACAGTTCTGTCACTGTATATCCTAAAAGAGATGGCTCAGGACAATGTTACATATGTTATCTATCAGAGCTGAATTTTCAAACCTTCCCTCTGTAAGTTAGACTTCTGACCTCAAAAGCAGCTAAGAGGAGTTGGTGGACTCTTTTAAGAAATTCCATCCATAGGCAGGGGGAGGGCATTAGGCCTTGGACACTTGCAATGCTATGCCCCAGAGATATTATACTAAGTAGTAGTCACAAGTCCTTTATGAAGAATATTTTTCAGAAAAGAACCAACAGTAGAATGAACAGCCTGCAGTAACGATGCTATTTTACACAAAAATAAAATTCAGCTTCACAGTCTCTCTGATGAAACAATAGCTGCTGCAACATCTTAGGGGTGAACAGTTTCATCTGAAAACATTATGAGAAGGCAGCACTGAAGTAGAGTAACTATAAAAAATTCAAATTCATGTGGCTGTTATTGTTTCCTCAGTAAATTCAACTGTGGGAAAAATTCATGCCTTTCTTGGAGAGAATGGTCCTGTTCTACACGGTGATCATCCTGCATGTACAGATTTTCATTGCAGAGTTTCTTCAAACTTCTAACTTAAATCATATAAAAAATGTCAGGTAAGTCAAGAGACAAAAGTGAACACATCTTGACTAAGGTGTTAATTAGTCAGAAGAAAAAATTGCTAGCAGCATGTTGACAGCATGTGGGTGGCTTCAATGATAGCTGGCAGCTTCTCTGGGAGTATTATCCATTTTCCCCTCTAAAAGATGCCCCCAAATATACAGTCTTGGAAGGGTATGGGTTTACGAATATTGCATCTGTCGTTTGTAGAAAAACTTGTTTAAGGAAGCATAAAAAGAAAATTCATAGTTTTTGTACCTAAATTCCTTGCTTTCTGTAAAAAAACCTTCATAATTTGTACTGTTACAAAATCAGGCCTGTAAGATTATTTGAGGACATCTTCTGTTTATTTCCTTAATCACCTACCAGAGGAATAAAATCTTGCAAATCATCATTCTCCTGATCTTGAAAAACTAGTCTCTTGCATATGATTCTTGCACCTCACTGATTATTAATAAAACATCAGAGTGCCTTCTACTCAAATGACAAGATTAACATCTACCAGCTGCAGTTCTTCTTCTGTTTCCCCCCTTAACTTTAATGTTTCTCTAAAATGGTTTCATTGATATCAATGGGAATAGTTGCAGAATGAATCATGGTATATAACAGAACAGGTTATGTTGGAAGGGACCACAGGGGGTCATATGGTCCAACCTCTCTGCTCATGCACATGGCACAGAATTGTATCCAGATGGTTCTTGAACACCTACAGGAGGGAGACTCTACAACCTCCCTTGAAAAATTGTTCAGTGTGCAGTTACTCTTACAGTAAAGTTTTTCCTCATATTCAGGTAGAACTTCCCATGCATCAGTTTCTGACCACTGCCTCTTGTCCTATTGGTTGGTACCACCAAGAAGAGCCTGGATTCATCTTCTTGGCACTCTCTCTTTAGATACCAACAGACATTGATGAGGTCCCCTCCCAGTCATCTCTTCTCAAGACTGATCTCTCAGCCTTTCTTCATAGGAGAGAAGATCCAGTCCCTTGATGAGCTCTGCAGCCCTCAGCTGGATCTGCTTCAGAAGCTCCATGTCTCTTCTGTACTGAGGAGTCCAAAACTGAACAAAACACCCCAAATATGGCCTCACCAGGGCTGAGGAGAGGGGCAGGATCACCTTCCTTGACATGCTGGCAATGCTTTTCCTAATGTACCCCAGGATATCACTGGCCTTCTTGGCCACAAGGGCACACTCCTGGCTTGTGGGTGAGGTGCAATTCACTGTGATGTGAGAATTGGGGTTGATATAATAAGGAATGAGTGACATAAAATTAGAAGACCGAGTGACTTTGCCCACCTCTGCACTGGAGGACAAAAAGAGCTGTATTTCTCTGACATCTGTCTCTTCTGCAGCCACTAATCAAACAATATGAAATCAAACACAATGAAAGCAAGTTGGATGTGATGGCAATAATGCAGTCTTACTTACCCTGAAGCCTGGCTTCTGTTCAGCACACTATTTGGGCATAGCGTCTGGAGTGGGAGACAGACAAGACCTCTGTGCTTTTCATGTACTTAGGAAAAAAGAACAAAGACCCTGCTGTTATACTGTTCAGGCTTTCTAGAATCCCTGGAATGGTGGTCTGTGCTCCATAAAAGCACTGGCTGGGACAGTATTCAACCACATATTTAGTCTTTTGTGCTGTCGATATACTTTTCTGTGTTTGGAATTGTTGCTGGTTAATCTTTTTTTAAGGAAAGAAAACTGGATCAGCTGTTACTAAGGTTTTACACAAAATGTGTTGGAGAACATGATGAAAAGCTGTTTTTAGATATAGAAAAAAAAAGAATGTATTTGGCACATATATATATGTATATTTGCCAAGTGCGTGACTCCTAGAAAATATCAGTTACTTATTCACAGTTGAAAATAGTGGATCAAAACAGGCACAGAATGTCCTGTAGCAATGCAAAGAGTCTGAAGTAAGGCATTACCAGAGGCAAGCAGGGTGGAATTTCATCCTTGGTACTTGCCCATCAAATTATATCTTTAAAACTGCACCTGTCAGGGTGTTTAATGTTAGCTTGTCAAGGCAAAATACTTACTTTTTTTTTCCCAGTAGCCATTGAAGTTCACTATAAAGCCCTATCCTGCAGTAAGAAAAGTAAGTGAAAGCTGCCTGCAATCAGGTCTCAGGCGGAGGCATCAGCAGACAGCAGGACCACCACCTGGAGAGGGGCAGGAGGAGCAGCTGAAGTTTTCTAAAAGATAATACAATAGAAACTGTCATTACTTTTCACTGGACTATCCCTCAGAGGCTGAAATTCATCTCACCCACCTAAAGAAGGGTAACAGGACTTTTCTGAGTAAGTTTTGACAGTTTGGGAATTTATCCACATTACATTATAAATGTCATTTTGCTTGGTGAGTAATGTCCCAGCACCTTTAGTTCCACCTGGCAGGAAGAAATAGCATAAATCACAGATGAGAAGAACTATCCCAGAAAGGCGGCGCTGAGGGCAGGGGAGGGGGATCCTCCTCAACTCTAGTCACAAACAGAGGGTCCAGAGGGATTCTCTGCTGTTGTGACACTGAGCTCAATGGACTGTTTTCACAGAAATCCACATTAGCTGATGGGGGGGGGGGGGGAACACATGCTGCAAAAACATAGGTGGAAACCTGGTTGGTCTTTCATTGATAATCTGCACCCCAGATGGGAGAAAAGTAGCTACTATGTGAGCAAAAGGACACCAAGATGTTTGTTCCCAGCTGGGGTCCAGTGTTGCTGTGTATCTGGAGGGTTGGGAGTCCAGTGGTGCAGGGGCTCTTGTCCCATGGGATGGGTGCTGCTGGACAGGAAGGGTGTGGGGAGTAGTGCCTTGGGAAAGGGATTGTTCAGGCTGTGTGGGGAAGGGTGGCATCAAGGTTAAATGAACCCATCTCCATCTCTGTCACACTTGCTGGTCTCAGGGCTAAGGTTTGCTGGAGCTGGAGAGTAGAGGTCAGACCATTGTTTTCTGAGGTTTCTCTAAGCCCCTGGGAAGAAAGGAACAGAACTTACTGCTGATTTTGAGGTTCAGACAACACTGTCATGAAATGGCATCTGTTAAGAGGCATCTCAAATGCATCAGTAACCTCATACTGAAGAAGAAGAAATAGAAATCCCTGGTTGTAAGAGAGAAGCAATATGCATTGACTAAATGGGCCAAAACCAAATAACAGCAATCAGACATAAAGAGACTACTCTGATGAACATTGCTGAGGCTAAATGATCCCATTTTGCCACAGAAAATTTGATTTCTTCATGTGTTTCCTTCATGAAGCGATTTCTTTGCAAAAAATTCTTCTGCATGGTTAAGGTATAAATAATTGCAACTAATGCTCAATTATTATATGTGCAGTAGAAGATATTAAAAATAGAAATGTAATATTTATATAAATTAACTACCTAATATTCTAGCAAGGGCTTGTATAAATTTAAACTGTGAGATCCATGTGAATTTTCTTTGGGATTTTTATTAGGTGGATATTATAAAAAAGTAGTTGGTTTTCAGACAACAGGAATTTCTGTACATTTAACACTGTACTGTACTATTCTAGAAAATAACAGAATTTGTTTATATTCAAAAAAGTGATGTGTTCTTTTGGTATCAATCATCTGTAAAGCCTGGTGCTGGACCTAGACTACATATTTCCAAGACTCATGCAACTTCTCAAATAAGTTGTGGAGTTAGACATATTTTGACCCAATGTAAAAAGTAATACAAATTT
Organism: Corvus hawaiiensis; assembly: GCF_020740725.1. Classification (NCBI taxonomy): domain Eukaryota; kingdom Metazoa; phylum Chordata; class Aves; order Passeriformes; family Corvidae; genus Corvus; species Corvus hawaiiensis. The sequence continues at coordinate 70,941,498 of NC_063215.1, read as the reverse complement.
AGAGGGAAGTGTAGACAATTGGTGAAAAGTTAGCAGCAAGGGAAGTTGAAATTCCCACCTGTATGAGGTAGCAGTACAAGAGGTCATTATTTAACATCATTAAGGGAACTCAAGGTCAGCCCTTGCCCTCTCTGAGAGCTGCCATGCAAATAAATAGGCCTTTGTTTCCAGCTGTGGAAACAGGCTTATCTTTTCACAAACTCCATGGATATTCATCTCTCTCTGTCTATGATTCATTCTTTACAGTAACCTAAAAAGCTTTAATCATCTAGAGAGGAAGACTAGCTAATGCTCCATAATTTAAGTGACCTGTCATGCTACATGGAAAAAGCCAAAGTAGTTAGCGGAAGCTTGTTTTTCAAGGTCATTTATAGACTCTAGGTTTTCAAGCCATGAGCCAAGCACTTCTGGAAGGAAAAAAAAGTGAAAACAACAACAGCAGCAACAACAAAAAGACAGAGACCAGAATTCAGATCAATCTATGCATGAGAAATTTAGGAATGGCAAAATGTGCTGAAAATTTTGGAGATTTATATGGAATGAAAAGAGGACTAATGGTTGCCTGACAAGTTAAGATGAACATTTATAAATGTGAGAGTACTTTCCCAACCCTGTGCTTGGCACCAGCAAAAAAGGTAGTTTGACTGCAGCAGTCATGGTGGCAATTAACTATGTAGTTATGAATTTAAATTAAAGCTTTCACTGTTACTTTTGCTGACTAAAGGGGTGTATTAGAAAACATACTGGTACTTCCCAATATCCTTGGATTGGAATTTAGGAAATCTGCATCCTTGCGTTAGAGCAATTTTGTTTTAAATGTGTTCTTATCCCTGCAAAAGGTGAATTACAGGCACTCTGAAGGGACTGAGTTCAGCTCAGGACCAACTATGTAATTGGATGCTCTACGTTGCGGAGTGATTTGTATTGTTACCTAATGGGCCACTGAGTAGGCTTTTAATCCTTTTGTCTGTAAGTGCTGTCTCAAGAAATGAGGATTAAGTCAAAATGTTCTGTGTCTGTTTTACCCTGTCAACACTTTTACTTGGTATAAAATAACACATCGATGGTGTTATTTTTTGCTACTATTGTACTAACTAGTTACTAACCCTAGTTACTGATTAGGAGTTTCTGACACTAGCTCAGTTGTTGTGTGATGCCCACAACAAATATTTTTACAGAGCTATAACAACTGAGCAGATTGCCTAGATCATAGTCAATAAATTATATTGCTGCTACAAACTGAACCCTATTTAACCATCACACAATGGATGTTTGAAAGTGAAGTGCTCCAGCTCCTAATTGTGATTGTGATTGTTCTGACTGAAGACAGACGTTTATACGTCAGTCTTTTAGCCTGAATGAAGAGCATAAGTTTTCAAATAAACTGCAAAGGAGTAATTAAACTTATCTGCCTGAAGCCTAAAGCAGATGGTTTGTGATTTATGCACTTGCAGTAAATTTCTTCCTCTTTTCCTGGTTCTCTGTTATATTCTGAGTGGGATTAGATATCTCATAGTAGAGAGATTTCTGCCAGCTAGTATGAGATACGTTGTGAGGCAGAGCAAGTTTTTGCTTGGGGAAAAAAAGTGCCTATAGGTTTTCGATTAGTTTTGCTTTTTTTGACAGTTTATTTGCTTTCAAAACTGCAATTTTTCTCATGGGAAAGTTTCTCAGACATGTACCTTTAAAGTTATGTGGCAAACGAGAACCTTGAAAACAGAGCAGATGACTGCTATCAAGGAAAGGAAATAGGAGCCACTTATTAGCTGCATAGTAATAGTGAATGTTTTTTTACCTCTGTACCAAAAATAAAATAAAAATTCAGTGAAAAGAGTTTTTCTGTAACTGTTATGAAACAGATTATAAGAGAATAACTTGAATTTTTCAGGGAAATACTGTACCTTCCTTGCAGTAAATGCATCTGAAAAGATGTTTTGTGTTTGAAGCAGTGTTCAGATCTTCCCTTGTCAGATGTACAGAATAGAAAAGCTATAGAGTTTAAAACGCAAAGGTTACTAGTCATTCTGAATTTCCTCAGTCTCTGTTTGATCAGTAAGGATATTAAAACCATGTGTCTTAAGCTCTGTAGCAAAATGAGCCAGAGTTACCAGGGATAAAGGGGCAAGGTCCACAGGTTCATAAGGGCAGACAGTAATTTACCTTAGACAAAGGTCTAAAAGACCTAAGTAAGATCAATATTGTTTTGGGGATATATTCTACAAGAATATTTAATAAGATCTATTTTCTCCTATTAAGAATTATGCATATTCATCTCTCATGTATAAACCAGCCTTTAATAGGCTGTTCTGAAGTACTTATTCCTGCATTGCAGTTCATGCTATCTTTTGTCTGACGAGACCATGACCTTCAAAGCTATGAGCTATCTGGGGTTAGAGAGACAGATGTTTGTGGGAAGGTGAACAAGGACAGAATCATATTTTCATGACAATATTAAAAATGTAGTAGAGGAAGAAAACTTGAGAGAAAAGTCTTTAAAAATACCTGAACAATGGAAAGCCGGCAGCAAATGAGACAAGCTGCTAAACAAGGAAAAGACTGGTCATGAAAAATAGGAGGGGAGAAATCTTAGGCAAGCTTGTGAAGTTTATTCAGGAATTTTTTATAGATTTATTATTAACCTATCCATAACATATTTTAATGTTGATAATCAAATATATACTGTGTATACAGAGGTAGATCTAGTGGTCCTGGAATTGAAAAGGAAGATACCACTTTCTCATTCAATTTGTCAAAGCATTCTTCAACAGCACAATTTTATCTTATTCAGTAAACTCAAGGTTATGTTAGGGAATTCTTTTTGTTTTGGTTTGGGTTTTTTTGAGCTTTCAATTTGTTTGATTTTTACAGAGATGCTGTAAAGCCTTTGTGTGGAGGATTATCCTCTGAGAAGTTACCTTATGAAAACATCCATAGTCTCAGTCCTCAGACAGAAACACTGCAAAAGTAATTTGATTTTCTGCCTGCCTAAGGTCTTCTGTTTTCTGATCTCTTTCTGATTTCTGATTTCTGATTAATGGAAAAAAATACTGAAAGAAAAGTCAAGCTTTCTCACTGAATTAAAAACATAATGAAACAGGAAACTCTTGATCCTATAGATATGTATGAGAAGATAGATATACCAGAAGGGGGGGGAAAAGTCTATGAGAAACACATCATGTCGCATGATATGATATATGATACAGCTCTGCAGAGAGACCTGTGTTTCAGGTGATCCGATTAAATTTCATTTTATGTATGTAAAATTAAAATTTTAATAAATACAAATGCATATCTATACAAATAAATACCCCTCCCTTATTATATTAAAGAAGTCTGCTTTTTGTAGGTTAAATCCACTAGTATGGCCTATAAAAGTGCTGACCAGTCTTAAAACCATTTTGATAATGGAAATAGAAACAATTCTTAATATATTGTTTATCCAAGTAGATGGGAAAATTAACTCTAGCACAGAAGTAGCAGACATAGTGCAGTTGGGTTCATGGTCTTATGATATTTATATACATGACTTTTTTTTTTTTAAACAATTTTTTTTTATTACAGCTATCTTCTGCAATAGCGACCATCTCACCTCTTTGTGACATGGATCTGAAAATATTTAGGCATGATTAAGAGTTGCATAGTCACAGAAATATCACTATGAAGATGACTTAAATATCAATGCTTACAGTCAGATCTCTGCTAAAGAACATTGTTGACAAATTTCAGTGCTGGACTATTGGACTATGTCTCTTTTATAACCTGTGGTTTAAACTCATAGGTGTAAAAGAGGTGTATAGAATTTTTTTATATTCCCTAAATAAGATAATCTATAAGCTAGTTTTTATACAGTAATTGAACTGCTCTTCTTCTGTCTTGATTGTTCTTTGATATTGTTAATAAGTCAGGTGATATATGGAAACTGTCTCAGAATGGAAAAGTATTTGAGGCTTTCAAAGTCATGTAGGTGATAGATGAGGCAAATTCAGGCCTGTTACTCAACAAATCCCATAATACAAGAATTAAGGAGTAAGCAATAAAACTGTTACAAATTTTTTAAGACAGCTGACTGAAAGCAAGGGTTTTTCTTGGTGAATAGTGAACTTTCAAGTTTTGTTAAGCGGTGTAAAAAAAGTGATTAATATTATCAGAGGTTCAATAAGCATTAGGCAAATGCAAATGTGTCATCTGGGAGATGCTTTTACTCCTAGGGTTTAGTTTTAAGTAGTCCTCCAAGGAGCAGAGAGTTGAACTTGAGGATCCTTATGGGTCCCTTCCAACATGGGACATTCTATGATTCTATGACTCAAGCAAATGGTTCATGGTTCAAAATCCATGATTTTGATGGGAATTGTCAGGAGTGCGTCTGCTAACGTCCCCAATATTGCCATTGTGAGTGACAGAAGAGTTGCAACAGCAATGGACTACTGGTAGCACCTGGGGAGTTAGTTATTTTATATTCTCATAATGGACTAGCAGTAAGAGAAAGTATATGATTCAGATACCAAAAATTACCACTTTTGTCTATGTTGAAGATCTCACTCTATGATTCTTTGTGACACTTTAAAAGTTGGTGTGCTCAGTTACAGGGGTGAAAGCATGTTTCTTTTTTATTTCCTTTAAAAATGCTGGTTTTCACAGTGGATCAAAAAGTCTTAAGACTGTTGGGTATACTTTAAGTTACTGACTTTACTCCTGATGGAAGAGTAAAACTTGGGTGCCTCTCGTGAGCTGATCTTCATGTCAAATCTTGAGGAAAACTGCCAGCCTTGTCCTTAATGAGAGGAGTTTTCAGAATCAGGAACAACTGTTGTAACCGCTAGATTTTGCTTAGCAGGCTGTAGCTCCCTGAGAGCTCAGCGGGGGGTTACCTAGGGCAATGCGACCCAGTCACAACCTGCAATCCAATTTGGACGGCCCTGCAATCTTGCTCTGGTCAGCTATCAGCATTACAACCAGTGATGACAGAGGAGGCAAGAAGGGTCTCTCATGAGGGTTGAGACGGCTTTAATCACATCTTGTCCCCGCGATCTCCAGGGTCAGAGAGAGAGACCTTGTGGTCTGGGTGTGGGGTGGTTTTGTCAGGGGCCCAGGGGCGGTCCCTGGGTGGGGTTGGAGTACAGGAACCAATAGGGAGAAACTGAGGGAGTGGCCAAGGCTAGGGCAGGGGAGAGCGGGAAGGGGAGTATGGCATCAAAAAAGCAGTGGGTTAACAGGCTACCACAAACAACAATGAACTCCTGAGGAACAACAATGAAGTTGCAAGGTAGGGCTCATCTGTATGTTCTACACTCAGAAACCAGTTTAGGTAAAGAGAGACTCTGTTCCTGTTAAACGCAGGAAGGGTTGAGGAGGAGACAAAAGACCAGCTGTGACCTAGGATGAACCAGCACTCCCAATTCAGTGGTGTGCTCAGACAAAAGAGGATCTTAAGCAGAGCAACTTATGCATTATGAATATTGGATGATTAGTTATCTAGAACCACTGTGTCTGTACATTAAACAGACTTAGCAAGCCCTTTTAAAGCTTACTTTTGTTCTTTTTTTCCCCTTCCAATGTTCTCAAACCTGCTCTCAGTACCTCTTACAAAGATATTTTGAAGCAGATTTCATGTGGTAAATAGTGGGATTTCCTCTAAGCAGTGTTAAACTTAGACCAGGCTGGTTGTGCCCCCACTTGAAGTGGATTCCAAAGCAGGTGTGTGAATGGGCTTCACGGCAGTAATGAAACCATTTTGCAGTTACCACTGTGGTTCCACAGAAGCACTTGTCTCTGTAGACACTGAAATTTCTCTTTCACCTGTGTTTACAAAGAGGATGTCAAGGAGGTGATCTTTTTGGCTGCAAATTCATATTCGTATTACTGCCAAAACACTCCTCTGAGTTTTCAGGGATGCCAGACTATAATTGTAAGTGAGAGATGCTGCTGACCTCTGGAGTGCTGCCCCTGACCCTGCAGTGCTCAGCTGTTTTCTTTCTTTTTTGGTCTTCAAACGTCTGTGGAAGACCTGAATTTGGAGAGATAAGGAGGTCAATCACAGCAGCACTGGACAGGTCATGGCTGAACAAGCGATACAGGTTCAAAATGTTACAGTGGAAGTCATTAAAGACACAGTGAAAGAAACAGAGATCAAAATATTAGAAAGTCTGTTCCTTTTCTAGGACACAGACAAAAGATTTTTTTTTCTTTTAGTGCAAAATCCTCTTGCAGAAATTGAAGACCAATTTTTTTTAATACAAATAGTGAAACCTGTACCCATATCCATCCTTGTGAGGTACACCCAGATTAGATCACAAGAAGTCATCCAGTCGCAATGGAATAATTTGATTTTTGAAGGTTTTGAGCTGTGTATGAATACTCTCCAGAGATTTTTGTCTCTCAGCTACGTTATTAACAAGTATTTTCTTTTTCTCTTGAAAACAGCTCTTTTTTAAAGTAGTTTTTTGTCCTTTCCTTTAAGCCATAGAATTACATTTTTCACATTGTGTTTTCTTGCTACAGAGCGAGATTTCATGATTACAGATGAAGATTAAGCAGCAGGAATGCAGAAAACTGAGGAACAAAGATATTACTTCTATACGACTGACTTTAGAGAAATAGCAGAAGAATAAAAGTAGGCAGAGTTACCTGAATTGACATTTATTTCACGTATTCTATTTATGGTCAACAGATCTTTCAAGCAACAGCAAAATTATTAATGTGTGTCCCCTTCTTCCTGAAAAGTATATTAAATATTTTTCATTTTTTAGTAGGGAGATTCCAATGCTACATCAAATATTTCAATCTACTTATTATTAAAATTGACGAGGAAATTTGCATTGAAAGAATTTTGTTCACAATTATTTTATAAGATATCAAGAACAAAGTCTGCAGTCTTTTCTAAAGTTTGATAGAGTGAAACAGGAGCAAAAGTCTTACATATAAGTGGTTTATACATGTTCATATCAAACCTTCCTGAATATATGGCTCTACATGTAAACCATACTGTGTCCCAGTCTAATGGCTGTGTAATCCACAGAATGCATTTGTGCCTACTCAGGTGAGAATTTATAATATGCTGTGCTGAGGAAAAGAAGAATGCTAACAAAGCCTTCCTATTTGGAAGGCTGTTCACTTTTCATGCATAACACGGGTTTTAAGTGACCAGATGTAAAAGCTAACCAAGAACCCAGTCCCACACAATGTATCCAAGCCTCTCCATGAGATAAAACCTGTGTACAGTAGCCCAAACCCGCCAACTCCTTTTTGCCATTTTTAAATCATAAAGTTTCACAGCCCGCAGCCCAGCCTCTCTTGCCTCAAGGAGAACAGTCCAAGTCTCTCCTTTGCAGAGATCCTGACGATCTCTGTGTTTCTTCCTTCTGTTTTTGATGCCTCTTTACATGTCTATCATCACTCAGCAGTGAATGTGATGTTGCCCAAAGCTAATTATCCAGAAATTTCCACACCATCAGCTTAATATAATGCTGACAAATGGCAAAGGAGCAGAGAACACAGAGAAAATGACAGGTACATAAATATATAATGGGAAAGATTTTAAGCAAATCTTGTCGAGTAAGTAGAAAAATGGTAGCAGAATATTTTGTATTTACTGAAGGAATACCTGCCAATAAAATAAAATGCGGGAGTATTATTCTGTGAGTTTTTCATCTTAGAGATCTTGGGAATGTTTTTGAAAGGAAGAAACCGTATTTCACCAAAAATTTTTGGGTTTGGTAGCCCCTCTCTTCCAGATGTGATATACTGCTTTCATTTGATGACTTTTGACACCTTCTCTGCACATGATTTTGTATAAATCCATAGCCAGCATGTAGGATGGGGCAAGAGCTGTATTTTAATTCATTCAGAGATGTAATATTTGGTTTACATTGGAAGAAGGGGTTTTTCTGGGATGTGGTGGGGCAATAATGGAGGTGGCTCCTGTAAGAAGACACCAGGAGCTGCCCCCATGGTGGCCAATGGCAGTTTCAAATGGCTCCAAAATGGACTTCACAAAAGTGGCACTGGACGCAGCTGAGGCAGTGGCATGGCTGGTGGCAGTGCCTCTATGATAATGTAGGAGAGGGTAAGAACAGCACATCATCTGTAAGAAAGGAATGAGCATATATGAGAAAAAAGCACTGCAGATACCAAGGTTAAAGTAGGAATCAGTGCAGGGGCTCCTGGCACTGGATTAGGGATTCCCTTGCAGTCCAGTGGAGAAGACTGTAGTGATTCAGGTTGTCTCCCTGCAACCCATGGAGGTTCCAAGCTGATTAGGGCTGAGAGGTATAGGATCAGGGGAAAAGGATCTATTTATATATTTTAATTTATTTTTATTTGGGGTTTTTTGTTTGTTTTTATTACAGGTCTGTAAATAACTTCATATTTTTCTCAAAGGGAAAAGAAATCCCCGAGCTAGACCCTCAAGCAATCATGTAGACATCTGGGTAACAGAGGTCACCCATGCCTCAGTGTACCCTTGTCTAAGGCCAAAACTTCACTGTTTCTGGTGTGTCACTTTCCTAACCAAAAGGGCAGAAAACACTGAGCAGCAGCAGATACTGCAAGGGCCTTTCAAGAGAAAGGAGCAGGAGGTGTTACCGGTGGTAATTTGAAACTAAAGTATTATGATTTTTGGAGAAAAATATATGAGCTTTCAATGGTTTTCCACTAGTAACTCAACTTTTTCTGTGTAAAGGAAGAAATATTTTCTGCATTCTTCTAAAGTGAATGTTACTGTTAAAGAGGTATTGCAGCATTTTAAAATGAATAGCCAGGAACTTTTCTGATTAGCTGAGAATAAGGATAAAAAGAAATTGTCTTGGGACTACTTCCAATATAAGCTGTCACCACTACAATGATGAGAGCTAAGTCCCCATTTCTGAAGGTTGTATAAGTGTTGTAAATGTGTTTTCATTTTGCCTTATTATAGGAAAAGGGCGTCCTAACTTATCCTTTTGGGACTGAGGCATTCAATCCTCTCTTTTTGGTTAAGTTATTACAGAGAGCTAAAAGAAAGAGTAAAGAAATGGCTTTTGATAGCAGAGAAGATCTTTAGGGATTCTTTTCAAATCACATTTGTAGGCTGCTAGTACAGTGCTAATTGCTTAAATTCATACCTGAAAGCTTTATAAATTTCACCATTTGCTTTGACTGTTATCAGGCAATAATGATCTGATCCACAGCACTCTGCAGTCAGAAAAAAAAAAAAGCAGCTTATTACCTCTGGGAGATTAATTTGTGGATTGTAAATCAAATGAGAGGAGAGAGTTGCAAGTATCTGAGCTGGGTTACTCTTCATTGGGCATATAAGTCACATTTTTTGTTTCCATTCTTTTATCAGACTGTAGTGTAAATAACCATGATAACAAATACAAATTTCAAATTTCTAATATGTGATTAAAACACTGTTTGTTTTAATATTCCTGCCATTTCTCATTTCCTAAAATACTCACCAGAAGGAAACCGAAAAAAGGCAGGAATTCTTGTCTTGTGGATTTGTTTACAAGTTGTAACTTTAACGGCTGTGGAATCCTACTGCAGTGATTTATTGTTTGCTAACAGTGTTTTCTTATCTAGCCATACTGGTCGAATTATTAGAAATGGGCATTTCAAGGCCCTAAGGATAACGAAATTGATGGCAATGCTACCTGTGAGGAAAACGTACTGAAAAATTTAACAAGGAAGAAAAAGAGTGCAAGCTCAAGAACATAATCTAAAACTAAGGACTGTTTTAAAATGGTGAAACTAACAGTATTCAGCAAGTGTCTGTGGAAAGGTGTGCTTAAAATTGGATCAGTTACAGAAAACTTTCATATGCATGCCAGGTCACCTTGGGAATATGTTATTTCAAATAGGCATAAAACACATGCTGTATCAAAATGCCTTTTTTTCATGGACTGTAAGTGTGTTGTAATTATATGGGTGAATTAGCTTAGGGGAAGAAAGTGACATAATTTAGTAGAATTTTGAAGTATTAATGTATAATGAAATTGTTGGGAAACACTGCCATAAATTTACAGGCCCTGAGATGTACCACATATCTGGAAAATCTCACTTCACACATGGTAAGGAGATTAAAAAAAATCACACTTTTTTTTTTTTTTTTTTTTTTTTTTTTGGTCTTTTTCTTAGATGCTTTCTTTGATGCTATGCTGAGATGCTGTAATCAGGCTGCTTGGAGAAGTCCAATACATGTGATGGCATCTTCTGTCCTTTAGCTGAGAGAATGAGGCACAGCTGTATTAGCAGATGCCTTTTCTGTGTGAGAGGACAATGGAGTTGTTGGAGAGCCCTGCTTAGTGGGACTTCATGTTTCTAAAGATGCTGAAAATAAAAGCTAAGCTTAAGTATGTTTTACAGTACATGAAAGATGTATCGGCTCTGCTCTTGTTTTCAGAGATTTAATGATATTCTCAGGAGAGTTAATGCTCAGAGCCAAAACATTGTCCTTCATTTTCATTGTGTCACCTTGCATCACTCAAAACTTAAGATCATGCTTGTTTTCTACCATGAATAGACATGGTCTAAGAATGTTTAAATGCTGGCCAAAAAAAATCAGGCAGTAATACAATACTACAGAGTATCATTGATTCTCATAAGTCCTGTGACATTTGTTATGTGAATATACTTGACATTTCATAAATATTTCTTCAAATGCTGTGCAAAAACCCAGGAATATTTGTGAGTTTTGCAATAGCATAAAAAAATGTACGTTGTTCTCTCACCTCAAATCCAAAGCCCTAAATTCCTTTATGTTACAACAGAAGGAAGACTCTCCATAAGGCTGCATTTTCTTTGCCTTTTTTTGTTCTCTTGGCTTTTGTTAGCATACTCGATTTAACTGCATTAGTTCTCACACTGGAGGCATTGTCAAAATGTTAATTAATGGTTAGATTTTATACTATTATTACATGCTTGACATACACTTTTAAACTTAGAAATGCCATGACTTGAATCCAAATCTAAATCTGAACAAAGGCAGTTTACATATTTTGCTGTGTCAGATTTCCAGCCCAGTGGTACTGAGGTCAGCTGAATTCATCTTGAGACTAAAGAGCTGATACATGGCAGTGCCTGAACTTACAAGAAAATCACAAAATTTTGGTCCAAATTTATATAGATGGGCACAAAAAATGCTGTCTTTCTCACTAAAAGAAAGCATACTCTCCAGTATGCTCACTTTGAAGTGGAGTCATTCAGCATTCATCATCTCAGCAGTAACGATGAGACCCAGCATGGGCTTATGTGCTAGTTCAGTGGGCTTTAGTCTACCAACAGAAAGGCAACTTACCTGCTCCCTTTGTAAAGCTGCTCGTGGGAAATTTGAGAAATTGGATGGACATGACCAAATACTTCTCATATGCAAAAGATATGTTTCAACAGTAGCATCTTACCATGAGGTGTCCAAAGGAATGAGATTGCAACTGGGAGCAGTGGTGCCAGTGTTCTGCCCTGTTGGCATCTCTTCCATTTCTGGATTTCCAGTGGATGATAAGCCAAAGGAGTAAAGTATAATTTACTGATTTCTGTATAGCAGCATCTTTGCACAAACCACTGCACAGAAGCAAAATTTCTGGGACTAAATAATCTTTAGAAGTTCCTAAAAAGAAAGGTTACTTGAAAAAAATAAACAGAAAAATAAGTGAGTAAATAACTGCTTGTGCAGTGAGCTGTGAGTACTCACCTGAGTTCAACTGAGCAAACATATACTGTTCCTGAACTTTTCCTGTTGCTGGACTTGGTATTCAGGTCAGCTTTGAAGGGAAAAGGATCTCAGGTTAGCAAGAGAAATAAATTTGCACTGACTTTATCCTAAAAGTACCAGCTGCTATTCTTATATATATTATTTCTTTGCACTTCTTCCCCTGAGCTAGTACAAGAATGTATTGCTTTTTAATAGTGATAGTTGCATACATAAGTGTTAAAGAGTACCCCACATAAGTCATGGTGTATGATAACACAGTTTTAATGGTTTTAATGGTGTTGCAATCATTCTGTTTGTGATAGAATTTCTTTCCCTGTGTAGAAGAAAGTGGATAAAACTTCGCATGTCTTTCAGCAAATTAGCTGAAATATAAACATGCAGCAATATTGTCCTGAAGTAGAGCTTTGAGCTACTTTACCTTTTTCCCACTGCAAACACCTATTAGTTTTGATCCTATAAAAGGCTTTCCTTTCTGTGCTCCTTTGCCAAGTAATGCCTTTTGTGGTCCCCTTTAGATTGTACTCAGGCTTATATGTTTCTTCTCTCACAAAACACATTTTCATACTCTGAAGTGGGTGCCGACTTACACAGGGTAAAATTCAGTATGCCCAGAAGAGATTATATCCCAGCTATCTCAGCTGACACATTTTTGAGGGCTACTAAACAGTGCATAACAGGAAAGATTTCTGTTCGTGTTTAGAGGTGGAGTTTCAAGGCTCAGGACAGAGGACGTTAAAAATCCTGGGTCAGACCCAATGTTTTCTCCTTCTTGATGTTGCATTAAGGGAAATTCTGATGTCTTTTTCTTCTGAGCCAGCAGTAAGGGGCAATTACCTAATTGTGTAGTTATGGAAATCATGTGCAGAGACCATAGTATTCAATGCCTTAAAAACATACTTCCTCCCAGTGTCAATAAAACTGAACAACTATATATTTAGTTCTTCACATCCTGAGTGCAATTTATAGTTATGGCATTAACCTACTCCTAGTTTCCCTCCTTCTGTAGAGCTGGTATCAAACACAACACAGATATTTCACTTTGACGTAAGTTCAGAAGTTCAAGAGGTTCAAAACAAAGAAGTTCAAACAAAAGAAAGATAAAACACTTTTAAATCCCAATTCTGTGCTTGAAGTCAGGGTATTAAGGGAGACTGGACAACTCTTCTCTGAAGAAACCTGGGGGAGCTTCATTTTTGGCAGGTAAGACTCACTAAGTGTACTTACAGAATGTGCCTTTTAAATCCCAGAATATATGAGTCAGTCCTGTCAGGCTCATGGCAAAAGGCTAGGGAGGAATGGTTTCTGAAACACGAAAAACAAAGTGAGAGGAAATAGCATATGCTTAGTGCATTGACTAGAGCAGAAGCATGGAGAGTATTACTCTAATTGCACACAGAATTCTTGAGCTGCCCTAAGGTACTTCTGCTCTGTTATTTTTCCTTTCTTCTACAAGAGAAGACAGGGAGAGGGGAGACAAAAAGCTTCTCAGAGCTTCTTGTATTCACTGATAATTTACTTCATTTGCTGAAGTACCATTTCACCTTGGCAGTGTCGTTGCAGTCTCTTTAAAGTAAAGCAGAAGTGTTAAGACATATTTCTTTCCCCCTAACTTTAAAGCAGGTTAGTTCAGCTTTTTAGGATTCTCTTTTGATAATTTTTTTGCTTGTTTCTTTTCCTGTCAGCTATTTCAAGCAGAGATGCAAGCTCTAAAGTGGTGTTTTTAATGATTTGTGTCTTATACCCACAGTTTTTCTGAAGACCTGTGATTCCTATATCGAAATCAGCAGGTGAGATCCTATTGAGCATCCTAAAGTACATGTTTTGTGTTAGATGTTGTGCAGTAGAAACTGCAAAAGACATATTTGACTTATAAGCAAGCAAATCATGTTTTATTGCTTCTTTCTGCATTGTGAAAATAACCTTTAATTTGTTTTTCAGGTTTGACAGTCATGTATGGATTTTGATCTTTGAATCATTTGCTGTGATATATAGTTATTGTTTGTGTGTGATTCTTGAGATTACCAAGGCTCTTCTGATACCTAGCCTTCTTTTTCTCAGACAAAAAATGCGTGTTAAACACTCAGATAGAAATGTACCTGTGATATGAAAGTTTCAGTTTTAACTTGAAAGTTTCCTTTCCCTTTTTTCGCACCTTTTTTTTTCTATGATTCAGTACTTCTATCTTATCTACTATTTGAGAGTTTTGCTTTCATTGAGCCTGAGATTTATTTCATTGTGTTTTTGTTAGGAATTACTGGTTAATTTCCTAGCTTTCCTCATTAAAAAAAGAGAAGGAAATTGTTCCATCTTCTGAAGGAGACCTTTGGAGGGGTCAATACACAGAACTAATCTTACACCCCAGCTACAAACTCTTTCATGATGAGGAAAGTCCTTTCCTCTTCTAAGTCCTAGTCTTGATTCTGGCCTATATTGAACGGATATCAATAAAATTGTTTTGTTAAATCCCATAATTCTGTTTTTCTGATTTGGAGAGAAAACATTCACATCATCAGCAGTGTGGGCTAAAAGAAGTTCATGTATGAAGATAATAAAGTGATGAAGGGAAGAGAGGCAAAGCAGAAGCAAGCTGCAGAAGTGGCTGTCAGAGGGACCATAGAGGAAAACAGCTACTGCAGCCTGTGTCTCAGGAGCAACCCCTATTGAAATTGAATTCATGGTTGCCATGGAGAGTTAAGGACACATTATGAAGACCATTTGAGGAAAGCTGCTGAACAGCACCTGCTAATCTGTTAGGATGGAAAAAAGAGCAGAAAAAAAGGTGGGCTGGAAGCCATGCCTCTCCATGGAGTTAAATGGAGTGAAGATGTCCATGAGAAAGGTTTCTGAGTCTGTGGCCTTTCCCAGGCATTTGGGTGTTAACAGTGGAATTTACAGTCACTGTCTCTGTTGGGTAAAAGGGATCTGAATTTCAGAGTATCATTCTCACCGCTGCGCTCCAGAACTCCTACCATCTGACGGCAGGGAGTTCTGCAGGGGACATCCAAAGAGAATCCTTGCTGAATTGCTGGGTAGTTCATTAATTGTTTCTAAAAAACATGAGTTTCTTTCTCCATATGGGCGAGGGTAAAATAGAGTCCATCCTCCTATAGTGCCTGTTTCATTCCTTAGAGATATTTGTTGAGCCTGTTCCTTTATCCCACTTTTTCTCTGAAATGTCAGGACATTTTCTGAAGAAATAGCCAAAGCCTCTATTTCCTATAAATCATTTCAGTGCAGAAGATACAACAGATATTATATAGAAAATTGAATAGGTTTGTCTGTTTATTTTCCTTGGACCTTCTAAGCCAAAGTGAGTCCCAATTACTAGAATCATTATGGAAAATTTTGTATTTAAACAAAACAACCCAACTAACCAATCAAAAAACAAACAAAAACCAAAAACCAACCTACCAAACAAAAACCCCAGAAAAAAGCCAAAACCAAAACAACAAAACCCCATACAAACGCCAGACAAAATCAAACAAAGCAAGATAAAACAAACACAACCCCCCCCCCAAAAAAAAAAAAAAGGGAAACATATCATGTGGTATCTAATATCTATTTAAAGAAAGTTTCACAGATCTGCAAAGGCATTCAGAACACTTCATGCTCTGTCTCTTGTTCTGACTCCTGACTGTGTGCTGCTCTCTAATTCTCATCATGTTGCACATCATTAGTGTAAGGCACAGAGAAATGTTACACTTTGCTGTTTTTAGAAGAACTAACCAAAAGGGTCAGTCCAGTTTACAGTTTATACTAAATAAAATAAAGCACTGGATTATCTGGGGCTTGTTGCAAAATCTGGGGATGTGAAAAGCGATTGTTGCTTGTGAAAATCATTCTCCTGGCTTTCAAAATTTGCCCTCGCTTGAAACTAATACAGTTAAGATAAGTTTGTTAATTCACCTTGTGAACTGTAAGGAATCACCTGTGGCTTCCACTAGAAAGTTGATAGACTCTAGAAATGCCCATGCTCGGATAAAACAATGTTCTGTCTTTCATTAAGTTTAATGCCTACTGATGTTGCACTGATTTTTTTCCTCAGGCCTGACAGTCCTATCAATCATCACAAAACTGCCTGGGGTGACTGAGTAGGGGACTTGCAAGACAGCTTGCCTGAGATCTAACTCTGCTATGTTAGAATTTGTATTTCTTTTTAGCCTCTAGGATTTTTTTCTGTGGCATATTGAATTTGTTTTACAACTACACAAAAAGGTGAAATAGGTCTGTTATGTAAAACTTGTTGCTTCTCTGGTAACATGCCAGAAAAAAACAACCAAAAACCTAAAAGCTTGTTGATAATCTGGTTCTGGGGGAAATCTTGTGACATTTGAAGATCAGTATAATTAAATTTCACACAAAGAGAAACAAATTAATATACATTTTTATTTATGTATCTTTATATATATATAGCTGGTTTAAATGCTGTATTTAGTTACAAGGCTTAGGCAAGGAACAAAGCCTTATGATGTCCCAAGAGGAAAGTATTTGGTAACAGCTGTTGTCACGTGAAAAGAGGAAATTTCCTTTACTTCACTACAAAATGTGTCCTGAATTTTACAGTAGCTGAATGCCAGAAGTTCTAATTGACTTGAATAACACTTTACATGCATTCAGAAAATATTGAAATGCATCAATAACTCCTCAAACCCATGTGTTAGTAACCTGATTTTAGGAAGAAAGTTTTGGAAATGATGGTTTAAAAGTCTCTGTACATGAAGTAGCTTATTTGTAAATTTGGGACAATGCTGCATTAGAAAAGTATTATGGAGATTATTCAATTAATATGAAATGAGTTTAAGACAAGTGATGGGCTAAAAAGTATAGAAATGGAAAGAATCTAGTTACCCAATAATTTAAATATTTATTCTAAATAAAATTTCATTCCTGAGTATACTTATTTTGCAAAGAGGAGGTAATTGTCCTAATAAAGGTCTGAAAATTTCTCATAGTTTCGATATATTTTATATAGTGTAATGCTACAGTTATTTAATTGCAGATGAGCAACTGTGACTATTTGTTGGGCAAAGAACATACATTGCGGGCATTTCTGGCCCAGTGATTCTGGTACTCACAAATTCAAATCCCAAGACAAATAGTTTCAGTGTCAGTTTTGCAAGACATGACACTACAGTTGGTAAGAACATAACATGAACAGAAAAAACCCCAAACAACCATCAAAACAAAACATAACCATAGCTGACTGCAGAGTGTGAACCTAAGATGGCAAATAAATTAATTGCTGTCATTCTGCCCTGAGCCCTTCCCTGTGGCACTGGGTGTAAGGGCTGCAAGATTTCCAGGTGCCAGTCAGCCTCGTGCCAGTCACTGCTCTGACAGACCTCTAAACTGTTGCAATGGTATTAGTCTTAGGGGATATTTTCTTGTTCCTTTCCAACCTTAGCTCAAACTGGCAATCAAATGTTGAAATAAATAGATTCAACTCAATTACTTTTGCCAGTTCCTTGGGACAGCTGATACTCTATGGGCATGTTTTAATCTAGGTACACTGCCCATGTTTTTCTCTTTTAAAGAGGGATTTCAGTATACAGTGGCCCTTTCTTTGTATTTTATTCCAGCTCAGTATTCTGACATTTTTGTTTTATATCTAAGTATTTATTTGGAAAAGTACTTGAATCAGGAGTTAAAGCCTTATTCTACTTCCACTGCCACTTCTTCTCAATATGTTGTCAGAATGATAATGGCAGGCACAGGACCTCATTGCTTGGCTCCTGAGGCATGTCTGTGTGCATGAACTGTACTTCACAGGAAGAAAAGGGAATCAAGCACTCACTGTCCCTTGGAGAGCACTCCAGCCACGAGGCTATCTCAGAAAAAGAAGTGTTACACCCTCACCCCCCACTCCCTCTTTTAGATAACTTTGGAAAGTGATAACTGGAACAGCAATTCAATGTGATACATTGAATTTAATTGGACACTTTCTTGCTGGATTGAACTCCCAGAAATTATTTTGGCAGTGGTATGTCTTGCTTCTGGTCCTGCTGTGTTATTGGGATTTGGGATGCTCTGCCTAGTTAAGACAATTTAAGTGCAATTTAAGCCGATAGATCTGAAGAGCAGCAAAGCACTGATGGATTCTGCTTACTAGCAGTTGAAAGCAGTGTTTTTCAAAGTAACTGATTTGTATTTGAATGTCTAAATTCCATCCACTCCAAATGACTCATTATTGAATGAGCAGCAGGAAATTTTGCAGGTATTTCACCCAGCTGCAGGACCCCAAAGAAGGCTGTAGCATCTTCTGGCACCATTCTGTGTCCCACATCTATGTAAGTGATGTAGCTTCTCTAACAGGGCTACATGCTACAGTCTGTCTCCCATTATATTTCTACAGCAACACATATCAGAGCTTTGTCTATAAGAAAAAAATCTAAAAGCACCATGTCCACAATGATTTTAATTATCTTGGCTCAAAAAGGCAATCTCTACTACAGGCCTAAAATGGTCTTAGAGAGCACAACACAGATTCTTTATATTCTCTGTCGTGTGTTGTCTTTGGGTTCTCGTGGAATGATAGGTACTGTCCGATACCCTAGCAACAAATACTTTTTTTCACCTTTTTAATAGTTTCCATTAGGAAATAAACAAAAATTTACTTTGTAAGCTGTAAATAAGACAGAAGAAGAAAGAAGAAGAAGAGGAAAGGAGGAGCAACAGCAGCCACTTGGTTCTTAGAACAAGTGTTCTGAGGAACACTAGAATAAGAATCCACCTAGGGGTACTAGGCTGAAAATATGAATTTTTGGTTTGATAAGTTTGAGAAAACTGCAGATATTTTCTCAGAAATTAACAAAAGTCCATTTTACCCCAGTTGGTGCTTAAACATATTGCTCTGGCCTGTATAGGTCACAAAAAGCCACGAAGAAGAAATCCCACTCAGCCCAGTTTGCCTCATCACTCTAGAGTAAACTATTTCTGTGAAAAATTCTAAAATAAAATTCAGACAGATTAATGACTTTAAATGAATCTTTAAAAAATTGTGTAATGAAACTTGGGTTCATGGTTGCAAACATGAAAAATAAATAAATAGTATTCATGCAAAAGGTCAAGGGATTTCTGCCTGCACAGAAGCTCAAGAGAGATTGCAGAATATTGTCAAAACACGAAGAAAAGTTGATGAATTTTAGAAATGTAAAATTATTTTACAGGGTCATATCCAGGAAGCAATGAATCAAGAATAAAGAGAATACACTAACTGGCATGGACAGACTCATACAGGAACAATGAAGTCATAATGTATCTCATTTATCTTTCCTGAAATGACTATTGACAGGCGTCATCCACAGGACTGTATCACAGTGAGAAAACCTACTCCTGAGACATTAATTAAGTTACTCTTCTTTTAGTCAAAAATTTAACCCTTCTGCTCTTTTTCTAAGCCAGTTTTTCCTCTCATTCTGCATAATCACTGAAATCATCAAAAGCACAAAAATTTGCCTGAAGTAGACTTACAGTTTTGTGCTCATCTCAGAAGGTTTGCCCTCAATACTAGTGTTGCTGTGGAAGAGGCAAGATGGATTTTATGGTCAGCTTGAGTAGGGTGGTGTAACACTGACCGACTCCATTGTAAAAGTACAAAATCATTATGATCTCTTCATGGCTCTTGGCATTCTGCTTCTTGGTACTTTTTAGACATTGTTTTGGCCACCAGAATGATATGCAGGACAGCATGATGGTTTCTAAATATTCTTGATGTCCCAGTTCCAGTGCAATAGCTTGATAGCCAATGTTATATTACTTCAACCATTTCAGTTTATTCAGATTTGAAAAAAACACAATTTGGTATGCGGAAAGCATTAATGTGTGCAATATCTCATCCTCACATGAGATGATTGGTAAAGGAAAATGATGTGAATCATCCTGGAATGGTTTGGGCATCCAAACCCATTACAATATCATGAGATTATATGCAGTCTGAATACCAATGGACCAGCCTTTTAAAGTGCAAAAGTCAGACAACTTTTTGTTGCACTGTTCAATTGATTTGCCAGAGAGCAACTTTCTCCAGCAGTATCATTTATCTGTGTGCTATACAGAATCAATGTGGGCAGCAATAAATAACTCCTGATTCCAATTACTGTAATGAAGCTACTGGAAAACTCAGTGGAAGCTCTCAAACAGCTTTCAGTAGTACTCACATGGAAAACTTGTAGAGCACCAGCAAGTGGGATGAGCAATATTCCGACTTAAAAAGCTTTGACTCCAGACAGCCATAGCCAGTCTGTTTTCAAAGGAAAACAAAATCAGTGTTAAGATCCAGTTATTACAACTATTAAAGAGATGCCTCTGCCCGAATTAAGGGCAAATCAGGCCATATACTGAAGTCAATAGTATGGATTTTATTTAACAGTAAATATGAGGGGAAGAGAGAGAGAGAAAGAAAGAAATAGAAAAAGGGGAGCGGAGAGGGAAAAAGTGACAGAGAGGCAGAGTAGCTATAAACATATCACCAGTCCAGGGATTCTCATGGTGTCCATTTAGTCCTCTTCTTCTGATCTTTTCAGTGATGAGAGTCCCATGAAACAGAGTTTAATGGATTAATATATGTTCGGGACAAGTGGGAGCACCCAGATACCTCTCCTGTGGTGTATGTTGGATATTTTACAGTCTCTTGTAACACACTGAATCTGAGGCAACACTTGGATCACGTGCTGTCCTTTGATCCAAGGCCTCAGGAATCAGTCTGGGCAGCGCTTTGGGGGTCTTTGACACCATGGTTTATGTCACGTAAATGTCCCATATGTATGTGGCCTTCACGGGGCGAGGGGGGAGCTTTACAACTGAGACAGCTTGTGTAAGGGAAGATGGGAGTTTACTCCCTCTGTCTTAAGCTGATCAGAGGTTATGCCATCACAGCCCCAAAAATTCGATTTCTTCCCCCTCAATTGCAGGGGACTGTGTGCAAACCTGGCCTCAGCAAATTAGTCTGTGGGCTTCAGTGTCACAGATTCTTTGTACAGTTTTGCCATAATGGGAAAATTCCTTCAGGGATCTTAGTGACGTTTAAGCCATTATCCATTTCAGTCTCTTGCATGCAGCAAGAATATGGGTTTAGTATAGATATTAGGAAAAAATTCTTTACTGTGAGAGTGGTGAGGTACAGGAACAGGTTGCTCAGAAAAGTTGCAGATGCTGCATCCCTGGAAGTCTTTAAGGCCAGTCTGGACGGAGTTCTGAGCAACCTGGTCTAGTGTAATGTGTCCTGGTCCACAGCAGGGGGGTTGAAACTAGATGATCCTTAAGCTCCATTCCAACTCAGGCGTTTCTGTGATTCTATGATTCTAGGACTCTATGATTCTATGGACCGTAGGGGTTTTTTGTTGGCTTTTTTTTTAAATGATGTGAGTGTTTCAAAGACTCTTCTGCTAAAGAACAATTTTATTCTAGAGATCAATAACCTTCCTATTCTCCTCTTCTGTCCTGTGGGAATGGCACATGGCCTTGAAAAATAACCCAAATCACAAAAACCTTTTTTTTTTAAGTGATTAGGGAAGAAAATTGTACATAAGGGGAACCACTTTCAAATGTAATCTCAGGAAAACTGCTGCTGTTTCAACCTGGCACTGCCACGTGTTGGCAACTCTTAGAGTGACTAAGTTAAATAATCTACTGAGAAAAGTATGCAAAATAGCTCTTTTTTGTAATGTTACCTGAAAGCTGGCCTGTGCCAGAGCCCTGCCTTGACATTTATATTAGTTCTGTACAATTATTTCCACTGGTATTATCACTGATACTTACATTCTATGTTGCCATACATTGATCTATATTGTACTGTGATGCATTGATACAGACTCTTAATGAAGAAAGGGCTGTTAAATAGCCCTTCTAAAAATACTTTTTAAATGAACTTCATCCTTTCAAATGGGCATCTGGATGCTATTACAATCAATATAGAAAAAAACCCATGTGTTGCACTTTAAAAATAAAATTAAATTTTTTGTCTATATATCTAGAAAAGAGAACAATAAAGTGAACACTCCATGATTATTCTACTCACAGCTTTTCTGGTTTGGCAAGAACAATTAAAAGGACACAAATCAGATATCTCAGCATGTGGAAGCAGCTTCTCCTTTAATGGATGTGTAAATGTATGTAAATATGTCCTTTCATTACAAAGAACGTCTGCTGTACATATGGATTTCTGTTCACCAGTTAGACATGCTACAGTGATCCAGTATAAGGTTGCTCATATTGCTTTGATGAAAATACTGTGTGTCCTTCCCTGCATTCATGATAAACTCTTATGCACATATCTGAGATGCTGTGCCCATGCTTCATATAGTAAATGTTCTTCCATGCTGGCCAATAATGTGTGCAAAAGCACTCTTAAAAGTGTCTGCATCTGAGGATATGCACAACCATTTTTTCCAAGATACGAGACAAATAGGAACATTGGTGATTTTATTAAATGATTTTAAAAGGATGATTGGTTTTTAAGGAATCAGAGTTTTGTCAAGAAAAGCTGAGAAAAACAAACCTCCTTCCCCCAATGAAACTGAAATTTTACAAAATCAGCCAACACACTTCTTTTTTCCAAATGTTCAGTGTTGCTCTTTTCCTTTTTAATTTCTGTTACACTGTTCGCCTTGCAGACATGACATAGAAAAATAATAAAAATGAAAGAAGACTGAGAGAAGAAAAAGGAAACAAAAGAGAAAATTAAAAACTATTCTGAAAGTTTCATATTTTAAAAATGTGGGTCTTAACTAATTTCAATGGAGTCTTAGTCTGATTTGCCATCATGGACAATAATTATGAAATAAATATTACCTCTAGACTGTACTATAGAAAGCCTGATCTCAATTTGCAAGCAGATTGAAGCTGCTCATATTTAAACTGATTGAGATTTGAAGCCATTTGAACCAGTTGACCTTTGAGTAATATAGTAGAAGGAAAAAATAGTATTTTAAAGTCTACTTCAGGTAATGAATAATTCACGGTGAGGTTTGAGTGCCTTGAATAAATAAATAAAAAATATTCATTTCAAGAGCCTGAGATTGAATAATAAAGTAAATAATGTTTGAGATAATTTCATCAGATATATTTTAATGAACACTGCTGACAGAATTATCTTCCTTATTTGGAAGGGAAGAGGAAAACCTGTGTGTCATTTAAAGGTCACTCAGGCCATTAGAATAATAATGAATTTAATCATATAAAATAAAGACACAGAGTAAATTTTGAGACTCATAAATACAGTTATTCAATATAGAGATATATACAAAACCATTTCAAGATATACATGAATTTTGTATTAAAAATTTATAGAATTGTATATTTATTTTATGTACATTATACATATACCAGCTGATCAGTGGTACTGTTTGCTGTGATTTGAAATGCAGAAAAGAAAATGGTAAAGAAAGGTTAGTTGGGAAGACCAAGCCGGTATACAAGTAAATCAAAAATGTACTTGCTCTAAGAGGAGTAACCTACTACAATGTTGTCCATATATAACAACCAAAAGGCTTTGGGAAACGTAGGCTCAGTCTTTTCTTTTTTTTAATGGAATAATGCAATTACTGATGTTAAAACCAGCAGTGATAAACCAAAGTGAAAGGGAAAGTGAAAGGGATGGAGACTTAGAAGGACTTAGAAGTAGGAGCTGATTTTAATGTAGTATGAACTCTTTTCAGTGTTCCTTGTCAAAGCAAAGAATAGAAGATGCTTGAGTGGTTCCCCTCATCGAATGATGCCATATTTAAGGAAGAAGGCAACAGCTGGAATGTTTTGGGCTTTTTTCTGGTGCTCTTTAAGGAACTGTGAAGCTACAGTAAAAAAACCCATTCTGCCTCCTCTTTGCTTCCTGTGTTAGAGCAAAAGCCACAAAGTGCTGACACAAGATCCACTGTCCCCAGATTTTCAGTTCAGCTGATCAGAATAAATGACAGTAGTTTATAGGAGTTGAGGTTCTCTCATCCCCCTTACGCACATGATCTTGTGCTTGTGTCTTGTTCATCTATGCTGTCCTTCACTTTTATAACAGCAAGGTTTATTTTTCTACAATAGCTTGCTTTCTTTGATTATAACGAGATGTCTTACTAATTTCTTTACATCTCCTCTTTTGGAGGGGGAATGTTATGTGCCCTGGACTTCACCAGTTATGAAGTAAGAACAATAATATTTCATTGTGGAAAAACTATATTG
The DNA here is from genome assembly GCF_020740725.1 of Corvus hawaiiensis. Taxonomy (NCBI): domain Eukaryota; kingdom Metazoa; phylum Chordata; class Aves; order Passeriformes; family Corvidae; genus Corvus; species Corvus hawaiiensis. The sequence continues at coordinate 70,917,647 of NC_063215.1, read as the reverse complement.
CCATCTTACCAATATTAAGGCACTTTGAACATTTACAGTTAGAAAATGTGTATAGAATCATTCATTTTGCCTTCATTTGCTACAACAGCATTGAGGTATTTGCTATATTTCTCTGCCACGTGCACCCCCTGGAATAGCAAAGTATGGACGTGGGCATTAATAGTAGTACAGATATCTCAATAGTAGTCTTAAAAATAATGTAGTAATCTTAATAATAACAGATATATTTTAGCACCTAGAGCATCAACTTTAATGGACCATTGTTATTATGAATATATATTTGATATTTCTCTTCAGAGCTACACAATGTTTGGGGCAAGGTTCATGCTTTCTGTGTATTGCCTAATTTGTTACACTCGTGCAGAAAAAAGTAATGAGCAAAGGCATGGCATTTAGAGCCAGATGGAAACATAAAGAAGCTCTGTGTCATGGTGTTCTCAGCTCTCTTCAGACAACCACAAAGTACTCCTCACCCCTACTATTTTCAGAGCTTTTATGTTAACCAGTATTTTTAGTGCAAATCTCACACTGGAACAAGCTGCTGTTTTTTGTAGTCCATTTCTTCAAAGGAAATATTTCTTCATAATAAGTTTGAACAATACTTTGGTAGAAAACAAGAAAATCAATATTGTAACTGCATGCTCAGGGAAATGGATATAATAATTTCACCACTTTTATATGCTGTAGAAGAAAAACTATCAGTGCTTATTTTTTGACAGGAAATGTTTATTCACACAAAATTGCACAGACCAAATGAGTTCAGTTGACTATGTTTTCTTCACAGTTAATCCACTCCAGCAAAGTGAAAGGCCTGTAAAATGTGTGCACTTGGAAGGACTCCATCCCTTACCCTGACGAAGTACCTTAACGCTCTTTAGTTTAAGGGAGGATCGGTTCCTTAGGCCTATGAAAGGGCCATTCCTGTTTGTCAGGGCCTTAATCTCAAGTCTTCAAGGGCATAGATGTTCATATTTGCAGCATAAGGAAGCATAGACATACCTGTAATAGTTACACTAATGCTGTAATAAGAAAAATTGGATGGAGGTCACATACTAAGTGTATTCTCATTACTTTGAATGTTTTGATTATCAGCTAGGCTGTTCATTTGGAAAAATAAATTTCAACTGTAGTGACAAGGCCTAGGGGTATATTCCATTAACATACTGGTTCAGTTGTGAGGCATATTATTAGCTAACAATTACAATCTTGTTAATGCATAGTAATCAAAATCTAAATTTTATACTTAATAATTGGAGCACAAAGGTTAAAAATAGGTAAAGCATCCTTCTTCTGGTGTAATTGTGCTAACCCAAACATGCATATGATTATCCTTGGTAAGTTTATAAAATGTGAACTTCATTAAAAGTAATCTGATTAAATTGTGAAATTAATTATACCCAGCTCCAAAATTGGGATTTTCTATGCCTGTTAATGAGTGGTACATCCTGTACTCTTGTTCATTGTTGTTAAACAAGATGAAAATTCTGTACCTTAGGATTGCAGTACAGTCTTGGTTTGCTGAACATTTAAAGGTTCCGTTGGAACCATTTGACTATCTATACTTATCCTGCAAGATAAAATATGAGCTACAAAGCTCTAGTGAAAATATCTTCGAAACTGAAATAATCAGTCCAATATAGGTAGATCAGATTGTATGTTTTCTTTCATTGTTAGGGATTAACCTTAATTTTTCATTCACCTAAAGGACTAATACACTTGATTTAATACTTAATTAATTTCTAGTGCTGAAAGAAACTCACTGAAATAAGAATGAGCTGGCACAGACAATGAATCTGCTTTGGATCTTCTTGTGGCTGGGAGGTCTGTCCTACATAATTACTTTAGCAGAAGAACTTGAAATAGCAAAGTAGTAACTCTTCAAAACTCTCCTGTATGGATAGATGTGGTTAAAAGCTGTCTTTCCTTATTTAATGCAAAGAATGGAGTATGGAATTTATTGAGGATCTTTTCAGGAAAAAAAAAGAGTAATGAGTATTCTCTGATGATTTCATATTATTAAAGGAGTCCTTTCTTTTTGGGAAGATTTCTGAAGCACTCTTTGGATTACTGTAGAAGAACAAAAAAGGACCAAGTGAGCCAAGAGAATCTCATTTCATGTTGCTTTCTCAGGGATATCCTTCAATTTTGAGACACCTGGCAACTAAGACCTAAGCCAAAGCCCAGGAAAGATGCTGTGGCACGTACCTGCTGGGAGAAACTTTTCTGTCAGTAAGAATAGAAAGGACACTTGAATTCTTTACTAAGAGACTAAAGTGGAAATTGTGTTCTGTCTCCATTTCTCAAAGAAAAGCGGCCTCATTGACCTCCTGCCTTGTAAGTCCTTAGAAGGAAATTCTTTATTTCTTGCATTCACTGACCTCCCTCCTAGCACACTTGACACATCTGTGCATGTTCCTGCTGTTTCTGCATCATACAACTGCATCATGTTATCTTTTAGTCCTGTTCGACAATTCTCCCTACAGCTTAACAAGACCGTTCTTGAATTTTTTTAGCATTTAGATTTTAAATTTTATTCTGGGATTAAGAGGCCATTGTAATCAAAATTGGGAGGTCCTTATCCCACCCACAGATGGAGTCAGGATTCACTGCTGTTGAATTTGGTTTGGCTGTAATAAAATGTTTATGGATATGTAGGAAAGTGGGGGTTCTCAAGAGTGGTTTAGAGAAATGTGTATTAGTAATCATCCAACGGCACTTTCTCCAGAGGTGTGATGGAGACCAGTGCAAAGGACGATCTGTATGATCTCAGATTTCCTCTCACCCTACACTTCTGTAGGTTATGTGCTCTCTTGAAGCCAATTACTTTATAGACTCAATAATTATTTGTCCAGTACAGCAAATCTCATGTCTTTTTTGGCCAATGTTTATACAATCAGGCAAATTCTGTTATGGATTAAAATCACACATCTGGACTACTTCTACTATGTTCTCAGCATTCACTCAGCATTCCATATATGCAATGCTAGTTGTTGGGATACATGCACACACATGTCCACAGAACTGTGTTCTAATGTAAACATACTATCCTTACAAGAAAACTGCTAAGAAAACATTAGCCACTTATTTCTGATATATTTTAAATTCCTATGCCCATTTCAAACACTCTTGCTCTTAGAGGCAGCTAAACCCAACAGAGTAGGAAAAATCTCTCCTTCTACCTTTCAATTTAAATGAAGTCAAGCAGAAGATAAATAATTTTGTACTATACATGCAGCCATCCTAGACATCAGAAAAGGGGAAAGCAGTTTTCTGGACAATGTGATTTTTTGCCAGGGTGCTTAGTTTTGAGGTGTACTTTTCTTTCTTTGTCAGAGATCTGCCAGTTTATTCCAGAGAAAGGCTGAGAAATGATAAGAGAAGAAAGAATACATTTCAAATACGGAACCCATTGTAAGTGCAGTACATTTCATAAACAGGACACTGACGTGGGAGACATATGTTTGTACAAGTTCATATATCACCTAGCAAAATTGGCTTTTCACGTTCAGTGAGGACTATGAACTATTAGGTCATAATTATTTTAAAATCTTTTAGTTGTGTCTTCATCTCTGTATACTTTTTCTTTATGCCTCTGGGGAATGCTGCTGTTTATCACACCCAGCATCCACTTAATGTTGATGTCAGAGTGGGCTGCAGGGCAGGAGACTTATTCTGCCTCCCCTCATGGATAATCTACTGCTATGTTTTCTCATTCAGCCCTTCTCTTACCAGAAAAGGGGGCACAAGGGGAATTTTTTCATCTGAAAAGAATGAATTTGTTTTGTCTGCATGATAGCACTGTCTCCAGAAGGCTAAGAAGTCCTGTTTAAATAGCAGAGGAGTATTCACACCCTCAAATCAGGTGTCTGGATGTTGAGCACAGGCTTCTGCTATAATGAGCATAGTTCAGTAGGGTTTAAAAATTATGAGTGCTTTGGATTTATGGTGTACTGAGGATTTCAGCTCTAAAAATTACATGTGCGTGCTGTCTCTCTCTCTCATTGTCCTTTTTCTTGCTACCACTTTCCTCTTGCTGATGGTTTTGGATGGTTCTCGATCATGTTTGTAACAGCTACACAAAAGATGCCCAGTGAGCCTGCTGCACCAGGCAGACTTTGGGCTTTTGGCACACAAGCACAGCCGTGGTAGAGTTAACACATTACAGAAGGGCTGAGGTGGGAAGGCACCTCTGGAGATTGTTTGTGTCAGACCCTTTGCTCACCCAGAGAAGGATATCCCACCAGGTTTTGAGTATCTCCAAGAAAAGAGACTCCACAACCTCTCTGGGCAACCTGTGCCAGTGCTCATTTACAAGTGAAATTATTGAATCTATATATCATGCAACTATTAAATCTACACAAAATAGATAGAACATATAACATATGCCTATATTGCACGTTTTACAAGCTGTATTAAAAAAAAAAGGAAAAGAAGAAAAAGCACATTAGTTCTTGCAGAAAAACAGCAATGTTAAGGGTACTGCTGTATACAATGCAACAAAGCAGTACCCACAAGTAGTCAAATGAAATGCTAGGTTTGAAGAAATCAAAAGAGGAAATCCAAGTCCTTTGCTGGAGATTAATTTGAAAAGTGTACTTTAAATGACAAGCAGATGCGGCAGTACTGGCATAAAAATAATTTTATATAAAACTCATACAAGCTGCTTTTGTCACAAAATTAACTGCCTTCAAAATAATGTTTGCTATATTTTCCACAGGTAGAGTAATGCTTGAAGCTATTACTTGGACATAATTTCAGTGATCAAATAAGGCTTTTATTTTAATTAAAAAAAAAATTGAATTCTCATTTCCATTATTTGTTACCCTTTGGTAGTTTTTTGTAGACTTTGAAAGGAAACATTCTATATTTAAAATAAATTTTTAATCAGTGCATATTACTTAAGGGTCATAGTGAAGGGTCTTTCAGAACAAGAATGAAAGTTTAAGTGTGTGCGGCAAAGTTTTTTCTCTGGAAAAATTTTTTAGCAGTACACAGGAAATAGAGGAACACAATTGACACAGCACATCCATGCACTGGAGACTTGGACCTGGCAAATGATCCAGGGTTTTGTTGGTTGTATGACTAACAGTCAGCACAACCTTTACATCTGGATGTAAGATGGAGAAAAATGTAAAATGGAGAGAAAGAAAGCCGAATTCACTTATAAGGCCTTGGACTCTGAGGGAGAATATAGAGATTATATATTGAGATTATATATAGAGATTATATAATAGAGATTATGTATTGTCATTGAATGTTTTTTACTTTTATGTATCATTTATTGTATGTGTGTCTGATACAAAGGCTGTACATGCAGTACGTATTGCAAATTCCCTATAGGCTTCATTAAATGGCTCCGTTGTTTTGAGCTATGATCCTGTTAATCTGAGATGTTTAAATCAAGCCTAATTGTAACATTCTGAATTTTTCTCTTTTCTTCCAATCCATTTGCTGTGGGATCTGCTTTATACCAAAATTATGAGCACAGCACTGATTGGATATGTTCTATCAGAGCAAGGAGGATGAGATATCTGGGAAATGATGATCATATTGAGTAGCCTACTTATAATGCATATTATGTGTTTAAGATTTCCAAGGTTATTCATACATTGTGTACTTGTGCATATATCTATACACATGTATATATAATGTTGTTGTAAAATGGTAGAAGATTTCTGGCTGGTCTTTGTAGTCCAGGGGCAGATTATTCAGTCACACTTCAGCAATGCATTTACAATGTTAGCCACAGCCACTGTTAATTCCCATGAGCCATTTGAAAACAGAAAGTTGTGTCTGCAAAGCCCTCCAATTACACATCTATAGGTATTATGGATACTGTATATGCATATATGTGCCAAATATATCTCCATATACACATATTCTATATATATGTGTTCACATATATGTGTATGTAAGTACAGTGTGATGAGAACAGTGTTGCCTCAGCTGCTATATTCTCTATTAAAAATAAACTTTTGCAACCACTCTTTTAGTCGATTACAGAATTTGCAGTTTTAATAGATGATAAAATTGATAGACTATATGTAAATTAGAGAATTTCTAGACATTTTGCAGTTTAATTTACATGTGCTTCTTGTTACCTATGTTGAAGTGGCCTTGATTACTAGAATGGAACTATGCCAAATGAAATAAAATCACATTTAATTTTATAAGAATAAAAATATGTACACTCTTTGTACCACAAATAATTAGTCAGTGAAACTGCTTGTCAGCAAATACTGTGTATAATTGCCTAATAATATGAAAACAATTGGATATGTGACTAATATTGGGCATAATTGCATTAGCTAAGCTGGAAATGTAGAATGGATACCAATAGTCATGATGTGCGATAAAATATAAGCTTACCCCTTTAACAGAGTAGGAAGAAATATTCCCCAAAGATATGTGATTGCATGATTATCAGTTATATATTTGGACAGGCGTAGATTTTAAGGCCAGGAGGACTCATTCTAATTATGTCGTCAGATTAGATGATGATTAGATGTTACGAATGAAATACTGATCAGTGGACTAATCTTGGGATCTATTTGTTTACATTTATACATTCCTTTAATTTTCTCCCAAAGCATTTCACAGGTATACATTTCAATTCCTTTTTGATATGAGGCATCAATGTTTGAAAATAAAGCACTTGCATTTTATTTCTGCAGCCCAAATGGGTATTTTTTTTAAAGATAAATGTTTCCATTTTAATTTACACCAAAACAAATCAGACTTACAAGATTTAATGATTAGGAAAGAAATAATTCATACAGTAGATCTATGTTTCTACTCCAGTAGTCTAGTTTTTGCTGTTGTTCTAAAGACAAAATACAAAGATACTTTGATGTAAAATTAAAATAAATTGTATGCAAAATATTTCACAATGGACAGTAGATGCTACAGAGAAATAGTTACCATAAAGGCATAAAACCTGAATTTATGCAAGTCATATACATATTTTTGTGATTTATCATCTTCAAGGGAGTATATCGTTTGATAGCCTCATGCTGTATAAAACTTAATTAAAGATGTTCTTTAGCACTTGGGGTTTATCTGTGTCTGTTGGTTGATTTGAGCCCCATTTTTCTTTTAATTTCCTTCTTTTACCAGCTTAGCTTTTAATTTTCATTTTGCTTATTTATCCTTTTGTGTGTGCTCTATATCCTATTCTGTTATTTTCTTTCTGCATAATTGCTTTTACCTATTCATCTATTCCTTATTCTATGACTCAAGAAATATTTTACTGCCAAAATTTTTCTTTCCTATAATTTTTAAGAGCGCTCTTTGATCCTCTTGTCCTTGAGCTTCACCCTGTGCCTCTTTGATGAGCCTTTTTCCACATTTACCTTTCTCCAGTGATGGGGTCATTAGCTTTCTCTCTGCTTTCATTTCATGAGCTCAGCACTTTGTATTTTTTGAGTTCTGTATGTGTAGTCAATGAATCTATAACTGCTGGATTCCCACATGCAGAAAATTGAGTAATTTTCTAAAATTCAGAACAAGCAAAGCTTTCCTTCTCCCTTCCCTCTGTCTCTCCTCTCCAAAGACTGCAGAGCTTCTAGTGCTGGTCTCTATCTAATTTTCGAGACTCTCTTCTCCCCACTCACTCCTCTTTCTAATCATGCCAGTAGAGTGCTCTGATTTTTCCTAGTAGACCATTACCCCAGGTAATTCTGTTACAGGGAAGATTTTAGTATTATTTTTATCTAGGACAGGGACATTCCTGGTATTAGAAAGATGTGAGAAGTTGGATGTTTGAGGATGACATCCTTTGGTGCAAAGACAAGAAGCAGTATGACATGAGATGGAGATTAAAGGCTCTGTCATGCTCTTGGAACTAGAAAACTATTTGATCAGAGACCAGTTGTAGCAGGGAGACTCAGCATCAGATGCCCTTGATGATAGATTTCAGACTCTCTGGGTGGATAATGAACATCTGCTTTGATGCTTAGATCTGACCTCAGGCCAATTTGATATTCATTTTATATCACATCCACCTACAAGGGGATATTCATCCCTCTCTTTCAATATTGTCTTTCATATGTTTCTACTGAGACTTCCTTTCCCTTACAATCCATCTTTCCTGTTGCTTTATCAATTTCTTGTTTTCTTTCCTGCTACCGGCTTCAGGATATATTTTCATGTATTCTGTGACATTCTATTTTAACCGGTCTCTAATTTCCCTCTCTCTTTCTTGCAGTACTGAGATGTGTTAATTGCTGAATTTGTTCCAGTATCATTTAGTGCAAAAAAGGTTTCTCTTCTAATAACAATGGCATGATTCTGATCTCATGTTGCTTAAAACCAATTCAGCTGATAATCTGAAAGGCATTCCTCTTGATTTATTGTAAGTGCAATGAGGTCAAGCCCTTTGAACACAGTATATCTGGAGCACTTCATTTTCTGTTTCATATGCTCTTAAAACATATTAAATGATGCGTTACAGACTCTGCTAACTCTTATATTTTATATTTGACAACTTATTCTTTTGGGGACAGTTTATTGGGAGGATCAAGATTAATTTTAATTCCTAGACATCAGTGATCAAGATACCAATATTTATTTATCACTTCAGACTGTGTCCAATACACAGATTTTGCTGTCACTGCAAATATCAGTAGTTAATATTCTGTTCTAATGTTTTTACCTCAAGGACAGCAATTCTAACACTATTTGAACACCTTGTACTTCAGTTTCCTCATCCACTTGAAACTCAGCATTTTTGATCATCTTTATATTTGAGCTGATATACATATTTCACTCATAAACTTTAATCTTCTCCTGTGGCAAAGGTTCTTCATTCACAAAGAGTTAACCACGAGGTTCACGCTTTGCACATATCCTCTTTTATTTCTTAGGAAAGCTTGTTGGGCTTTATTGCCAGATTTGTCTTGAAAGTCTTCCAGTGTCTAGATCTATTTAATATTTTGTCCTCTAACCTCTGTCCATTCTCTCTGTATGTGGAATCAGTGTTCTCCCTCTGCCAGAGATAAATAGATGTGTCTTTGTTCTATTAGCAGTCTCCTCAACTTAACTGCCTAATGAAAAGTTCCTTAATACATCAAGCTCTCTTCTCTGTCTTTGGCAGCTACCTGGATTTCTTCAGCAAGCCTTAGATTTTTTATCAAAGTGTAGATTAAAACCAAACTATAGAAAAATCTTTACAATTAATGCCTTTTGACTGAGATATTTCCCAAAAATAATCAGTTTTTTGGAGCTGACTACAGGTTTGAGGCAGCTGATCCCTAGATTCTTAGGCATATAAAAAAAGGATTTTGCAAAAAGTTCTGCAAGGAAAGTTAAGGAGTTTCAGATAGCCTTTAATTCAATCAAGAGTACTCTATACGCACAATATTTGAATGGCTATGGAAATACATTCAAAGATCTCTAGTGACTGTGAAAAAACATATGAATTTATATGCTATAGCTGTAGATTTTATAGATTATATTATTGAGTCCTTAGCAAAATTAGTTTCATTTTAATAGTTATGAAGATTTTGATATTATTGCATATTTAATGTGGTGTTAGTGACAGTGTACTTCAAAGACAAAGTTGGAATTATAATTAATGCTTGTTTTCAAAAAGATATTGTTCTATCCCATCAGTGGGGATAAAAAAAGAAAAGGCATTGAGCAGCCTTAGGAGAAGGAAGTTCAGTACAGTAGTTTCTTACAGATCTATCTGTTCTAAGACTATTGAGTTAAACAGAAGTATGAGAATAAAAGGAAAACAATGCAAAGCACACAGGAGTTAGAGTTTTGTTTGCTTGTTTGCTTATTTTATTTTTCACAATGCAGATTTCCCAGGGAGTTTGTGACTGATAGGTCCTTATCTAGTCTCCCAAAGGGCACACTCAATGGATGACTGGGTTACACAGAGATGCAAAAGTTAAAAGTAGAACATTTAAAAGATATCAACTCTTATGCCTAAAGGTTTACATCCAAGTTTATTAGAGTTAGAAGGAAATGTAATGTGGGGGCATATGTTCATGCATCATTGGTTATGTCTTCCTATAAAGCTTTTAGTACTAACCTCTAGAAATGGGATATTAGATGGATAAGCTATGAGTTGGAAACTCTGTGGCAGTTTTCTCAATATACAGTCATACTGTAGTTGCTGGCTGAGTTTGAATTTGCTGTACTATCTGATACAGCAACAAAATTATCAGTGACTGTGTATGTGCATGTGTGAGAGAAATTACCTGCCTCTACTGATCAGAAATAATTATGGGTTTCATTTACAAGTGACTTGTTTTTTGGGATGTATTTTAGCTGAACAGTGAGAAATGCTTGCCATTCTGCTCTCAGCATTAGCTGCCCTGGAAGAAGAAAAGGTTGTTTCTACTTACTAGGATGATTACTAGTTTCTAGAAGACCCGTTTCTACATTAGTCATTGATTATTCATGTTTCAGTAACAATGGATGAATAAAGTGGAGGTTTACAATATCAGGATGGGAAGTCAGAGTGCAAACAAATCCAAGCACTCTTCACCTACGTGTTAGGAAGAATATGTGACAATTCTGTGACCTCTGCCTCAGACTGTGATTCTTCTGAAGATGACATCTTGGAAAGCAGATGCTCCTCCACCCAGTCAATGGGCTGGAATGTCATGTACTCAGACATAATATTTTTTTTCACCTATATTTGCAAAGAGACACATTTGAGACTTTTTAACTTTTTATTTAGAGAACTTTGGAAAGACACTGAAAAATAAAGTATACTGGGAAATAGACTAATAGCTTATCCTCCAAAATAGCCCATATGTATTGAATGTATATAATGGGCATGTAATTAAACTGAGATTACAGTATATTTACTACATTGTAATGGAAGTCCTGTGTTGTTTCAATCTATAAAAAAAAAAAAAAGAAAAGTAAGAGAAAGTAAGCTTCAAGAGTATTCAAGTTTCTCCAGCAGCCTCAGAGCAGCAGAATTCTCTTCCTGCAGGAATCGGCAGTGCAGCTACTAACTGTGTCAGCACTGAGGTGTTATGATTTGTTTTAGAACCAGGCACTATGCCTTTTAGATAGCTGGAAACCACACAATTTACTTACCAGTCTGTCAGTCTTGTCATTGGCAGGGCAAATGGTGACTGAATGATGTTTGAAGGCTTTCTTCCAGATGCAAAGACTAGAAACCTTAGAAATGCCAATCCTTAGCACAAAAGAAAGCTTCAGGGGACAGTAGAGCTGGCTGGCTGGACCACTGGATGGAGTGTCACCTTTTTGAAATAAAGACAATAAAATAAATAAAGTTCCCTCATATACCAGATGGCCTAATGTGAGATCTGTGTAACTTCCTGCTTATCAAGAAGCTGTACTTCAGAAAAAATTCCTACCTCCGTTCTAAAAGTGATCCTGAGAAAAAAAGGCAAACGAGAAAATACATATCTTTTAAATACCAGCAAGAAAAAAAAAAAGGTCTCACCAGCCTCTAATAAAAACTGATTTGTTAAACATACAGAAAAACCAATAAAAATTACTTTTCTCATGGTACTATAAATGTTTAGACAAGGGAAAGTTTTATGGAGAGAGGAATAAAATTGACAGAGCATGACAATGCTTCTTAGAATAATCTGCTTTAAAATAAATTCTCACTACTGATAACAACATACTATGTTTTCTTTCTGATCCTATAATATTTTTTCAAGATTGCACTGAAACAAAAATGAGTGTATAAACATTTCAAAATATTTTACTGATAAATAGATAGACTTGACTAACAATGTATTTATATTATTCATGAAAGTGGGGTATTTTTCTACATTTAGACTACAATTCAGATTTCTTATATAAGCAGTTGCTAAATTACTATTACAGATCTTTTGTGATATTAAAGCACCTCTATTTATACCACAATGCTTACTTTAACGTCCAACAAGTGAAAAATTAAATAAGATGTTGCAGTTAACACAGTAGGAGATTTCACCTTTTGGGAAATAATACAGTTTTGAATTTCCTAATCAAAACTGCTTCTGTTGCCATCATGTAAAAAACGGGGATTAAGGCATGACAATAAAAGTCAAAACTTAATGAGTCATCAAGAATGGGCACATTAAAAATGATAAATTCCAAATACAACTACAAATGTGTTGGTGAAAGAGAAGACCCAGGATAAGACTCAGGTAATTTGAGTTAAAGAAGTCCTTCTAAATGGCTTACAAATAGGTCAAGTCTTAAAAAGAAGGATGTATGCAAACCATAATCTTTTGTTTCTCTAATTTCTTATCTTTTCTACATTGCATTAGGAGGCACGTGTTAGTTGTAGAAGTAATGCTGTGGTAACAGTAAGGATCAAAGCATGTGAGGAGGGCAACATTTCTGAAGAAAATTGTACCTCCTGTAGCAAAGATGAAAGAGAGGGGAAGAAAACAAAAAACCAAAATGAAAAAATGCTGCAGCATGTAGTTTCTTCTTTAAATTCTCCTATGTCTTTCAAACATCTGAATTCTTCTGTTTCAGCCAACTGAGCAAAGACATATGTCCTTCCCTTACAAATCTTTCTCCTTCATTTCTACTTAATTCATAGAGATTTTTTCTTTTTTTCTTACCCACATTGTGTTGAACAGAAGAATTCTGAAAAGCAATTGCAAAGTCAATTTTAGTGCTAATTATATGCTTCATTGTGCAAAACAGTTGAACAGTCACAGGAATTTGAAGAGTGACAGTTGAACAAGACTTTTTCAAAAAAACCCAAAACATAACTAATCAAATCGCCCTGAAATTCTAAGATCATTTTTCAGTTTAAATACAGAATATAATTTCAAGGGTAATATTCAAATGTTTTATTTTATTCAGTTGTTTTGATTGTAATATAATTGTATTATATTTTATTAGATCCCTGGAAACTCATCAAGCTCTTGATTATAGGGTATGTTTGTGCCATAAATGTATGGGAAAAGACAGAAAGAGAGCTCCCTGTTTCACTGAAAAATCATCTTTTCTCCGTAATTCTTTCCTCATATTTTGCTGTCTGAGAAGATCAGGTGATGACCCCTTTTTAATGCCTGATCCTAACATTTAGGCTGGGAAAATTTTATGTGAAAAACTGACATTATGGACATTTAACTTTTTGTGAATCTTCTCTCAAAGACCACAAAAAGCATAAAGTTCATGGTGGCTTCAGAAAATATGAAGATAAATAAATTCAACTATATGTGGATTTAGCATTTGACTGAAAGTTTAGTCAGACATCAATCTAAAATATCCTGATGTCTCAGTGCCCTAATATATTCTTCATATCCTTATTAAATAAAATTTAAATAAAATTACGGATTGGGGTTTACATTATACATTTTCCTTTCCCTAACTTATGTCAGCATGCAAAACAATTTTTCTATACTATATGTTTCATTAATTTTGCCCTTGGCAAATAGGTGAGTATGGAGAAATCAAGCAGGAAATATAATGATCAGTATATAATTATTATCCTTTTAAAATAAATTCCTAGACATGCAAAGTTAGCAAATCAGAGAAATTAATAAATTGGGGGGGAAAAGTTATAAAAGCAGTATTTACTTAATCAGAATAAATCTTTGTTTTGTCATTGTAAGTGAAATCATTCCTCATTACTTGTCATCATTTCTCCTTTATCTTCTTTTCTGCTTCATTTTCAGTTTTAGAATATCCTTACTGAGAATCAAGGAGCAGAACTGAATCCAGTGCTCTACATGTGGGAACATATATGGACATTTTCCTAATTTTTTTAATGGCTTTCCTAAAAATTCCTAACATTTTAGCTTTTGACAACTACTGGAAATACAGAGGCCTTACATGAAGGTCTTAAATCAGGTTGTGTTATAAGACTATGACATCTCCTTATATGCATAGAAAAGGGGAAGGGTGTAAGTTGATGTGGGGAGGTGTGCATTTTATTTTAAAATTTTCTTTTTGGCTGTAGAATGAAAAAAACATAAAGAAAGTTAATTAAAAAAAATGAAGTCTGCTTCTTCTCCACTCTAAATGAAGAAAAAAAATATTACTGCTTTTAGTTTAACCAATTTAATTATTTTCCTTGGAAATATATTAGTTTTCTAATACAACATAAAAAATATTAAAAATGTAAAAAGGCTAAGAAAAAGAGAATAAACCAAATAACCCTTTAGAACCTGACATCTCTTTTTCACTTGGTTATTGGAAAGTTAAGAACAAAGGAATATTCTGCTATCTGGCTTCAGATTATTCATTAACTGAAGTATTCAGCAAAAAAAAGTGAGAGCATATAACTGTTCAAAATATAGCAAACTCCAGACAAGAAGACACTTTCTGCTAAACATATGCACACCTCAGAAGAATCAGAAATTAAGGATTTATACTGAATGTATCTGAAAGAACCTAATTCACATGAGATTTATGAGCTCATGACAGGTCTTTTCCAGGTGGGTCAGTTCTCAGGATATGGTGATGGGAGAAGTTTGGACTACCATTTTCTACAAGGGCTAGCTCCAGGAAGAAGAACTGGCAGAATAACCAGAAGGTATATGACTTTTCTGCTTCAAAACTAGCACTAAATCAAGAGCAATCCCAGGCTGTTGGGTCCACGCCTCCATTACCTGAAGCAACCATATAATACAAAGCTTCTGCTATTAGCTTCAAGTTGGTGTTAAATGTCTGTCCCACTTCAGACATCCAACCAAAGGGACGTTGGAATTCTGCAGCAACCTAGCTTTTGAGTTTGTACTGCCAACATTTCTCTTATAACTGTCCTACAGTACTCACTGATCCTCCAAATACATGGACTTCTGTATCAGCACAAGTGAGAAACACTGTTGAAAAGTATTCCCTCTTTTTCTAGCACAGTTTAGGTTGTGGAAGGTAAAAATCAAGATCTAACTGCAAAAAATTACACAGATTTTAGCAATGCATAATGAATATCGTGTTAACTGTGTTTTCCTCTATCTCACTTGTGTCTTCAATGGGAACACTCTAGATAAAAGTGAAGTAAATCAGGAAAAAATACAAGAAATCTGTATAAAAAATCAGTAAGCTTTCTACATAGACCATGTATTTATTATCTCAGTAAAATGTGCAAATAAATAATTCCTAAGAAAAAATGCTCTAAGTTAAGAATATCCCATTAAAGCAAATCCTCTTACAAATTTTTGATTGGAGAAGGGAAAATGTTTAAGAAAAAACATTTTCTTTCTCTCTCTGCAGTGTTTATAAGGCTGCACAAAACCAGTGGCATCTCAATTCCGTTGTGTTTCCCTGGTGAGTATATAACAACTTCACATAACCAGTTCATTTTCCTTAGATCTGTCTATAAAATTCTGAAATTCCCTTTAATTTAACTATCAGCTAAGAGTATTTATCCAGCCTTTGGTTTTAAAAGTTGCATAGTCGCTTAAAAATAACTGTATTATAGACACCTATGTCACACTAATTTTTAAGCCAGAAGTTCTTATTGGCAAACATGCTTTCATTGCTTCTTGATCTCCTGGAAAGTCAGCTAAGCTTCCATGTGGATTGCTCCTCAGGGCAAGATTAAAAAGAGCAGAAAATATGCTTTACTTTAAAGCTGTTGGTTCTGCTGGGACTCTACAGTAAAGAGCAAATTGTGCATTAAGGGGAAAAAGCAAACAGTTGCATGGGGGAAAGAAGAGGTGAATACCTACTTGAATAAGCCAGTAATGACAATTCTCTGTTCAGAAATCATGTGTATATTCAGTGCATACTTTTTTGTCATTACATCTCAGAAGACTTTCAGAAAGGCAATAAGGTGCTCTGCCTTATTGTTAGCCCAAACTCTTACACTGTCAATACTTACAAAAGTGTACAAAAGAGTTTCATTTCTGGTGAAGAGCTCAGGAACTTGGGTCAAAACATTTCTTCTATCCTGCTGTGAAGCCAACTAAACTAATTTGATTGTAGTGGCACTGTACCCACAACAAACCGTGTTCTTTACGGGTGGTTTAATTAAGTTTTGGCGTAATGCACCTCAACAATGAATAATTCATTGCTTCTCATGTCTCTAGACATGTAAAAAAGAAGAAAATCAGTATCACTATAAAACTTTTTTGTTACTATTTTCTGATAAGATGGCTGTCATTGACAGGGAAAAAACAGTATGCCTTCATGAAGAGACACAAGACATTACATTCAGCATGAGTTATAACAATTTTGTAATTATATGCTTAACAAGCAAATATGATTGAAAACTTAATCTTCCATACATTATTTATTGGAATATGTGAATATTGTATACTAAGGCTAATTAGACAAATTAAATATCCTCTTTACGTATTTCCAATCTGAGGATAAATGTATCTGCTAAATGTATTTGACATTTCAGATGAGGATAACAGAAATTGTGAGTTCTCCCTAACAGATTTCTATCTTTATAACAGTAAAGAAAAAATGTAAACAATTTTTTTCACGTATTACTCTATGCAAATGTGTCACCTGGGTCACTAATCTGATTTTTTTATGCCATTTCTGGGATGAGAGGGATTATGGATGCATGGAAAAATATGGTTGACAGGAAGAAGAGCTATGTTCTCTGGTTTTCTCCACCAGAGATCTCCTGAGAGCTCCTTCAAAGGCCATCTGAACCCATTTGTGGAAAAAAATTTCCAGGTACAGAGTGATTTTTGGCCCTTAAACAGACATGTGGCAGTCTGTTAAAAGTGCAGACATTAAGAATGGATGTAATGGAAGACCTGTCCATGAGGACATGCTGTCTAACAGATTTCAAGCAGCTCTGGGTAGGACAGATGCACAAGGAGAAGCAACAGATGGACAGTGTTTGCACCAGGGATTGGCATTTTTGGTGTGAGCCTGAGCGTAAGGCAAAGGACTAACTTCTTGATATCCTCAGTACCAGGGCTTGGTGCCTGGGGAAAGGAGAGCCTTACAGTGGTGGCTTTTGGGAGTACTCTGAGCCAAGTGGGCTCAGATCACCATCACTGCTGAGGAAGGCATGGTTAGGGTTCATACCATACACAGCCATGGGACTTCAGGATAGAAAGCACATCAAAAGAAGCCTAATTCAAACATCTTTCTACTTTCATTTATTAGTTCTGTTTCCCTTTAGGCAACACTACTTTTACTAGATACCAAGACTCATTCCATCCTTGATATACTCTACCAAACAAATGGTAGAGTGATTTCCTCTATTTTGGTCAATAACTTAAACAAACCCACAAGTGTTAGCTACTTCTCCATGACAGCTAAAGAACATAAGAGCTAAAACACAAGGCAGGCTTTGTTTAAAGTACTTGTGCAGCAGATTCTCGTGTGTGACAAATGAGCAGGAAGAAAATCAGCCAAGTACTTCCTAATTCCTAGATCCAACTGTGCACCCTGGTCGTGCCTCAGGTGCATATGGAGTGAGACCCTCAGGCATGTACTAATTTTTGTGTTCCCTTCTCGATCCCCTGTCCACCTCCATCAGTTATCACACACTCTGTCCCAGTATTCATTGAAAAAAATCTTGGGAATGAACGCACAGGGAGGCACAGTATAAATCAGCATGTGAAACAGGCACAGCCTTCAACAGGTGTACACTCTATTTAGAGGTATAATGAATTAGTAATCTAGTACTGCAAATTCTAAAGAAATTGGTCCTAGCATGCTACAGCATGCATTCCAGACTAACTGTAGTATGAGCAGATATACCTGTTCTTAATGATGCTCAGGCCTTTTAAAATGTTTTGTTTGTTTGCTTGTTTTGTTAGTTTCTTTCAGAATCTTTAAAAATGTGGGAAGTCACAAGAAAAGCAATGTTAGATTCTGTCTAGACTTAGATTAAAACTTCATGTATGCTTCATTTCACTAGTGTATTCCTAAAGGGATAAAAGAACAGTGATTCTTTTATCACAGCACTCAAGATCAGGCAAGAAAAATTCCTTGGACAATAAGTGCTCCTATCTGACTGCCAAAATCAAAAGCTTGTAAACCAGCCTGTGACAAACTCTAAAGGAGGATCTTTAAAATCTCTGCTGCCTCCTCCAGTTTCTTCCCTGCTCTCATATTCCAGAGTCACACCAATGTTTTCCATGACAAATCTAGCTACAGTCCAATCTCAGCTGTTTCTCAGTCACTGCAGTACAAGTGCACCATGGCCCCTTGGTGTTATATGACTTCCAGACAACCTGTATCATCAGCATACCATAAGTCATTCTAAGCTGTCTCTCACTGGCTATTCGTTTTGCTGCTGACTTCCCTGTATATTACTGCTTATGCATACACTGGATAGGAAATGCTGATACATCTTCAAACCTTAAGCTAAGAACACTGTTTATGACACTTTCATGAAGATCTCTAAATCATATCCTCTATATACACACAGGTTTTACTACTGCTTCTCAATAACATGCTATATCCTTTCTATTTCTAAAGATTTGAAGTGAACTTGGTGACCTTAGAGGATCTGCATTTTCAGGAAAAACTAAGCATTTATCACAAGGGTATCAGACATTTTTATAAAAACATGCTCATAATTAATACCCTTCTGAGTAACAGCCTGAAAATATCTTACCTTGTGCAGAATATCCTACAATGACATGAGCTCTAAATGTAAATACAAATTAGGAGAGGACAATAAAAACATAAATTGTGTATATTGCTTGCTGCGGAAATATTCATTATTGAAAATTGAGTAATACAAAAACAAGTCTCTCCTGTTTTTCATGATGTACTAAAGGGTCAACAAGAACCAAAGGTTAATTAATATGGAGATTTCAATAGCAAGTTCAATAACAGGGTTTCAGATTCAAGTTCTGTGTTATCTTAATAGCAAAATTTAAAAGGTTTTTCTTTCTCTGTTGATTTATGTAGCTTCATCTGTTATATTTCCCAATAGATTTCAAAATTTCTAGTTCATTGGCTGAGCCAAAATGACACATTACTTACTATGTATTACACCAAGCAAAAAATATTACTTGTCTATCCACCTAACTACCCAGATTTTTAAAGTTTTCTTTGTTTGGGTATTTTTTTTCTTAAAAAAACAAACAAAAAAAACCCCATAAAACTTGCCCATGTATTAAACCATTTTTTGAATTATTTCTGTCTCTAAATGATTTGCCTCAGTGATAATTTTAGAGAGAAGTTTTTATGATACAAAAATATCAAAGGGATTGGCAAAATTTCAACCAATTCTTTGTCTTTGATTTTCAGAAATGAGAGATTTTGAAAAAAAGATGTTTGCTTATGTGTGAATATACAGTTGATGAGATCGAAGATGAACATAGATATAACCCAGACATAAATGACCCAATCTGCAGATAGGCTCACTAGCTTGGCTTTCTATTCTTTATAATGGAAAAAATGGAGGTCTTGAAAATATTTTTGATTTGAAGTTATTAAAGATAGAGCAAGATAAATCTAAGAAGCATAGACTGGCTATGAATAAATTGAAACTAACATATAGAATGTGACTGATGATCAAAGGAAATAGGCTTAAGGTAGAAAAAATATAATTGTTTTTATATGAAGTTTGATATGTTTTGTCAGTGCTATATAAAATGGATCTGTGTGAAGGATTAAGGGACATACTGTCCAGTACAGGGCCTTGGCCCTGAAGCCTAGAATCAAGACAGAGGACCATGTTCAGCAAGAGGGATTGGCACATTTTCCTCAAAAATCAGTGCTACACTGGGTGTCCTATATAGAGGCACTGTTCCAAGTATGTGAACATGCAGGATGGCAGTTCATGTAATTTCTTTAACTCAGTGAGAAGGAGAAGTTATTATAGGAAAGACATTAAGTCTCAACTAGATTGGAGTGATCTTGATAAATCCTGATGAGCCAAAAATTCCTTCTGGCCCTATGGTACTTTGTATACTTGATATTGAGGAACATCACCTGATGAATCATCTATTATGAATGCAAGACTGGTCAGCAACACAGAATAAATTAAGACTTTCAAGTAGGGTAATCAATAAGTTAGAAAAGATCTTAGTGATTACTTTTTCTACCAGGTAAATTGAAGGGGTTTTTATGACAAACCTTTCTTTCTCTCTTTCTTTCTTTCTTTCTTTGGTCACAAAGGAGAAAACATTGCCTAGGCTTCTACCTATCTGCCTTAGTGTGCTGTTTGATTCTGCACCTGTAGCTAGCAAATGAATGGAGAGTATTAATTGATTGAATCACTAGGTACTCAAACACCTTTCTCTGTTAAAGGCCTTCACTGGCATTTCACTTAAGTGATCTGGGCAGGTTGTCTGTGGCTGTTAAACACTGTAATTTCCATAAAGTTAAGGCATCTCGTTCAGTGAAGATTCTGCTGTCAGCCAGGCTTAAGTAGTTAGTGATGCAATCCAAGATGTTTTCTATCAGTGACACCAATTTCTTGCCTGATGCTAATCTGGATAACTTGCTTCCTTCTGCTGTTAAGATCCAAGTGACAGACTATCACAGTTTAAGCTCTTCCCTTCATTTACTTTTAAAGTGTCTTCTTGTATTTGTGTCCAAGTCCTGTCAACCTGCAAAAAGCTCTTTTTCTGAATAACAGATTAGAGATGGTCAGAAAGTAGATGCTCTTCTTGATATTGAAATTCCTTCCTTTATCCAATCTTTTCCTTTCTGTCCCCACCTTAAAAAGAACATATTTTTGCATATTGTCTCTGATTGATAAATAATACTTATGTTTTTGATGAGGGAAATATGAGGCCAGCTATTTCCATGCTGCATGGCAAATTCTTCTAGAAAAGCAACATAGAAATGTCCAAGAATAACCATCACTGGTAAAAGAATATCAGTAACAAATGAACATGTCAGGTATCTTGGGTTTTCTTAAATGCTTACTGGAGGATAAGGAACACTTTAAAAGCTAAATATTAAGGCTGCAAAGCAGTCAGGGCATGGGAGAGGACACCAGAGCTCCACAGTAACTTGAGTCTCCATGGGACCTTGGACAAGTCATCCTTCACTCATGCACAACAACCCAGCAAGCAGCCTCAGCCACGTGTCTGCTCTGTCTCAGGGGTGCAGCAAATCTGAACTTACGATGATGGAGTGGTTTGGGGTGACTCCCGTGGCAAGTGCTATGTAATAGGTAATAGAAAGGAGAATAGATCTCTTTTATGTGAAATTTAGGCACCGAGAATTACAACTAAATGAAACTGAAGTACTCCCTTGACTTTTTACTATTTCACAACAACTGGCTTAATCAACAACCTCTGACATCTTACCTAAAAATCAGACCTTTCTTTTTACCTTACAATAGGAGAAGACTGAAATGCAATTACAGTCATACTTTGTATATAACTGGATTTCCTCATGACTGCCAAACAATTTTTGCAGTTCTGAGCACAAATGGCCTGTACTCACCTTTCCTTTAGCTGAATATAGACTATGTATGTCTCCAACACTGAGCTCTTTTTTTCTTGGAAAGATTATTTCAAGTTGTATCAGTTTTCTGAAACCCAGAGAGGCGAAATCTCCTACATATATTATTCCTGTGCTCTAAGTTGCTGACTTTGCAGTCACTGTTGTAGATTGAATATGGTGGTGACAGTATGTGGCTAATTATTCCTCAGCTCAACCTTTGATTTGCAAAGACTTGCAGAGTGACTCCTCTAAGAACAGTAATTTTGGAGGGGTTACACTCAAGCTTGATTTAACCCAGACTTTCTCTGGCCACTGCAATTATTGTTTCTTTGGATTTGCTTCCAGTTCTCCTCTAGGTAAGCAGCACCTACCTTACAGGGTGTTGTGAATGCCCCATATCTTCCACAGCTTATTTTTGGTTTTATGTCATGTATCTTAGGTTTCTCTGGCATAAGTTGGCACAAACCCTGGGTCTTTCAGTCTAACTCACCGGTGGCTGGCTCCCTATCTGTCGCCTTTGGCAAACTGAAGCCAGCTGTCCCTGCCCTCCTAAAACCAGCTCTGCTTATCAGAAATATCTCAAAGTTGTCCCAATCCTTTGTGAGTTAAACTCTAAGTTCAAAGGCAAGCAAATACCACATGACATGGAATTTCTAAGTGTTTCATCCTATTTGTTTAGACTATACAGCTGAAAGTAAGTATCTTCAGCACACCTTCTTCAGCAAATCTGTTGTTCAGCCAAAACCTAGGTTTTGTGACTACTTGCTTCATTAACTTATTCTTTAACTTCTTTACAACAGATGGAGGGAGAGGCAAGTAAGAGTTGTGCCTTATCCAGGCTCACTATATATTAAAGCATACAGTATTACATTTTAATTTGTCAGAACTAATGGCAAATATATTGAGAGCTACTTGAGATGACCACATCTGGTACAGATTATTACCTCTTCTTAAGGACAGTACTAAAAGATATTTTTTGAGACCTTTCTATACCTGGTTTTATCAGGCATCTTGTTTTAGTTGAAGTTATTCAGATTCTGGTCATGCAGCCTTTAAATGCCAATATGCAATATGCTAAGAGAACAGCAGCAATATTTATCTGAGCATCCAACTGTATTTATGCCTTATTTCTGGTAATGCATTTAGCATGTCATTAAAATGTTTCCTTAAGAGCTCCTGGAGTCACAACTTCAAAATAAAAAACTAATGTTTCATTAGCTCTAGCGATATCCAGAACATTTCCTGAAAATAAGTTACCAATTCTTAATTCTTGTCACCCATAATATAGATTAATTATTTAAAATTTAATTAATTTATCCTCAGAATCCCACAGACAGAAGTTTGCCACAAAGGTATCTGAATATATTCAAGAAAAGACCCCAATTCCATACGTACTAAAACCGTGTTATAGGTTTTATAACTGACTCAGAGTGCCTTCCTAAGTGGCTCCTGATCCAGACTAGAGGTGACACTGTAATGATATTTGTCGTTGTACAATATGATTCTCTGAACAAGAATTGTACTTAATGTTTATGGGAGAGTACCAATATATATTCCATTCCAAGAAGATGCTATAAATTTTGTCAAGGAAACAGGACTTTTAAAAGGGTATTTTAAAGTTGCATTTATGGCGCTTAAATTTTTTTCAGTATATAAATATTTATACATACTGCTTATATCAGTGATTTGGGCTATATACTATTAAAATTTTATCGTCGAGCTGTAGAATTTTATGACTGATCCAGTAAGAACAAGAACTGAAAATGATGCTTGTATGACATGATTTTGCTTGACTGTCACTAATATATATTCATTCAACAGGTACAAGAGCATATTATGGATGTCTTCACAGAGCATTTTTTACATCCATAAGTTGTGACATTTCCAAGAAGGCAGGATTCTTTTATCTCAAATTTTCAGCATTTAGGATACTATAGGGAGCAAGTTTAAGACAAAAGATACAACAAAGAAGCAGAAGCAGAAACACCAATTATTACAAAGGAAGTATAGGAGTGTAATGGGACACCAACCTGGCTAAACAATGGGTTCTTCTCGGACCTCGAGAAATAAGTGGGAAGTTTACAGAAAGCAGGAACTAAGTCAGATGCAAGAGGAAGATGACAGAGTAATAACACAAAGGGACAAAATCAGGAGGTACGAGGCACAAAAAAGATGAAGCTAGTAAAGGGCATAAAAAGTAATGAGAAAGGCAATGTAAGTGATAAGGGAAAATGATGTGGGAAGTGTAAGTTGTAATATATGCTGTAGGAAAATGTCATGCTACAGTTAAACAGGGAGGGAAATTTATTTGCAAATGGTATAAAGAATGTGAACAGATGGATGACATTCCTTGCCTCAATGTTTTCAAAGAATGAATGTCGTCTGCAATCAGGTGACTGACACGAATTCTGTTAATGATGAAAAGAACCTACTTTAACCTAGAGTAAGGAAAGGGTTTAGTGAACACCTATGAAAGTCAGAGACATTAAAATTATTTGATACAACAAACCGTATCCTATATAATTTGAAGAGGTGACTTAAGCAATATATTGTAATGATTACTCTAAAGAGTTATTGGAATATGGTGAGATACTGGGTGACCAATGAGAAACAAAATAAGGCTTCTCTGGAGCAAAGTATGGTCTGTGAAAACTGAATTAGAAATATACCACTTAACTTTAATTTTTCAGGAAAATTGTAGGAACAAACAAGTGCCAAGTAGAAACAAAGATGATCAACAGTCAATAAAGATTTATTGAGAACAAATCATATCAAAGAAATCTGATTTCTTGCAATAAAAGAGAAATAGAAGGGAAGAAGCAACAGATATCCATTACTTATGTGTCAATACAACGGTGTTTCAGAGAAAGTTCTCGTAAACAACCTGGGGACAAGTGTTCTAGATAAAACTTTCAGAAGCTGGCTAGGAAACTTGCAACTGAGCTCACTATCAAATGGAAAAGCATATGTATTGAACTTTTGCAAGTGCCTACTGACTCTAGTACTGGCTGCTGCAGTTAAGCAAAATGAAACTTGAAGAGTTAATGGACTAGAATTGAATTGGATCTTGATAAACTAGAGAAAAGGCCTGAAAAAAAAGATTAAATTCAGTAGACACAAATGTAAATTTTTCTATTTTGGTATGAGCACTCCGTAGGATAACTACAAGCTCTGAAATGTCTCATTTGGTAGCAGTGTTACAGAAAAAGTCCTTCTGGTATAATGGATTACAACATGACTGTGACTCAAACACTGACATTTTTGGAAAGGGCATATGAATGGATAAAAACTATGTATAAACAGCAGTGTAGCTGCATCTTGAGATCATTGCTCAATTTTAAGCACCTTGATTCATGAAAGATATTGATCAGTTGGGCACAATCCAGTGAATGATCAAAGGTTTAGAAAACATTTAAACAAAGAAAAAAACATTGAAATAGTTATTTAAAATCTAGGGGAGATAAGGTTGTAGAGGAGACTGACAGTAGCCTTTAAAAACATAAAAGACTGCTGCAGAGAGGAAAAGAACAGTTTGCTCTTTATCATACACAGAGCAAGAAATAGTGCCCTTAAACGACTGCAAGAAAGATTCAGTTTAGATGTCAGGAAAACCCTTTTTAACAACAAAGGTAGTAATGCACTAGAACAAATTGCTTCAGATGCTGTAGAAGTCATTTGAAGTGTTTGAGAATAAGTTAAAAAAGCGCTAGTAAAGATCACTTAAAGATGGTCTGGCCATAGAGGGATGGGAAAGGATGACACACTGTTTTTTCCAGGTCTATTTTTTAACATTTCTGTGGACCTGCTAGAAAATTTTGGCCATGGATTGAAGTGATACAAGGTTGTGTCAAGTACAAGTGAATCCTGTAATGGACGTGTAACGCAAACAGCAGGGACACGAAGTGTAAATGCTTGTCAAGCTCAGCAGAGCTCGTTCAAGGTTGGGCTGCTGATGAGGTTATCAAGAAATGTGTTACAGGGAATGCTCCTGATTCTGTGATGGAAGTTTTCACCTCCTGGGAAACTGTGAGAGCTACCTACAGATCTCAGCATTCTCCTTTTTTCCTTCTATAGCATTTCAAGGCTTTAATTACAGTATTTGTATTAAAATCCCTCCCTGTTATTGAGGTGTGTCTATATAAAGACCCTCTGGTAATCTAAGCCACTTTATAATGCGTATTTATAGAGGTTCATCTGAAAAATACTAAATTCCTGTGACTTAACTTCTTCCAGAGAAATTGTTTGATAAACTTTGGCTAAAGAACATGATTCCTGAGTCCCTTCTGATGACTTGCTGTTAAGGATATATTCCTGTTGTTCACAATATGCAGCTGATTCTATATTACTTGTTTCTACTATGAAGTACAATGAAATCTCCTGAAAGACCATCTCCATAGCCCTTTCCAAGTAACTATTTTACAATATTTTCAAGGTTATAATTTTAGACTTTATAGGAAACATAATGGGAATGTCTAAGATCAAGAACCAGAAGATAATTTCAATCACCCTTTTCTCCTTCTGATAGGACACAAAGAACAGGCTAATGCTTGTTTCCTTTTTACCTCATGCCAGGAGTTGAAGAAAATCCACTGTTGACAGAACCCCAATGTATGTACAGTTTTGGCACTCCATCCCCGCTGCCTAATATATTATTAATTCTTTAATAATACATCACATCCTTTCATCAACCCCACCAGAATACCAACAATATCTCCATTTGCCTTCCTCACAATCCAAGCTCTATCTTCATAGCTCAGCATAGCAATCTCCACCATATATCTTCATCTTGCTCAAAACTTATTAGTGACTTGGATGTTTCTACTTTCAATATAGTTTGAACAGTGATGTAACATACATAATTTCAGTTCTCTGTAAAAAACTTTATAGTCATACTCCTGGCCTTTGTCCTTCCGATACCTCCTACTGATAGAATTATGCCAACTGCTCTGCGTGGTTTTTCAAGGGGGATCACAGGGAAGTTTTACATGCTGGTTTATATAACTTTCACATACTTTTTCACATCACAGCGTACTATCACTGCAATTCCTGATTTATGAGAAGAAAAATAATCTGCTTTTGCCTGAAAAAAGAAATAAGTTCTGGAAAGTCTCTTCTTAAGATGACATATTATTCATTTAGCAGAAATATGTTCAAGAAAATTATATGTGAACTCTGAAAATATCAGCTTTGGCATAAATATTGGTTACTGCTTTTTGCTTTTGTGAACTCTTCAGCAAATATTACAGATGCTGCACAAGATGAATACATGAGCAATACTTGAAAATCTGATTATGTAATATAGCTACACTCTTGAATAGCAAACAAAATACATGTCATTCAAAATACAACTTAGCGGTAACCTGCAAACATCTAGTAAGTGAAAGAGAGATCCAGAGCCCAATTATACTAGAAGTAGAGCAAATATAAAAAGAAAAAGAAATTTTGAGTTTACCAACAATTGTCTATAGCCTGAGGCTAAATGATGCAGCAGAAAGCTTACACAACCCGGTGCCCAGGTGTCCATTCATTTACTACAGGCTGCCTGGAAGATGTTGAAATGAATGCTGTCAGAAATAGGAGACTGATCTGTAGAATCCAGTCTCATCTCTCAGAGAGTTCAGAGGTGATTGCATTCAGTGGCTTCACTGGCGCTAATTAGTAAGAGAAAGCAAATAAGTCTTTTTTATCTTTTTTTTTTCCCCCTGACTCTGTGTAAAATCCAAACATACTGTTGAACAGTGGGGGAAAATAAACATTAGAAGTGTCTATTTATATCTTTGTCTTGGTGTGCCCACAGAACTCTAAGGAGACCAATTAGTACTGAGAATATAACCCTGTACTTAAAAGTAAATGCTCCCTTAAATAAAATATTGATAATAAAATTAATTTAAATGCATAGTCAAGTGTTAATATCTCTGAACTACCTAAGAATTTTTTATGTTGGAAAAGACCCCTAAAATCATCGAGTTCAACCATCAACCTCTCATTGCCATGATTACCACTAAACCACGTCCCTAACATGTTAGCAGATGGATAGTTAATTGCTACAAAAACTCCTGGACTAAGCAGCCCCATGTAAAGATTCATTTTATCTGTAAGAAGGAAATATACCATTATATTTTTATTGCAAAAATATATGTCCTAAATTCACACTCTGCTTCCTTCATTTGGAAACCTCATTAATTAAGCAAAATAGGTAAGTTAGTTTGCTTTTTCTTTATTTCCATACGCATTTTCATTTCAATTAGATAAACTCTGCTTTGTTAACTTTCCTAAGTAACTATCTTACTCTTATTTTTATTACCATTTAATTGTAACTACAATTAAATTGAGATGGGAGGTGTTTAAAAGCAAACACAAAACCAGTGAAGACTTCAAGAAACAAAAGATTGTAAATGCAATGAACAACATCAAATGACCTGACACGGGAACAAAAGTTCTTATATATCAGTTTGGGTCCTGACTTTCTACATCAACATAACATGCCATAGGATGATCATTAATGTCAGAAATGGCTAACTTCTAGAGATTAATGTCTCCCTCAAATGGCCGTAGTTAATTATATGACATTATAGGAAAACATGCTTTAAGGAGAGCCAAGGAGTTGTTTGTTTTCTACAGTCACAGTGACCACCACTTTGAGTATTTTTGCAATACCTTTTACTTAACTATAAAATAAGCAAACCAAACTTGTCTGTTGCCACTGAGAAATGCAGTCAAATATGACTAAAGAAAGAAAGAAAGAAGCCAAGGTGGGACCCTCCCATCCTGTATTTTTACACTTCTATTCTAAGTTTATACTCTTGGCAGGCCGTTGGTATTGAAATCAGCTCTTAAATATTATGCCTGAAATTCAGGCTTACAGTGCTTCATGCAGGTGTGTGGGAAAACTAACTCATGAATTGTTGTGACTGGAAAAAGGATAACAAGACTTACCAATGATAGAGTTTAGGCTAAACACAAGCTAGACATTTACCCAAGGAAGAGATTTGAAAATTTTCAAAGAGTGCATGGATTCTGTGTGTGAGATAATTTAATACAGAATTTCATGCCTACATTATTCATATCCGGGATATATTGATTCTTTTGTGCTTAGAAGTCATGAACTATATTTTGTTACTTGTGTTTTAAGAGCCACTAGCTGCAAAAAGGAAAAATTCTACATGTGAAACTCAGGGGATACAACCTTAATTCCACCTAAATGATTTTAACCTGTGGCATCAACACAGGTGTAGGTCATTAAATGTTTTTAACAATCAGGCCAAAAAGCTTATCTACTGGGATGAAATTCTCGACTAACAGGCACTGATATGAAAACTCAAGAGTCTGGAAACAAAAGAAATACAAGCAACTGGGAAAAAAATAACAGCTTGTGAGCTGAGGGGCTATAGAGAGATTCTTTTCAGCTTCTGCTGAAATAGGCATGTTAAGCACCACTCTGGATATGACCTAAACCAAAACCAATTTTCCTAGCTGATCACAGTGACTTGCAGCCCCACTAGTAGCTATGGTTAGTGTATAAGAGCTTTTTCATTAATCTGTTGTTGACAATATTGGGGGAGGTTATATCGTAAGGACTCTGCGTTTGAAAAATACCTCACCCTTAACAGAAAAAGGATGCAGACTGGCTTTGGATTATACTTAAAGAAGAGCAAAATCAGAGATAGAAGCGAAGTGAGGCCCACCAATCTGGAAAGCATTGCTTCTTAACGTAGCCAGTTAGGACACTTAAGAAATTAAGACAGAAATTAGGTGAGATACTGTGTAAGTTCTTATGTGACAGGACTTTACAGCATCCTGTATAGTTATTTCTCTTCCAGTAGGCTAACAAGCCTAAGCTATAGAAAACTTGTGTTTCCTGATGGTATTGCTTATATGCCTAAAATTAATCATATTTTTAAGTGTTTATATGACTTAATGTATTTTCCTAGGCATATTTCAAGTTAGAAACTTCTAATTTTATTTTTAATGGAGAATGAATCAATTTTTCTGTGTAAGTTTGAGATTTAGCTTCAGCATCATAAAGGATATCTCCTTCCAATAACATCTGGCTGAAAAAAAGCCACTTTGAAGACTGTGGAATAGTCAACTGCAAATTCTGAGTAGGTATATATGGACTACATGGATCGTTCATGTCTCTTGTCAAATGTTAAGGCATACCAATACTGATTGACCCTTGATTTTTATTTCAAAACAATTCAAAGTAAAAGGTAAAATCTTACTGTCTTGCTCATTAGAAAAGCTTCTAAAGCAAGACAAAACAAACCCAGGCTGTTGGTTCTTTCCATCATTTACCTCTGATTTGTGAACATAAGGGAAAATAGCTATGTTAAGTAATAACCTGGCACACACTTCTCTTCCACTGAGACAGAGTTCTACAGCTGGCAAACAAACTATTCCCTTGCAACAGAGCTTTAGCAAAAAGCTCCTGTTGTATTTTGGATGAGAGCTGGCATATTGAATGTGTCAGGCTTGGACTCTGCACCTTCCTGAAATCTCATCAAAACCTAGTGCCTGAACAGCTTTGAATCAGATGTCAGGAGTGACAAAAGGGCCAGCTAACTGCTTGCAGCTGCCCAACCAGCAAGCTGTCTCTCTGCTGTCACAGTAATCAACTTGATAGGTTTTGTCACACAGGGAAAGAAGTAATTTTGGAAAGAAAACCAACAAATAGAGCTAGGCTTAGAGCAAAATAGTTGGTGCCTCTACGATTTTAAATTAGTGTCACATTTAGGCATCTTGCCGTATTACTTGGATGGGATTGTAAGCAGAGTGCACTTCCTCATTCAGGCCTACACTCACTAGATTTGTAATGTGGTTTTAGGGTAAGAAATTCTAATATCAGCTCAGATACACCACTTGGTTCATTCCTTTGAGAGGTGCAGTGACACCACAGGCATCTGATTCTCATTGACTCAGAGTCATTCTCACGCACCCAAATGAAGGAAACAGCAAACACATAGACGGCAGCCCAACCAAAATGCTTCCTCTTTGCCTCCACAGTGCACAGACAAGGAATGGAAGAGGTTTGGTCCTGCTGGTGGAAAACTGATGATAGCAAAAGAGAGAAATTAGGAGCACAGTGTGTTTATTCCCTCCTTTCTGCCAGGCAAACACACTGAGAAGCTGTTGAAAGATCTGTGTCGCTGTACGTGTCTTTGGACAACCAAATAATTCTGCTTCCTTTCTCACTGAGCTACTTGAGGAAGGGCAACAGAAAACCTGGGGAATTCTCACACCTGGAGAAAAAACATTGATCCAAACAACAAAATCCAAAATAAGCATTGTTTACCAAGATCTATTAAGCAAGGGGAATATGTTGCTGAACAAATTTCTAGGAATTTGTGGCTGTTTCAGTACCACTTGCAGCTGAATTCAATGTTAGTAAAACAACTTGCAAGAAAGTTAAATATCAGTAAGCTATTTCAGTATGGAAATGGTTAGATCCAGATGATTTAAATGCACTTGGCATATAGCCACCAATGATCAATGGTGATTCTTATGGTCATGCCTAACTCTAAATGCTGGAGATTTCATGAATAGAGTTTTCCAACCTTTTGTTGAGCAGCCACCATCCTGGAATGAGAAAACATAAAGATCTCCATTTCCCAGCATATAGGGGTCAAACCTGTAGGTGTGCTTATCACTGTAGAAATTGCTATTCTCATTAATTAGTTAACTACTACCCCATATAAAACCAGAGAAAAAAAGAGGTTCAAGGGCCTCCTCAGCTTCTCCTTTGTTTCTCAGTTGTACCTTGTCATGTGATGAGGCTAGTTCAGCATTTGTTGAAGGACAGTTATTTTGGGAGATGGCTGCCTAATGGCAATCCTTGGAGCTGGGACCTGATGTTCATCTTCCTGCCTTGTTCTGATACCTCTTTATAGAAAGCAGAGTGTCTCCCTTTTTTCCCTCCATTTCTTTCCCAGCCCAGTTTCTACATTTTTCCACAAAAATGAAAGGTAAAGATTTAATCTTTTCAGACTGAGGTAAAAGAACCAAGATCTTGGGATACTTGGTTTGATCTCAGCTGAGTAAAATCACAATGAATTAGATCTCTTGCTCATAAATGCTCATTTCACATAAATAGATAGGATTTACCATGTCCAAAGCTATGTTTCAATTTTCAGCTTTACTACAAATTTTATTAGGCTATTAAAAGGCATTATTAGTTCTCTATGAGGTTTTCTGAAGGAAAATACCACATCAAAATGTAAGTAATGTGAATGATGAAAGTATGTGGTTTTCTGCTCAGTAATTCAGTGCTGAAACAAATAAGAGTGATATAAAATCAAATATTGTATTAAAATTTTATTCTCTACCAGCTAGGAGGAAAATATTTTCAAATGTGTATATTGTCTGCATAATAAATTCCGGTGGACTTCATTAAAGCAGGTATCTTCTAGAAAAAAAATACTATTTTTTTCTGTTATTCCAACCACAGAATTTCAATATTTGTTAGGTTCTGAAGTAGAATTAAAAGTAGTCCATCCTTGCCAAAAATATAAATAACATATTCTGAAGAAAACCTATTTCTCAAGTGTTAATCACATGCACCATTGGTTACATTAAAGCTAATGAAAAAATTCATTTACTATATAACACTTAGGAAATTGGATCTCATGCTCTTTCCATATGTCTTTGTATAGACAAGGAAATGCAAGTATCATTTTTAGTAATATTATATACTGATGCTAGATGGGGTTATTTATTTAATTTAATGATTTAATTAGCTTTTTTTCCCCCACATACAGGATCATGTGTTTATTAGCATATCTGCTGAAAATGTTTTAATAATCCAAAGATCTCCATCTTTTAAACCAGTCAGGTTTTCAGGCTTCCTTTCAAATACAGTTATATAGTATTGCATTAATGAAAGTATCAAGCATGAGAAAAACATTTGCATTTTCATTGATCTCAGGTGAAAATAAATTGTTTAGTCTGTTGAAATTTTTTGAGCTACAGGGATTACTCAGGCTGTGAGATAACATACAGAAGCTTGTTTGACTCACGATTTTAATCTCAAGTTTTTCTGTGTAGTCAGTTGCTCATGTAACTTTTGGTGAAGGAAGACAATGGTTTTATTTGGTCTCTCAATTGATGAATTGTCTCTGATTTGATGGACATCTCAGACAAGTTTCAAGGAAGTTAGAGACAGGAAGGGAGGTTGAACATTTTGTGATTGCATATCAGTTTTAACACAAGCCACTTTTTATAAAACTCCCTAATTGCAGGGAAATTATTGTTATTTGGAGCAACCTTAGTAGATAGTGGAATATAGTCTCCTGTTACTGTCTGAACTTTAAATGAAGTGTTACAGGACATGTAGTAAAGGACCAATAAGGACATTTCAGGGAAGAAATACCATCTACTTCATTACCAAAGAGCACGCAGGAAAGGGACCTGTAAGTAGTGAAAGCAGCATTAAAGTATGTTTATAAAGTAAGGCATAAATATTCATAAAATAAGCCAAAGGCTTTTTTAACAATAAAACCAAGTGAAAACAAAATGTTGATTGCTGGTTCTCAATCCAGCACCCTGTCTCATTAAGGGACACAGACACCTGTTTCCTTGCTCATTGATGGCTGGTT
Organism: Corvus hawaiiensis; assembly: GCF_020740725.1. Taxonomy (NCBI): domain Eukaryota; kingdom Metazoa; phylum Chordata; class Aves; order Passeriformes; family Corvidae; genus Corvus; species Corvus hawaiiensis. The sequence goes on along the minus strand of NC_063215.1, from coordinate 70,884,777 downwards.
GTTCTATCCTGGTTGTTCTGGGTTTTGTTGGACAGGAATCTCTTGGTACCATTTAACAGCAAAGACTATTTTGAATGCATGGCCTAGAAGAGTGGTGATCTCTAGTTCATTTTTGTACACATATGGCATGGAAGAGAGAGTAAAATATGCCTAAAAAAATCAATAATGTGACAAGGTTTGAGCATTGATTCATTTTTGCTTCTATGTAACATTTTAAAATATTTCCACATCAATTCAGCCGTCCCAGTTCTGAATACCTTATGATGGTCATAGATGTTTTACTATAAGGTAAACATTGCATTTTTCTTTCTCCTGAGTCTTTGAGATTTGATATTATCTTTGTTGACTCCATCTTGGGTACCCTTTTCCTCTGCTTCATAACATGATATATGAAGTTTGAACTTAAATTTTTGCTTTCATTAGAAGTCAGTGGCATTTAGAGACCTAATTTTTCTCTTTTTCTTTGCTAAGCTTTGACTGAAATAATAGTAGCTGAAATACATTGAGTGTTATTCTTTAGGTCTTCTTCTTTTGCCTCTAAGTCTTATTAAAGTGGAGTTACACTTCTGATGGCCTCTTTTTTTTTTTTTCAAATAATCTTTATTTATATATTTATCTCTCTTTCTATTTGATTTTAATAATAATGTTTTCTCCATGTTAATGGATCTGTAGAGGAAGCATCTGTTCCCAGTAATATGAATTTCTAGTTATATGGAGGGTTTTTCCTCCTAGATCCTGGATTTTACTATACTTATCTCTGGCTTTTTAATGACATAATTCACTTTAATATATAACTTTATGTACTTTTGAAAAGATTTAAATTGTAGCATAAATCTACATCCCTATGCACCCTGATTTTATTACTTGAGTTTCTGTTGTCTTTTCTGTCTTACTTTCTTGTCTCCAGCTCTCTAATTAAAACTGTCTGTAGTTTGTTTCAGGGAAGAGTTATAATGGCAATCCCGGGAAAGCCTCTTCATTTAGCCATTAGTTTTAGTAGGCAATCGTAGCAGGGATTAAGGAAGAAGAACTTACTATGATTTTTTGCACATTGGTTAAAACCAAAATGATCAAAAATTCATCACCGCACTTGTTCCTGGTTTAGAAGACACCTAACGTTGAAACAAGTGGAAATATATTGCAGTCCGAGAATCTTCAAATCCCACTTTTGCCACAAGGGGAGTCTTGATTCCTTAGATACCATTTGTGCTCAGCACCTTCCTGAAGATGCCTTTTGAAGGCAAGGGTTTCAGGCAGGCACACCTTTCAGCCCATGCATCCTAATTAGTGTTCAGATGTGCTCATGTGTTTTGAAGAAAGGTGCAACAAGAGACAGCTCCGAGTCTTCTGGGATGCCAAATGAAATTAAAAGGTCTAACCCATATGAGGGCTTAAACACTGGACTTAATATGAATGATGCTGACAGGCTCTTTTTATCAGTCACTTTTTAAGCATGTGTACGATCACCACAGGAGTATCATATGCAGAGGAGGTAATATTAAAGAGAATAGGTGAGATGAGATCACAATGGAATTTGTGAAGACTCTTTTATCTTTGAGGACCAATATACTGCAGCCGAAGCACGAAGTCCCCCAGGAGTTATGTAGTGTCATTAATCCATTTAAATGACGTGGGCTAAAATGTAAAAAAAAAATTCTAACCTGAATCACCCAAAAGTTCTCATAAACTTAGAATACATAAATCAGCAGACAATGTAAGCAATGTGTGCTCATCGTCATCCCTCACAGTGCTGGGTGCTTTCCCCAAAACAGGAAAGAGACTAAAGACCTTTCGTACAATCTCCATACTCCTCTGAATACAGAACCTTGCAAGGCTGCAGCATGGCATGGATTGGGCTGTTGAAAGACTGTTCTCAGCTGCTCTTCCACTACCCTCCAGGGAAATGTAGTGTCCCCACGTATCCAAACCACTCAAAAACCAGGGCTGGTTACAGGTAGACTGTTACACTTGCAGCAAGCAGGTAATATTTTGGACTAGTATTAGATGCACCGGTGAGATACTCAAGCTGGGTACCATAGCAAGATTTCCAGACATTTTATAAATAACTATTGTGACTCTTTATTATGAGAGCTGTGTTTGGGTTTTTTTTCAAATTATCATAAGGAAATTTGCTGGTAATCAATTTCTTTAATGAACAAAGTTCATTTTCACCATAAAGTTGTTATCTCTTGAAACATGTTTTACAAGTATTGCCACAAATTATAAATTCTTCATGAACTTTCCAATATTAAATTGCACTGTGAAACATATTAACTTTTTAGAGGATATAAATAAGTAGCCAGATCTCATATTTTACAATGAAAATGGAACTTCAAATAATTCCTTAACGTTTTTTTCTTTCCTGTTGAATAGTAAGTTCAAACTGCACTGTCTTATTGTTGTCTTTTGTGGGGACAAGAAAAAAAGGAGTCATGAAGAAACAGGATAAAATAATAAGGAAAAAACTCACTATTTATTCAAAGAGATTAAATTAGAATCTAATTCAAATCTTATTAGTCTCATTTGGTGAACTGCCACTGACTTAAGTCATATTCAGGTCCAGCTCTTAAGTAATTAATATTCTGAATCACACTTATTCTAAGGACCACATAATTTATATTTTGGTATTCTTCTGACTTCCAGAGCATCAGGGAAAACTGCCATGAGCAAAAGTGTGCAGTTTATCTGTGACAGCATGTGGTTTTACTGCACAAATCTTGTTTTATTTGGCTGTCTCTGAACAAGCTGCCTCCAGATAATTAAATGGAACTGTAGTTGAAGGCAAAGTTGTCCAATGTTTCATTCTCTTAAAAGAACATTTTAACCAAGTAGGTTGTATTTTTCAGTATTATACACAGTATAGCCGGTTTATCCTGATACTGAGAATAGTTTGCTCAAATTCTCAGTAACAAATGTAACGGAGAGAATATGAGTCTAAGGTTCTGCCTCTGACAAAGCGCGGAGGTTTCAATTCATGAAATTTCATAGCCCCCATCAGGGACATGGACAATCTTGTGTTCCCTTCTACCTGCCACCTTTCCTTCTCTGTGGCAATTTGCTTTCTAGTATAATTTCCCAATGCTCCGTGTATCTGGGAAGGACATTATTCTATAAATATTTGGAATTTCAAATTGTTTAGTATTCCAGAAGAAAACTAATGGAAGACTTATGAGATGCTCTTCTACGGCCATTTGGATTGAAGTTTTATAATGACATGAACACTACAGATAGAAAAAGAAGAGAGACTGCATGTTGTGCTTTGTGATCAGGGGGTTAGCAGAATTAATTTCAAGTGCCTGTGTCAAAATATATTTAGGCTAGTACTACAGAAGATAATTAGTCCACAAAGAGAAGCTGAAAGAGCACATGTTCAGAGAAGCTGATAGACCAGACAGTGACATGACATGAGCTGCAGTACTCTGGTGCTTGTTTGAGATAATTGGCTGTACCAGAGATTTGTCTTTACTGCTTTTTACTGACTGAAAATATTTCCATTTAAAATTGTTTTAGGTTCCAGTGGTATTTGTCTTCCTATCATTTATCCCTCCCATAGGATAAGTGAAAAAATTAATCCTAGTCTGTTCATGTTTGACACACAAATACTTCTCTGCAGATTCAAGTCTTGAGCACGACTTTTCTTGTACCTGTTTTCCTTGAATTTGCTTATCATTCATAAATAATAATTTGTGACTACTCGATCCACTGATAAAGCACATTCTCAGAGATTTCAATAATTCTTAATGATCTTTTGAGGAAACGCTAACAAAGGAGGTGCTCAGTGCCTCCCTGAAGCTGTATTTCTCAGGCTACTCACTGGCCTTTGAGTAATGAGTTGAGTGGTGAAATGTCCTTTGACTGCATCATGAACCCTTACACAGCTAAGGTGGAATGGCACTGGCCACATGAGGAACTCCTACAGTGAAGAACAAGAGCAGGGATAATCAGTCATCCCATGACAAACTTGTAATTTTCTCTACTTGAGCTGTAGCCTGAGGAGAGCAGTATTGTTATTGCTGGAGTTTTGAAAAATAATTCCATGGTATTGGAAACAATTCCATTGGAAACTCCATAGTTACTGACCTGAGAAACACTTTATAAATTAGTCAGTATAAACTGCTGCCACAATCCTTTAGATATAAACTGCTTACCAAGTCTGGGGATAAGATTGGAACCAGACAACACTAGAATTCTCTCTGACAAGGAGTTCAGGAGGCAAGATGGTCCTTTCTGAACCTCACAACCCAAAAGAGGGTCTCCCCTACCCCTTGCTTTTCCCTATTAATTTCTTAGACATAAACCATTGAGCAAATCTGGGACAAGAACTGGACTCAGTCACCCCTGGGCTCCGTGAGGAATTAGAAAGCATTAGAAATCTCTGAACCTTGTGACTCAGTGGAGGGTCTCCCTCTTAAAACTTTGCTCCTTTTTTAACCCCAATCTACGCATAAATCATTCTAAATTGATCCTAATTCCTTGCTCTTGCGTACATTACATCCATGCAGTAATTAGTAGAGTGACCCTTTCAACCAAACTTTCTCATGTTTTTGTAAATGTATGTAAAACCTGCTTTTGCTGATACCTTTTTCAATGACGCTTTAAAGCAACCCAAACCACTATTTTTACTATAGTATTGTCTCTTACTATTTATTTCAAAGGTTTTCTCATATTTCATAATATTTTGTTAATGGCATCTACTTTTCATATTCTTTTGAACTAAGAGTCTCTGAATTTTTGGTACTGTTGGATACATTACTGGAAAGTGTTTTCCCTTATCCATCTACGAATAGAAAGTTTATTCCATGAAAACTGGAGAAAAGAAATCAGGGATTCACTCATGTGGCTGCAGAGCTCTCAATTCTCATCCTGCACCAATGTTCCCCACCGGTGCCATGGTTTGGACCACAGACATGAGAGTCCAATTTCAGGTGTTTTCTGTCTTTTTTTCCAAGTTCTCCATGGGCTTGGACAGTGTTTTCTGACTGCTGAGAGACCCTATGCTACAATAAATATGTTCTTTGCAAACAGTGGAAATGCCAGAGAATATACTGAGGCTCATCAGCATAAAAGGCATCTCTTGTCAACCAGAAAACCTCCAGCATTCTGACAGCTGAATAAATGGAGCCCTTTCTTGAGCTTAAATATAAGGTAAAATAGAAGAGGACCAAATTGCAGTTCTAGTATCTTACAGATGAGAAATTAGAGAAAAAATTTCTCTTTTAAACTTCAGACACAGTAATGTGCCCATCTCTCATGCTCTTACATGTTTCTATCAATGACTTCTGACCTCTGGAGACACCAGAAGATCAGGACACCTGTACATTAATAACCATAGCTCTGTTATTACCTATTTTGTACCACAAAGCAAATCTGATATTATCTGAATCTATTTTATTCCCTGGTCTCCAATATCCTGTCATCTTTTAATGGCTTTTGTTTCTTCACTGGTCATCTTTGTTTATACTCATAGCTGCATCCTGTTTATTACCAATTCATGGCCAAGTTTCTGTCTTTAGAGAACCAAGACTCTTAAGTGTAATTAGTATTTAAATAGGTCAATTATTTTATACTTGTGTACGCAGTAAGGTTTTTTCCAGCATTCAAAATTAGTAACTAATTGCTTCAGGTCTAAGCTATAAGGCAGGAAGATTAGTGGCAGTGGTATTGTGAATGTAAAAATTAAATAGTCATTAATAGAGTTGAATCAATTATGTGTGTCATCGTGACAACGTTATTGTGCATGTGTTATGCAAATGTATAAATCATAACCTTCCCTCACTACTTAGAACTTACTAAAATAAAAATATTCTGCTCTGGTGAGATTAAAATAACAAATGTGAACAAATTCAGAGCACTGTGAATTGCTACTTAACCAATACTTTCTCCAGTAATCTTTTGTTCTTTAATTTTTAGATGAATAGATTGCATATTTAAGAAGGGGGAATTGACTAAGAGGATCTACTTATATAAATTATGAAGAAGTCCTTTTTTGTCAGAGAATTTTTGGGTTTTTTCCTGAGAGATTTTTGGTGTGTGATTGGCATGCAATATTCTTGAACCACAGCTAGCTCTGCAAAAAAATCCAGGAAACAGTTCTGTTATTCAAAGTTAAGCAGCACTACCGCATTCATGTTTTTGTTGTTCTGACAGCAAGTACCACGCTGTCATTACACCCCGTGCTCACAAATCAGAGAATTTATTGTCATTCTCAGTGTACCCTTGGGTATTATTTTTTCAACTCATCCATTTTAAGACTCTACCTTTTCAGAAAAAAATCTGCATTTGTAAAAGCAATTTAAAATATTTTATTAATATCTAAGGAATAATATTGAAGCCTGATAAAATTCTCTATCTTTACTACTCATGCTTTTATACATTCCCTCTTTCCAGAATAATGTCTTTTGTTTAGAACTTTTTTAAACTGATCATAATTTTTGTAAACAAGAAATCAACTTATCTAAAACTTCCATGAGTAATATTTATAAATTTTAAGACAAGTACAAATAGTAACTGTGCCATGGAAAAACAAACTAATGTGAATGACTCCTTTCAAGGTTATCATAGACAAGACACCTTATGATAAATGTTAATACATTTTGCAAATGCTAATTCTTCAAAATTATCTTAAAAGCACAAAACCTTTGCAAAGAATAACCTGAGGGTTTGTTTTTTATTGGGTTGATGTTTGGGTTTTGGTGTTTCTTATTTTAACTGGGAAGTGTGTGTGTGTGTGTGTGTCTATTGGTTGTTTTTCTGTGTGTTGATTTTCTCCCCAGGGAAATGCAATCCAGGAAAGTGAAAGCAAGCTATAAGACAGAAATTCTAATGCAAATTTTAGTTAAGAAACCAGTGACACGTGTCTATAGTTACATGTTTAATCATTAAAATAACTGCATAAAATAAAATCCATGAAGTTAGATTTAAGGAAGGCTACTACTCTGTATTTTTACCCCGTTAAACATACATATGTGTGCACACATTATATTAGACCTTGTAAAAACATTTTACTTATGCTTGCATACATTTGAGAAAATATTACTTACAGAAGTGCTTCTTTATTAGAGATTGATGTGTTTGTTTTTTGAAAGCCATCGCCCGTTTAAAGCTTCAGTGATTTCCTGTACTATTCGTTATTCTATTTGATTATCAAAATACTATGTAATGTTCATGGTTCATAAATATTTTCTCAAATGTTAACAAAGGAATTTTTCAGTACTTTGTTTTCTTTTCCCATGTAACCCTGATTCAGTCAAGTTGTTTTGATGCAGTATAACATTAATCTTTACCATCTTGACATTAATTTGGGCTTCTGCTTTGTATGAATGTCTCACTTTACTGTCTTGCATAAGCTTGACTATTTACAAGTAAGAGTGTATTCTTCATAGAGAAGAAGAGCATATTTACAAGAAAGATCTCAGCTGACTGTATCCACGTCTATAGTACATTTTCCCCAGTGTATGTCAGGAATAAAATATTTTTCATTTTGTGGGTAGATAAAACCTTTGAAATTGAACCGGTGTAAATAAAAGCAGAATTTAATACATTATATTTTCCAGATTAGAAATGTAATGCTTAACTCAAAGCTTCCTTTTTATTTTCCCCTGTGTCTGGACTAATGGACTTCTGTTGCTGCTGTTCCTTAAGGAATCAAAAGGACAGCAGTTAGCACCCACCTCTGGATGTGCAATTTGAGATGAATCAAAATAATTGGTACACCAGCATTATGTTTTTAAATATGTACAGTGAATTACAATAGTGTAATTCAGCTATGAAAATAATGTAGTAATGAATTAATTTTTGTAACACCTATGATAATTGGTTTATTTTTTATCTAAACTGTTCTAATCTCTGAAAACCAGATAGGAAATGAGTACATCAATCCCTGAAAATAATAGTTTGCAGCACTAATAATATATTTGCACGTACCCTCTCTAATTAAAGTATGAAATAATGATTTGTCATAACAGGAGAAATCTAGATTTTTTTTTTTGAAATATAAATAGTATGGTAAATGAAGAGTGAAGGGCCTCTCTTCCAGGCGATCTCAACTGTTTTTACAAATAACAGTGTATTTTTAAGCCAGTGGATGTAATGCTCTCTAACATACCTGAAAAGAAACACAAAAATAATAAAATCTAACAGATATTTAGAAATGACAAAATTTAAAATATTTCCTCATTGAAGCCAGGTTCAATTTTTTTCCTTGAAGTTTTATACCAAGGAATATGAAATCTCTAAGAAACTTTTGGCTCTTACAAACTACCAGTCCCATGTTACTCCATGACTAAGTGTAATAAACCCTTTATCACAAAAGTCAGGTAAAAATAAATAGTTACCTTGGCACAAAATGGCACTTTGTAGGCTGTATTGCAGAGTTATTGAAGAACTTAATGCTTGCATCTTCAGCTGGTTTGCAGAAACAATTACGTAGCTATTAACATTTGTGCAGTTCTTCTCAATTTTACTCTAGAAGATTTGATCTGCTTTGCTGTACTGCTTTGTGCACATTTAAAAGTTAACTCCATAGGTTTTGGTTGCCATGGACCTCTAAAACTGCTTCAGAAATGACAAAAGTTGACATCATAGATGAGTTGTGATTATTGCAATCTAATGAAGAATGTATTAAAGAGTGGTATCCTAAGAAGGAAAGAGTTCCCCCTATTTTTAAGGTAGCCCAGTGCAGCTGATAGTCTCAACAAAAAGCCTGAGAATTAATCAATTTTTATTTGGAGATAAAGTAGCTACAAATGATTCAACTGTCAATATTTTAATGCTGACACTGATAAAGATATTTTATTTAAAACAAACAAATACAGGCGTTCAAATTACACAAAAATGCCTAAGGTCTCACTGCTGAAGTTAGATTTCTGGGTTATTCCTGGGCTGAGATGTTGTTCTGCAAAATTAAATACAGCCCAAAGATATACTTTCAAGAAAAAAAATCTTTCAGCTTTAGAATAAGAAATTAAAAAAACAACCCCAAAAAAAGAACTGACTCCATTTATTACTGTCTTAACTCTGGATCTGAAAGTCAAACTGTGCTTTTGCCTGTTCATTTGCTATGCCCTGAAATGAGAGAGTCTGAGCAGGGACAGTCAGAGTTCATGTGCAGTGCCATTCTCACCCAGGCATGACATGATTAGCTAAAGCTCTCTTTAAATCCACACAGCCTGAGCAAAATTCAAACCTCTGCAACTCATTGTATTCCAAACTTCCCTGGAAAGAAACAAAAAGAGAATGCAAAGGAAATTTTTATCAATGTAATAAAATCACCCAGCTTAACTATCCCTTGCTTTAAACTTCTCCAAGCAAAATTCTTCTTTCAAACTTGATGAGGCTCATAATCCCTTTAGTAATCAAATCAAGACTGTACAATCCAAATGCTACATTGCCATTTAACAGATGGTTATACAGACCATGAAATAAATATTAGTTTTCTAAATAATTTACATTTTTGATCTCAGTAAGGACAAAACTATACCACCTGGAATAACCTGATTTTGAATCAGTTTCTGATTTTCTTGTATGTAAGAAAAGCAAAAGTATTCATCTTTTCAGATAGAAATTTTTTTTAAAACCTGAAATATGGAATGGAAAACTTTCATCCAAAAAGGAATTACTTTTTGAAACCAATGAGCTATTTTAGAAGTAGAAATAGGAAAGAGTTTTTTCTCAATTATAACACTATCATTTCCTACTGTAATGCCATATACTCTTTTTTTGCTGCTACTGAAATTCTTATTACTTAAAATTCTGGAAAGTAATGCCTGTACTGATAGATGATGTGCCATCAAGATATCTGCTGTCTTTCTTGATTGCTTTGGATATTATTCTTATGTGTTATGCTAATATGAGGGAAAATAATCACTTTTAAAAACCACTTTCATGTATTTCATTGTTCTGCTTGCTTCGATGTGTTCTTCTAGTTTATGTATCACTTATTAAAAATTAGCCTTGCATCTGAACTTGATATAATAGGCTTTCTTGAAATTGTAATTGGAATAACCAATAAAAATATTAATCTTTTTAAAAAGCTTTGAATGTACAGTATAAATATTCACAAGTTTGAACTTGACAGTCAATAAGAAAATGCATTCTACTAATCATTTTCTCTGGAAAGCTTTTTCATAAAAAACTTTTTATGACCAGGCTTAATCTTTTATGTGGGTTTTCATCTACAGAAAGAATGTCTTGGGTTCCCCAAGCATAGAAAATATCTCCATGATTTGTGTCATGCAATTCAGTTTCATGGCTCAAGGAAACTGAGTGAATTTTAGAGACAAGTGAAAGGATGTAAGATCTTAAAGGCAGGAGTCCCCAGCAGCGCAAGAGAACCCAGAGCTGAGCAGAAGCAGCAGCACTGTGCTGAGACCCGCAGTCAGAGAGCTGTTGCAGAAGCACAGCTGCCCAGAAGCAGCTGAAAGGAAGGATAACCAGAAGGCAGCAAGGACAGCTTCAGCTAAACACCTAACCCTGCTTCATTGTTGGTGTGAACATGCAGCTGGTGAGTCGAGCCGACCCTGTGTTGTCCAGGTGTTTCAGACACCTCAGGTTCAGTCAAGGTGTGTAGTCTCTTGCAGTTATGCATATTTTAGGCAGTGAACTAGTAATTTATCACTTCCGTATTGAGATTCAGTCTTACAGTGCTAGAAGATTTTGTTAGCCTGTGAGTTCTTTCCCGAAAAGCCTGAAAGCAACTGAACCTTTCTCTTGCAGTGTAAAGGGGAGGAGCACTGCAAGGCCGCTCTGCTTTCTGGGCTATGACACAAACCAGATATGCCACTCCTTCCACCAGTTTTTCTTTTAAAGAACATTGATCTGACCAAGCTATGCTGCTCTGTGACCTCAGTGCTGTCAGTGTCTGTGGATGCTAAAAAGCAGGAGCAGAGGAATTTTCCAGCTGCTGAAGCATTTTGTGAAGTTTTCCTTTCTCATGCTTTAGCAGAGAAACAGTGAAACACGGTTTTGTAAACCAGCTCTCTATCTTGCACCTGCACGGCCTTGTTTTGGTTTACTGAAGAAAATATTTTGAAATAGGCATCGTAGCATTCAGCCAATCACTCTGGGAGGTGAATGGTCCCAATAATGTCATTTCTCTATTGTGAACCAAGTTATGTAAACAAGGTGATAATTAATTAAATAATCCCATTTATCCTGGAATTCCGTGTGATGATTCTCGCCGTCCCTGGGGACAACAGCAACAAGTGTCAGCTCCACAATATTAGTAGAATGAGCTTTTCCAGGATTTTAAGATATGGGGACCTAAATTTTCAGCCCCAAGTGGACTTCATTGTAAGGTGAATATCCAACCAATGCCTAATAGTGCAATAAAACCAACAGTACCTCTGGTCATTCACAAAAGCAACAACATAGGCACCTAACCCATATCTGGAAAACCTAACTGTTAATAAGTCTACAAAAATCCAACTAGTTAAGAACAGATTTTGTGAACTTTTCTCCTAGACTTGTTGCCACAAATTTTATTTGTGCTACACTTAAAACCTGTATTATATCCATATTTATCCTGTATTCTGTTTAATTTTTACCTCTTCCATATTACAAGAATTTAAATTTTTCTTCTATCTCTTCTGTGTCTCCTTAAAACAAATTCACCTAATTTTGAAAACCATATTTTCGTGTTATTCTTAAAGCTGTTATTTTCACACAGAACTACATATTCTTACTTTTGGGCTGATGCCAGTTATTCTTCAATTTACTGCTGTTCTTCTTGGAGCTGTTGATCCCTTAAGCCCTTTGTCAGTACTTACAGGTCTGATGAAATTAGCACTATTTGTTACTTTCCTGGTAATAGGGTCTCAAATATCCACCTCTGATTTTAGTTCTCTCTAGTCACCCATTTAGCTGTCCTCAACCTATTCCCTGTATTACACTACTATCTCAGCTCCTTGACCCCTCCTAAAGCCTTCAGGCAGGACGTAGCAACCACACAGGTGAGGAAAGGGAGAAAATTTTCTAAAACTCATACAAATTAAAGACAGGTTTTCAGGCTTTCTCAGCCAGGTGTTGGTGTTGTGCCCAGAAGCTTGGCTTCCTGTGAGAATACAGACTGCTGAAGTGACCCTTTGTGTACTGATGTGAGCTGGAGGTGTTGCTGCACAGCGTGGGTAGAAAACAGTTGCAGCTGTGACTTTCTCTTGCTGTCTACCCTGCTATGGTTGGATCAGAGAAAGACCTCTGCAAAACAAAATCTTCAGTGAATTAAGGCATAAATTATAAAGTATATCTTTTCTTAGCAGAGAAGGAAGTGGTTTTTCTTGCATTTGTGCTTTGCAGAACCCTCTGCAGGCAGACATCTTCTTAGTGTGAATCCTCTGGGTTGATATTAGCTTTTGTTCTACACACCTTTTTCCTTAAAGACCTTCTGACTGCAGAGTTAAGACTAAAATCTAGAAGTCTCTCACTTTATTTTAGCTCTCAGTTAAAAGGTAGCCTGGAAAAAAATCTGTTTTGATTGCAAACAAGAATATGAGAAAACAAAGATCAATTATCTGCTAGGAAATTTCTTCACTTTCACCTATGATAGGTTCATTTATCTGTTGAATTTACAGAGACAGTTAGATATCCTCTGTGTTAAATTACTACTCTGAGATAAAGAAATATGTTCTGGGTGCAATGTCTGTTCTGTTTTCTTTGTGGGTGGATGACAAGATTCATATGAAATAAGCATCAGCCAGCAAAAATATAACCATCAAAAAGAGAACAGATTAGGCTATCAAATATTGCCATTAAAAAATGATCTTCCATAAACCTGAATCTAAATATTATAAATCGTTGGGTAGTCAAATGGGAATTGAAGAAAAAGATAAAAAGATGATAAAGAATGACTTTCAACATTTCTAATTTGTTTATTACTGTGGTAAAATATTGCATTCAGCAAAAGTACTGGAGACGGATGGCATCCATTACAATAAGAAATAAATGTTCATTCAGGAGGATGGATGATTCTTGCTAAATGATTCTTATTTGTTACAGATTAAGATTAATGTGCTGTTCATTGAAGCATTATTTATCCAAATGAAGAAGATAGGCACAGGAAGACAAAAAGAAGACAGAAAACTTAGCTTTCTCTGCCTATACATACATACACATATGCACACAGGCATACACATGTGTATGTATATCTATGAATATACTCTATAATTTCAGAAGGCAGAAGCTAAGAGTCCTTACACCTTGACTTGGGGGGCATTGTTTTACATTTTTTTAACCACATCAAATTGTAGTCCTTTGGGTGCTCCCACCCTGTCCTGTACATTTTGGTCTGAATTAAGTTGATCTGATCTCTCCATCATCTGATAAACTTTTTAAAATTTTTCCTCATGTATTTTGTCCAGCCACAGACTTTTTCAAAACTACTTTCAATTTCAAAATTTAATTTTCCAGACAAAAAATTTGAAAAAAAACATTGTAGTGAAGGAGCGGAAGACTGTGTTAGCCAAATAGTACACAGTTTCCAACCACGCTATAACTTACAGGGGTGGTGTGATGAGAAAAATATGCTCTTTCTTTCTTTCTTTCTTTCATCTTCAGATCCTTTCTTTCCTCCGACAGGATTAAACTCATTGCAACGTGGAGGGCGCAGCATGTCTCCGGAGCCATCCTGGAGGCCAGGGCCAAGGAGGGGCCAGGCACGGCCGGGCATCTCCTCGGGGCTTGGAGAGCCCAGCCATGGTTACTGACGGAGGTCTGGCAGTATCCAGGGATGCCGAACCTCTGGGCCTCCGCTCAGCAGGAGCCCGTCCTGCCTGTCCCTCCCGTGGCCAAATCCCCAATGTGTGAGGGTCACTGCCTGGACAGTCCCAGTGGAGAAGCACAGGGAACGTGGGTGCCAGATGCTCTGCAAAGACAACATCGGGAGCAGCAGCACTTTTTAATTAACTTAAACAACTTGAATTGGCTTTCTTTCTGGTGTTTGGCAACATTTACGTTAATTAAGGATGTGTTACAAGGAAACTGGTCTCGCAGCAGAAGTTTTATCAAACCTTAATACCCCATTACATCCTCCAGGATTAATTCTTTTTTCCCAGTCCTGTGGGCCAGAAATTATGTTAATGAAACCAACACTTACTTCTCTTGTTTACAAGAAGTAGTGTAATGCAGAGTAACTTAGGAATTAAATGAAGGTTTTGCTTTTTTCTCAAATGAATTTTTCTCTTTTTTCATTAACATTGTGTGTAATCTGTTATAACAGAAATCAGTTGTAAAGGTTGAACTACTAAGTTTCTGTAGAAGGAATTAAGGGACTAGGCTCTTGTTTCCTCATGGAAATGCAAGAAGTGTCAGAAATGAAGAAACACACTCATTCTTTTTCTTCTGTAAGAATATTTTCTTAGACCACTATTCTTGGATTAATCAACTCTAAGATGTGGAGAATCATAACAAATGATGTGGTCCAACAGTAAAGTTTTGTTGGTCAAAATGAAACACATTTTTAATTTCTTTTTTTAGTTTTTAAAATTTTTGTAAGGGTAATGTCAGGACAGGTCCTCTCTGCCCTAAAGGGAGTATTTGCTGCTTTGTATTTGCTGGGCTTTTTTAATAAATAAGTTGGTAAGAAGCATGAAGGAAGAATTATAGATATGGTTCATCAGGAAATGTGAGGATATATTCACCATGTTTCACCTCTTTGTGTGAGATGTGTTAGGGAATGTTTTGAAACTCTAATTGAAAACCATTTGTACAGGGGAAAATAAAAAAGGAGAAAAGTCTGTACCTACAGCCATGACACAGTTCAGGGAAATGACAGTGCATAAAAGAGCTGAGATTTTCCAAGAAGTTATTCCATGATCAAAAGTATTGCCAAGTTTCTTATTACTTCCTTAAAGTTTTTAAAGTTCCTTGAGCACATGTATATGTGTGTGTCTGTGTGTGTCTGTGTGTAAAATGTTCAAACACACACTGAAGCTCATTAATTTTGATCCATACATCTCATGTACATATACACATAATTAAAAAGAAGGCAGAAAATCATATGTAGTCAGCATATGGTAAGATATATAAAATAGGACATAACTGTATTTGCTCTGCTCTGTTATTCATCATCCTAGTTTATTCTCATGGAGGATATGAATTATTCATTTTTAAGGACAATAGGAAAACATTAGTTCTGTTTAGTGGCCAAGTGGGATTTTCTAATGAAAGACTTGTGAGTGATTCATTGTAATGAGGAGAGTTTTTACAAGAACAAGTGTTGAGAAGCAGTCATAAATTCTTTTTCAGACTATGATACCCTGGGTCATGAAAATAATTGCATTTTGGTTATTGGTAGAGAAAATGAGAAGTGGGTGACTGTTTTCTTTTTCTAAAATACCAAATCACTGTATGTATTAGCTCCCAACTAGTAAACCACACTGGCTATATTCTTAATAACAGAGGAAAAAAGGTGGATTGGTGAGCAATTCCACCAGCACCCCCAAGAATACTGAGGGAGCTGGCAGAAGAGCTTGCCAAGTCCCTTTTAATGATTTACCAGCAGTCCTAGCCAACCAGGGATGTCAGAGTTGACTGAAAGTTAGCCAGTGTGACACCCATCTACACAAAGAGCCAGAAGGAGAATTGGGAGATCTCTAGGTCTATCAGTCTGACCTCGGTGCCAGGGAAGGTCATGGAGCACATAATCTTGAGTGCCATGATGTGGCATGTGCAGAACAACCAGGGATCAGGCCCAAACAGCAAGGGTTTACGAAAGGCAGGTCCTGCTTGGCCAACCTGATCTACTCCTATGGCAGGTGACCTGCTTAGTGGATGAGGGAAAGTCTGTGAATATTAGCTATCTAGACACTGGTGAAACCTTTAACACCATTTTCCACAGCACTCTCCTGGAGAAACTGGCTGGGCGCTGTTCAATATCAGTGATCTGGATGTGGGCATCCAGTGCACCCTCCATCAGTCTGCAGACAACACCAAGCTGGGTGGGACTGTTGATCTGCTGAAGGGTAGAAAGGTTCTCCAGAGGGATCTGGACCAGCAGGATCCATGGACCAAGGCCAATGATATGAGGTTCAGCAAGAGCAAGTGCCAGGTCCTGCCCTTGGGTCACAACAACCCCCTGATAGTGCTGGGGACAGCATGGCTGGAAAGCACCCAGCAGAAAAGGACCTGGTGATGCTGGTTGAAAGTGGCTGAGCATGAGCCAGCCTGTGCCCAGGTAGCCAAGAAGGCCAATGTCATCCTGGCCTGTATCAGCAATAGTGTGGCCAGTAGGGCCAGGGCAGTGATTTTCCCCCAGCACTCAGCACTGGTGAGGCAGTACCTAGAATCTTCAGTTTTGGGCTGCTCATTACAAGAACTACCTTGAGATGCTGGAGTGTGTCCAAAGAGGGTCAATGGTGCTGGTGAAGCATCTAGAGCACAAATCTCACTCTAATTATATCTTCCTAATATTAAAAGTTAAGAAATTTAAAATTCTGTTATAAATAATAAAAATAATAACTATTAATAATGGAAACTTTAAAATAAAATCTAATCCTGTTCTTTTCACCTACCAGAAAAAAAGAAATGGCCTTAGTTTAATTCTCATTGTTCTTCATAATCTGGAAAAATAATTTTCTCTTCCACTCAAGGCAGTATTCTTTCAGATCAGAGCCAATCTTGTATCATTTTCTTGACTTATTGTTTTACATGATCTTTAATTTGAATGACCAGGTATCATAATAATTAAGTACAATACTAATCAATGTATTGAGCTGATCTGATTAATGAAGGGAAATAATCTGCTATATGGTTTTAAATTTCTAGTCTACCCTTATTTAAAATTATCTAAGCCTAAGAGAGAATTGACTTACAAGTATGTTCCATTCAAAGGCAGAAAGAAGAAATGCAGCTCCATTTTCACAAGCTATTCTGTAAACAGATTTTCTTGTTCTGTTCTATTTCTTCTTTTGCCATCATTTTACCACACTCTTTCATATAAAGTGTGTTGTCACTATGACTGTAACCTGCAAAAGGATCAGACAAGGTAAGTCTTACTGAAATAAGCTTTGTGTAGAATGAGAGATGGTTATTCCAAAGAGACCAGGGGGCTTGCTGTATGTTTCCTACATAAAATGTCTAGGCTTGTTGCTTTCTGATTAAAATCTCTGACTATTGCTGCAAAGTCAAGGACTTAACTGGCTTGCGTGATTACTGGAGTTTCTCCAAATTAAAATATAGAAGATATAAAAGAAATATAAGAGAGTAAAAAAGGTTAAGTGGTATTTCTGAACCAGAAACTGCTTGTCTTCTGTGGAAAATAGTGAGTCAGTGAGCTGGGAGAATTTTGTGATACACATAACTGAATAAGTTAAGCCTGATCTTTAGGAAAAAAAAAAACAAACCTGGAATAATTTTTAAATTATTTTACTTGCCCCTACACTCTCTCATTTTTTCCCCCAAGTGTGATGTGTTCTAAATTAGATGAAAGTCCTTGAAAACTCGTACATGCTGAAATTTTATAAAACAAGTATCACCATATAGCCTCAGGCATTCAATAAGTTTGAAAGCCACTGAACCATTTGTTTTATCCAAGTCACAAAATGAAATCTGCCACAAAATGCCCTGTAATAATTATACATCTGATTATGAGACATGATTCTTTCTAATTTTGCTTGCTGCAATTGCTATTTCCTTGTCACAGTTCAGAGTATTTCTCAATGGATTTTAAAGACATAAATTTACTTTCATCATATCATTATATGCTTACTGGAAAGTATCAATCAAAATGTATCCAGAATTATTTTATTGTCATTGTACTGTCTGTATTTCAGAGTACAGTACATTCAAAGTACATTCAGAGGTATGCTTGTGAGAATGAGATGGATCTACAGGGAACTCTGCCTATCAGTTTCCTTTGATCGCTCTGAGAAAGAAGGGTCATGTTACTTATGTAGTCATGTAGATGTGCAAACATGTCCTGTGTACTTAAGAGCTTTGTGAATTCAAAGTCCAAGACAGAAAAATGTACAAAGAATAATACAAAGTAGCTGCTGAATGTGGTATTGCAAACTACAATTCAAACTCTTCTAAAAGAAACTCACCATGTCCCCTCCTGCAGTTTCCTTGTCCATTTTCAAGCAGTGAAGTTATATATGTCCATCCAGAACTTCCCTCTATTAATGTGAAACTGTCCTAATGCATTGGACGTTACACAGTTAATGCTACTGTCCACACAGGCTGTCTTTGCCATCTGTGGGGGAGAAAACATTGTTTACCATATAAACATTTTTTATATGTCATTCTGTCAAACTGCATTCATGTAAGTCCTTTCTATTTTGAAAAGAAGCATAAAATAAGATAAAATAAAAAGTTTACAAGTTACTTAAAAAACCTTGTGTTAACTCGACCTCAGTTTGATTTTCTGCTTCAGTCAATTTTAATGTGTGCTCTGTGTTTTGGGCAACAGCTCTATACTCCATGTAATAATGAAAAAGTTTTACTTTGACCAAGAATTATTTGGATGTACAAGTATGGACTGTAAAGTAGATTTAGAAATAAATCTGAGTTGGAGAATTTCCTTTCAACAGCTCATGAAACTTGAGCTCCTGTACTGTCTCTACTGTGTCTGGTATGCTAAATAAGGATTATTTTTTAATTGTTTAATGATATTTTCCCATTAGGATGTTATGTGTTTACTTTTCCTTTTAACAGGCAATGTTATTTGACTAAACTTGTAGTTCTCATAATGATTGTACTCATTACATATACCAATAATCACATGCCTTTCTCAGAAATCTCTTGGTTACAAGAAAATTAGTATCAACCCCAAAGTGGTTTAATGTTACCTACCCATGGAATGTCCCCACAGTATGGTGGAAATCTGTGCTCAAGAGAGAAGTTCTAACACAGAAATTAACCAGATCATTTTTCCAATACAAGAACAAGAAGCATTTCCTGTCCCTTTCTTGCTGAAAGCCTTGTTTTTCCTTCTAGTTTACTGACATTGACTAGTTCACCTAAACTTTCAAATACAACAAAAAATACACTAAATGAAAAACAATTTTAAAAATACCACTCCAGGAAAAAGATTCTCTTCATGTAGCAGTTTCAAAATATTGTCAAATAATTGGTGTAGCTGTGTGAACACAATCCTTGTGCTGCTCATCTGTCCTGTAAAACAGGACAGTTCTACCTAGCCATCTTAACCGTAGTAAAATAGTTGAGTAGAAATATCATGGCTTTTTTCCTCTTCTTTCCTCTTTTCTGATTAGAAAAACAGCACACACTAAATAAACAAGCAAACTATAATAGAAGAAAAAGAAAACAACAAAAGAGCTGACAGATAGAAAGCCAATTCTGAAAGCCTTTGAATTTAACTTCCCCTGACAACCTATCTTGAAGTTCACTGTAAAAATGTGGGAGACCTGTAAAGAGAGGAAATCAGCTGTCAAAACTAATACCGCGGGAACCCCAGCGGGAAACCAGGCATGGAAGGCTGAATCATTCTTTGAAAAGTAGAGTTTTCCTCAACTATAAGAATTGTTGACTTAAAACAGGCAGCAGTTTTATGCACATGAGCAGTGTGTGTAGAAAGCTACATAGATTTTGACAATTATCCAAGTTACTCATATAACAGAAATTACATAAGCAAAATGAAGAAGCGAACACTGGAAATTCCTCTTTCTACCAATTTAAAGGGGTGTATGAATCATTATTAAAAATGTTTGAAAATATTGCCTTCAGTGTCCTTTTTCAATATTAAGGAGAGGTAAAAAAAATGTGTTTTCTGTCTTAACAATTTTACATATCTCTGTCATACAGAAAAGGGTCCCATGTTATACAAAGCTTTATTTGTGCTATATTTATAATCTTTATATTTCTGACCTTTCTAAAGAACTCCTCAAAAAAGAGAAAAGGTGATGCACATTCCCAAGGTCTAGTCAGAATTTACCTAAGGGTTCAGTTGCATCTGGAACTATAGATTTTAATAGTTTTTCATTCCTAAGTTTTATCTCCTCATCTCATTTTAGGTTAATTCCATTACCCAAGAGAAACTAAATGAAAGATTAAGCCATGATGCATGATTACATAAACTTCCAATAAAAATGTACTCATATTTTAGTTCTCAGATAATTAGCAACCATAATGTATCACCTATTAAAGAGAGAGGTTGTACTTTAAAAGAGGTTAATTGTTAAATGTATTAACTGGTCCCAGTAGATGCAAAAAGGGAGTCTGAAGAAGGTTTCAAATAATGATAGTGATGAGTTTGTAAAAACATTTCAGAGGGAGTGAGAAGAGAGGGAAACCTGTCTTAAAACAAAGTTTGATCACTCCTGAGGAGGAAAAAAAATTAAGTAATTGCTTAAAATAACAGGGAAATTACTCTGTGGCCCAAAAGGCCCCTTGTACTTGAGTGTATTGGCAAGAAGAACTGCATCATATATATACTTTTTTAAATGTATTGTTTGCTTCTGATGGGATCTTACCACAATATTAGAGAAGTGTGAACACTTCACCACAAGCTCTATGTGGCGGGAAAAAGAAGAAAGAGCAAAGATAAGACCTCAGAAATAATTGTCTGCAGTTGTCTTAAATGCTCTCCTAGCTGGGATCTGAGACTATAAAAAGTGAAGAGTGAAAGGAGTCAAATAATATCAAATAATATGCGCATTTTTTGTCTCATTAATAATTTATGTATCTGCAGAGGACAGATGCTGGATATTACACCAAGAGAGTGTCTAACTCCTCTCCTTCAGGACATTGCTGGATAATACACAAAGAGAGTGTCTAACTCCTCTCCTTCAGGACATTGCAGTATATCTCAGTAGAAGTTACTGTGCCTTACCAGTTGATTTGTTCTGCTGGACTGGCCCGAGGAGAGGTGAGGATCTGGTCATAGTTCTCTGGTTTCCAAAGAAAAATTTCAGGATCTTTAAGAGAGTGAAAATTAGAATTAATTAGAAAACTAATGAGACAGTGTAAGGTATTAAACATTTACCTGCAAGGATATGATGCCCATTTCAGAAAAGACTAGGGAGATCTAGTCTTGAATTATTATAGTCCAATAGGTCTTAAAACTGTGTGGTAAGCACCGCTCCCCTATGCATTCCTGTCTGGCCATAGGACATAAGCTTTCCAACTGTGTGGGTGCTAGTGATGCCTTTTCCTGGTCTTAAAATCAAGAATCAAACACAATTAGAAGGGAAAAAGGGATTTTACCTCTGTATTTTTTTTAAGGATCCTTAGGTGCACCACGTCCAGGTGGAAAGCGCTGAAATGCACCCCGCAATGCCCACACACAATAGATCTGGTATATCATTATAGGTCTTACTAATTAGCATATCTATCAAAAATTCCCCAATGAGAGGCTTGAATGAGCCTCCCTCCCTGAGGAGCCTTCCCCTGGATGGTTCTATCTTGGTTTACAGAATGTGTTCTGGAGAGGACTTTGGGGTCTGGGGCACACTAACCCCTAACTAAGAGGCTTCTAAGATGTTTAGTCTCCTAGCTTAACAAAGTAAGTCTAAGAATGTAGGCAAAAAACCACTAAGAATACAAAAAGCTATAAAAAGGTATATAAAAGGGGTATAAACGAAAAGGCAAAAAAATCATTGTGACATCACTAGGGATCAGGAACACCAGCCTGTTCTACCTGCTCTACCAAATGTGCTGCCAAAGACTTGGGGAACCACATCTGCTTGTCACCCAGCCTAACCCAGACTCTGGTCTGGGATATGGACATAGGTTTTGTTTCGGAAAGGAGGGAAATAATTGAAATTGGTGTAGACCTATTGTTTTGCAAAAATGTGGGGGCAAACAGCCCACCTCCACACCACTCAGGTGGAATGCTGTGCCTCACATCTACTGCTTGCCCTGGCCCCCTCTCATGTCAAGGATTTTGTGACTAAATGTCAGGTGAAGTTGCTCAAACCCCAAGCATTTTATAAGAAACCATGAAATATAGGCAGATGAATCAAAAAGTTATTTAATTCTTACAATCTTCAGGCTCTTTTCCTCAAAGTCACTGCACTGAATAACTTTTGGCAATAAATAATTAAATTTTGATACCTTAAAATATGAATTAAAAAGTGTAGACACATATTGTATCATGATGCATAAAAATTTAGTAGTTAAAGAATAGTTTGATGATGATTTTTATATCCCTTACATCAAATCTCTTGAAGCCTTTTCTTTTCCATAAACTGTATACTTTAAACCCAGTGGTACACTATCAACATTAGCCATGTTCCTTGAAACTAATAAAGGAAAGAGTGTCTCTGAATCATAACTCCGAGCTGCAGTTGTTTAATTTAAAAAATGGAAATCAATTCTTTTAGAAATATCAAATGTCACATAACATTTGTTTCAATATATTAATTTCCATTAAACTTCGTTGACTTCAGATCATTTTAATGATTCTTCCCCTCTGGGCAGACTGTCACTTCAATCACTTGGAGACAGAGGTTTTTTCAATTAATGTTAAGACAGTTTAAAAAATTTGCTCTCAAAAGAAATGGTAAAAAGGCTGAGTGATGGAAAAGTATTTGGATTAAAGCCTTGATTTTGTGTAACAGGTATTATATCTACTACAGAATTCCAATCAATTTGCCTTTTGGCCAGTAAACATTTGCTTATGTGCCCTTTCTGGAGAAAAAAGAAAAAAAGCTAAAATTATGGCAAAACCCTCACTTCTTGCATGTTTTTATTTCACTGTATTATATACACTGTTCACACAGGAATCACAGCCAGACATGCTTTATATGGTATAGTTCTTTGAGAATTCACACGTATTTACATATATATTTTTAAGGGCTGTAAATTACCAAGATGTAGTTGATATTCTAAAGACTTTTTCTCCTGCTGCAGCCCTAGGACTTCCTTTCATCTTTCCAGGCTCTGGTTTTCATTTATCACTTACTTCTCTGGGGGCCTCATAAAGATTTCATTGCAATCAGTAACAGTGCTGGCCTTCTAGGCCATGTAGCCAGTCTTCCATCTCAGTGAATAACAGAATAATGTAAAGACAGGAGTACATTACTTTTAAAGAATACCATTCACTGCTATTCTTATTTCCCACAAAACAAAATATAATCAAATGTTTTTCCCCCCATTAACGGGAGAACAGAATTTCATGCTTCCCCTTTCCTGTATAAAAGCCTGCTTCTATTTCACTCAAACTTGGGCAGTCTGCAGCTGGAGTTTTAGGTCATGAGTACCATGCAGCACTTCCCACTCTGCTCTACAAAATCTGCCTCTGAGATACTTGAGTTACCCACACCTCCTCTGCTTCCAGCTTTCTGACTGAACCACTACACTTCTCTTGAAGTTGGAAGAAATACTGTAACTCTAACTGAACAAGTAGCTTGCCACCTCTCATTTTCAGCTGCTGCACATTTTCACCCTTCATCTCTCATAAACTGTGTAACCCTAGTCTGAGGTTAGAATGTATCCAGTATTTGTTCCCATAGGACCCATTGAATGAGGCTTTCCTCATTTCTCTCAGGGACATCCCATGGGATGATCTACTGTTTGATCTCCAGTCTTCTTTGGGAAAAAAAAAAAGGGCCTTGAGAAATGTCATATAACTTTGAATTATACTGTCTTTTGCTATTCCTAGCTATACTAGTTTGGCCTCAGAAGCATCACTTTCCAAAACTCTTCAGACCTTGACACCAGAAATGAATCAGAAACTTTGCCAAGCATGTTTCCCAAGCAGAGTTTTCAAATAAAGCAACAAAACCTTCCCAGAGTGGACCATAAGGACACTCAGTCACTCACAACTCTTTCCAGTGAGTTCAGTATTCCCAGACGAGCTTTCAACTCCACTTTTCCTGTTCACTCTCCTGTCAAGAGGAACTATTCTAAACCTCCACAATAGTCTGGAAAAAGGAAACAGCAGGCTGCCTGCAGGAAAGGGCCAAATTAGAGAATTCTCCAAGGGACAGAAATCATATCCATCCTGTAGTGTGAGCATGTTTGGTGCCAGGGTGAGTAATCTCTGAAGATCTGTATAGCGGGTATCAAAGTTCACATGGTCCATAGGCTTTAGTTCTCCCCTACTATAAATACCTTGTGCCTGTATACTTTCAAAGGGAAAACCACTGGAGTTGTGTACTTCCATGGTTTATCACTTTCCAGTGCTGCTGTTCCATGTTAGACCTGTTGCCACCTAAGACAGCAAGAAGTATTCAGTTTATTTATTTAATTTCTAAGCTGAACGACAAAGAACATGTCTATTTACATGATCAAAGAATGGTATGGTGTCTTCCCAGTAGCAGGTGTTTAAGCCTGTCCAGAAACGTAGGTTCCCCCTATTTTCACCAGCAAATTTTTTATGCAGACAAAATGGACACAGAAATGAAAATGGGCATATACCACTTCAATACTGCTTCTTTCGCTTCTTCCCTGAAGCCACAAAAGTAATTGAGACAGAATTTGTTGGTTTTTGCTACTCCACATATTCTTGCTAAAAGGAATGGCAATTAAATTAAGTACTGGTATAAAGACAGGAAGAATAACTAATACTAAGACAGGAAAAAATGTTGCTTAATGTTAATGAGGTATTTAACACTGGTCTCAGTAATACAATGCTATTATTTCTGTCTAAAACTGACACTAAGTAATTTAATGCCCATTATATTGCCTGAAAATTATCTTAATCTAATAATGGCAAATGAAAATTCCACCATGGTGTCTGGACTAAGTAGTCCAGAGTATTCACACGTTTTATGCTTGATAGGTTTTAATTATGACTCAGAAATGGACCTTAGAGTAATAAAATATTATTCTTCTGAATGGGAAATTTTTCTTTTCCCTCTGCCTTTTTAATTCTTTCCTCTTCCTTTTTTTTTTTAATTGATTTTTTATTCTCGTTATCCAAATGATAAGTGACAGAAACTTTCCCTATCTCTGAAAAAAAAAAAAATTACTTGTAGTAAGATTTAAATGGTTTAAGAAGTCCTGGGCTGCACCTTTCTCCCATTCAGGCTTATCACTGTGTAAGCTTATTAAAAGCTGTATAAAAGACTTACCAGCTTGAATTAATATCCCTTTCATGTTTGACTTTATTTCTCTCCCTTTTCTACAATATACTCTGTTTCTTCTACTGGGACAACGATTTTAGTGAATCCATTAAATATCACAATAGCAGGATGCTTCCTGCCTTTAATGAATGCAATTGCCTTCCGAATGAAGTAGTGTGTACTGCAATATATTCATTTACAGCAGTGTGTGGGAAAGAAGAAGGGGGGAAAAAAAGACTGTGATTTTTCTACAGGCTTTTTGTATTTAAACCCTACATTAAGAGAAACCTAGGTCATTAATAGCCAAATCCTGTAAAGGTCATCAGTGCTAAAATAGCTTCCAGAGTGCAACTCAGACCATGGTGTTTGACATCTGAACTTCTAATGTTGGACAGAATCCACAGCAGGGTGAGGAAAGCATCCCACCTGCTTTTCAATACAGTCTCTTTGGGACTGTTCCTGGCCCGACAGTTTTGTACAACTTCTACAAAAGACAAGCTGTTTTTTCCTCTGAGTCTAGTCTGTAGCCTGGCTCAGAAATTTGTTCACAAGTAAAAAGTTTTAGATCCCAATGTAGGTCCTGTCGCTTTTTATGAATTTTACACCAAGTCATAACAGTCAACAATTCTAAGCAAAAATGTACAGAACTGTCACACAAGTGAGAAGATGAAACATGGTGCTCCTGTATTCGTGGAGATGACAATTTTGACATTGCCCTTTAAACTCTATCTGAACTGATAAACATATTTTTATAAGTATAAAATCTGGTCTATCCTTACTTTTAAATACTCAGTAAGCCTCAGAAGGAGTCACTGCAACATGTTCCGCATTGTAAATTAGAGACTTTAGTGGTAAGTGCCCTCAGTAAAAAATAGAAAGTTATGTCTTTCAGCAAAAATCCAATATGAAATATACAAATTTAATGATAAAACTAATTATCTGATGAGATAAAAAGGAAAATAATTTATATATATTTTCTATAACATGATTTTCTCTCCCCTAATAATTAATGTGACCTTCATGAATCACAATTTCCCACATATCAATGTCTACAGCTTAATAGGAAATTTTTGGAGTACAAGGGCTCATTCAAACAATATTTTCAGATCAAATAAACTCACACATCCAGTACTTCATTGGTCTATGACATTCATTTGTCACCTACTCATCTGAATTTCTCAGGTATTTCTGTCTAGGTTAAGCCATAGTAGGTAATTAACTTAAGCCCTGTCAAAGGACCATTTTCTCTGGCTTTCCATATTTGCACATAGGGACACTTCATCAGCATGTGAAAAATGATCAGCCTCTTTAAAAAGTTCTTTTGACTTTTTTTCTCCTTTTTCATGTGACAACTCCCAATTGCTTACTAATATCTTCCTTTATCACTGAGTTAGGCTTTTAGAAGGTGAACCAATCCTTCTATGCTCTGACCCTCCTTGTACTTCTTCCTGCCTGGGGACTTAACTCAAATTCCACCTGGAAGGGATGGTTGCAAGCTGTGCTCCCACTGCAGCTATACTCTACCTCAATAGCCATTGCCATAGCTGAAATCTTCTGTAATTGAAAAGCTGTTGGTAAACTTCCCAAATAACACAAGTGGGTATTGTTTATTTACCTTTGTCTGTTATCCAGAAATTCTAATTAATTCTAATTCTAAATTCTAAATTCTAGCTGGACATTAGCCTGATGCTGACTTCATCTTATGACAAGTGTTATTATTTATTGAATATAAAAATTCTTTTTCTGTTGATTCCACATTATGCATAAATTTAGCTGCCTTCAGTCCTAAATTTCCATTCATTACTCACTTTTTAGTTTTTGTTGCTTCTCTACGTTGGTTGTTCTCAACAGGCCCAGGATTTCATTTCTGTTCCCTGTTTGGATGACTGATCAAGTACTCCTGACATTTTTTTGCTTTCAAATTCAGGGTGTATCATCAATGTGTGTTCAATCAAGTGACTTCAAAACTGTCTTTACATAAACATTCATTCTTATAAAATTCAGCCATGGGACCATAGGAAAATGAACATAAAAAATTCATAAGAAGGATTGGAATAAATTTATTATTAAAGGAATATTCATAGCTACTTATTTTTCACCGTTTAACTGGTAACTCTAGGAAAGAAAAGAAAAAAAGATGAGTAGGAACCAGACTGAAAAAACTAAAATATTACAGTCCCAAAGTGAAACTTTAACAGCATTAAATGCCATATAGTGTAAAATTGACCTTTTACTGGAAAAACAGTACTTTGAGGCACTCGCTTGAACAGAAAACAAAACGAGAACAAGATTGACAATATTGTTTTGCATTGCATCTCCAGCATACCCTGGTTTTCACTGAATTTGATTCTACAGTTATATGCATGCATTTCATGTGATTGTACCCAGGTAAATATAATCTTAACAACAACATCAACAAATCTTTAATGCAGCCTCAAAAATATTTTAAAGGGAGTGTTAGTGTTTGCATTGAAATAACACCAGCTACTCAGTCATAAAAAACAAGTGTGAGCTGCATAAAGGATATTCCTCACAAGGCCTCCTTGTTCAAGCAAGAGCAGAAGCATCCAGACCTGCTAAACTTTAGTAAAATGTTAAGTTTTATTAGACCTTGTACAGTAAGGGACTGGCAAATACTTGTTAGATTCAGATGGCTACTAAAGATCTCTGCTCTGAAGAGATTCAAATGTTTAAACTCAAAAATAAGCCTCTCCCCATGAAGCAATGCTCATAGGGAGAGGTATTATGTTTTGGTAGAGCAACTAATATAGCTAGAGAGTTCCAAGCTTTCAGGCATACAGCACTTTGTCAACTTCTGCATCCTTCTTTCTCTGAGAAGCTGTAGAAACTTCTTTGTATCAGAGGAAAATTATGTTTAAGCATCTCATACATTTTAAAAGCATGGTGAAAATAAAATGAAAATGACAAGACAACTGCATGGCAGTAAAATACTAAAAAAAAATGAAAATTAAGGCAAAATTTTGAAAGTTACGAGTGTCTTTATATTCATTGATTCAACTTAAAAATTTGACAACAAACCAGCACTCTATGCCTTAATGACAGACATCCTCCAAAGAACAAGAGATGAGGAACATCAGTTCTGTTCTAAGGAGGGCAGCAGAAAATATTGAGTCATTTTTCTCTGTCACACACATTTAACAAGCTGATGTCTGCTCTCTCTATGTGAAAAAAAATAAATGCCCTGTAGAAATTCTCTTTCTTAGAAGATAGTTGTGTTAGATTTGAAAAGTACACTTGTAACTTTTAATATCTGTCTATCTGTTGAACAAGTTTTTCTTAGCAGTAGAAAGGCTGCTAAAATCACGAGAGTGAACATCTTTGTAGAACTCGGAAAGGATTGTGGAAATCCCAAGCTATTCCTCTATCTCAATATGTCATATTGTTTCAAAGGCTGGAGAATACAATAATAAAGGAACAGCCAAGAAATCTCCAAAACTGAAAGCATTAGCATAGTAAGCAATTGGATTTTTTAGCCATTTTTTCTTGATCAAGTCAGATTACAGAAGTCCAATTTGTAGTCTGCCACAAGAGTGCACAACAGGCTGCCTGGATGGCAAGATGGTTTCTCCTGCTGGATGCAATGGTCTTGGTACCTCTGTGGGTTATTCTACCTTTGTATCCCTACAGCACAAGCCAATGACTTTCCCAACAGTTTAAATGAGGCTGTTTTCCTTTATGGGTACACAAAGGGTTTAAATCTACTCCCTGGTTAGCACTCATTTGGAAACTCAGTCAATATGTTATTCATAACTCTCCCATGTCCCCTGATATTAACACTAATCCTAACATTAGCCCTTGTAGTATTTTTCTGCCCCATTCACACAAGTTCTATGGTTATGGGCTTTTATTACCCTTTTGTTTCCATACCATGAAAACTGTAGCACGCCTGTTGAAGCTGCTTGAGACTCACAGAGAGGTAAAGCTTTTGTGAGGCTACTGACTTTAAGATTCAAGTGGATGGAGTAAATGTCCTCTTACCAATCCAGCTGGTATTTAAGTGCCTTCCTAATGCTATCACAGAAGCCAAGTCATCCTATTCTTTTTATGCAAGGCTCCAAACCAGAGTGGAAAGCAAAGCCAAGCAGCAGCTAAGTGGAAAGGGATCTCTGCTGTGGGAGCAGAACATGTCCCTCAGGCAGCAATGGTTGCCCAATGGAGAGACACCAGGGGCTCCTGGTCCCCACAGTTCCACTACTTTGCATTGAGAAAGGAAATTTGACTCTGCTAGAGGGTCATTCCCTAAATGTTAGTGCTAGCAGCATTCGTGCTCAGCAACAAGTCATCTGATTTTCTCATTTCCCTCTCTGCAAACAAGCTGGGTTAGTTTGGCTCTTATCATTGAAATCTCTGACACTGACTACTCTTACTGAATCTTAAAAAAAAAAAAAAGAGATGCAATCTTTTTACAGGGAGTGAAAGTTTCTTGAGGCCTTCCAGAAGTCCCCACATTTCTGCCACTGATGCTTCAAGCAGACCCCTCTATGCTGCTTCTCACAAATTCTGGGATTCCAAATTGTTCTTATCACTGTCCAAAGTAGCATTTAACACCTGCTTTTGGCATTTTCATATCAACTCTTAACACAGTAGTGCTATGCTAATGAGGTGTCAGATAGCTAGGGTCTCTAAGAGTTTTTGATGGTGAATCTGCAGAGACTATTATTTTAAAGACTAGTTACATAAAAAATATTAGTGTTTTTTTGGTTTTGCAATGAAAAAAGAGGCTATAAATTCATTGAAGTAACACATAACACTATTATATATCCGTATCTGTTAAGACTTGCTGTTATATTGACAACAAATAGAGCAATTCAGGTCATGAAATCGTTTCATGCTGGTGTTGCTAAGCATCTGAAGGTTTTATACTGATCACCATAATTTCAAACAAAATAGTTTCACAGTCATTGAAAGCAAGGAAATAATTTTTAGGTGAGAAAGAGTAACAGATGCACTACTACATTAACTGCTACACCCAAATGACATATAAGCCTGCTTAGTTTAAGAAGGAGCTTTGGACACATTTCAGAGATCAAAGTTTCTATGACACCGAAGAGAACTGTTATTTTTATTCTGCAGTCTGTTAAAAGCACATTAGCACATTATTTTCTATTCCAATGGGCAAATTATAAAGTATTTGGGTGGCCAAAACCTACAGATCAATTTTCCACCATTTTTATGTTGTACCATGCCCCATTATCTCAAAATACTCAAAATATATGTAGCCAGATATAAAATATCCTAATTCTTGGCTCACTAGCTTAAGCTTTGTGAAAATGAATGCTAACCAGGCTCAATTATTTCTGTTAGACACTACCCCTGTTTCATTGGTGAACTGCAAAATGCTTTCAAGGAGAAATAACTAAACTGTAAGCACAGATTTGGCCAGATATACAGAGTAAAAACTATTAATACCTCTCACAAGCAAAACAGCATGGGTGCTTTCACTTTTGACATCGTAAACAATATTACTGCTTTGTTCTAATATAGTTGTTATTATGGTCACCATATTAAACCAGCATATGAGTCCAGGCTGAAAGAAGGAAGCTTTTCAATTTGGGACATGTCTGTTTTTATTTTTAATGGAAGGAACTATTTATCCAAACTAAGCATTTCATTAATTCTTCTTTTGGAAACATAGAAATATATTTGTAAAAGCATAACTGATTTGATAGTTTGAGAAATTGTGGGTGCAAAATACTGGGTGCAATTCTGAGAAGTAAGAAATGATGAGAATTTTATTATTGATGTCATAAATTAAATTCTGTGTTTATGGAAATCCACAGTTAAAACAGTCACATTTACACTACTGCATGTAGAAAAGAAACACACCTTACTTTTGATGTAAGATAAATATTTGAGAAATCAGTTCTACTCTTTGGAGACACTATCTTTTACTTTTGGAACACAATGTTCTGGTTATTGATTTTGGTCATCACTGTGCACTGAATATTCATAGCTGAAACAAATTTCCAGGAATTTTCTGTCCTTGATCAGTCTCAAGTAATAATTTAGGTGGGATTAGAAGGACACTTTTGTACATCTGCTCTCTTTTACATTCAGCTACACATCACTACACAAGGCATTTGGAGATTAGCACTGATTATATAAACCTGATAATTTTGGACTTTTATGCCCTCTTCTAAGCAAGTAAGTGTCTTTCAAGTCTTGTAAATAGTGATGTTCATGCTGACTTACTAGGGGCCTCATCGGTCTTTGCCACTTTGATGCACAATTCAAATGTTCATCACACTCCATTATTTTACATAAAATTTTGTGAAAAAGATGGAAATAGCATTGCTCAGATTATTCCCAAAGCAGTTAATTTTAAAAAACCCCTCAATTTACCTAGCTCACGGTCAGCCTGCTTATGTAAAGAGGGATTAATGACTTTCAGTTTGTGCTAGCTCTGAATGACTCTGGATGGTTCTGGAGCCAGGGGATGTTCCATGGAAACCCATTCCGTGCCAAACATTGTCAGGGCAGGAAGCAAGTTTTCTTTTGGCAGAACAGTGGTCAAAATAGCCCTTGGGAGACCACCAGAGCAAGCAAAAGATGATCAGGTAGACTCATGGGGTCATTTGGAATATAATTTCCATTTCTTTCCTCAGCACTACAATAATTATGGAATATTGCAAGCCAGATGGACTTTGATGGACATTATTAAGTCATTACCCTGACAGCTATCAAAAATCAAAATAAGTTTGTTAAGTTGTTGAACTGGACAAATGCAAAAAGCCTCCATTTAGGAAATCAACTAAAACTTTGCACAGACAAAGAAAACAAAAAACCTGAACCCTGTAACACTTGAAATAAGTCCTTGAACCATGATATTTGTTCTAAGACCATCAGTATTCGGAAATTAGAGGTAGCAAAGTGGCAAGAACAGTCTGCTCAAGCAGAGAGGAATACATGTAGCACTGGGTTTTTTCTCATGTTTTCTCTTAAAGTAAGACAATTTTGGGGGTGCTTACAAAGCCCAGCCTTGGCAAACGTGCCTGGATAACGATTGCCTGAGGTAACATGAGTTTTCACAGAGCTTGCAAATGGCATGCACAGAAATGACTGTGGAGGAAATACAAAAGAGGAAGGGAAGTCTAAAAGAAGCCTGAACATCTGTAACTGTGGGGAGAAGGAAGAGGTACCAGAGCAGCAGTCAAAACCTGATTTGACGCTGTTACCCCACCTGCAGCGCACCTCTGCCTGCACCAGACAGCTGTAGGATCACAGACTGTATATTTAAAAACCCCTCCTTCCATGCACAATGAATTTAAGGAACAGACATCTGAAAATTAGAAATCTTCTAGGAACATTTATAGGGAAAACAGACTTCATCTTCCCTGGCAAGCACCTGAAAAGCATGAATTCACTTCAAATATCTTTGGAAGAACATTCTTCTCTTGAGTGTTCCTTTATTTCTTGTTAGCAATGAAATTATTGGCAGATGCTCAGCAAACTGTCCATCCTGATTATTTATCTATTCCTTCTGGAGCCTGTCTGATTACATTAAAATAAAGAGCAAACATTACTTAAAATATGATGAGATCAGCAGCCTCTCAAAAATGTAATAGACAAGAAGTTAAAACATTTCAGGATGCATTTTTCATGTATTTAGGATTTAAAAAGATGAGAAAACACTAGGAATGTAGAAACAAGATCACAGTAATACCTAAATGGTTGACAACTCCAAAGATTCCAAGACCCTGAGAGTTCTTGGGTTTGGGGAATTTAAAGAAAAAAATTAAAGTAGGTGCATTTATTTTAACCATATACAGAGATGCACTTGAACCTACTCGTGTATCTAGATTTTTTTTCTCTTCAACCTTGAAGCTGAAAACACATTTAACAAAGAATAAAACAGTGATTCCCACAAGATCAAGAGAATCTAGGTGTGAAAATCAGAAGCTATTGAGAAACATGTAATACTACCAAGGGACCTCTCGACTGTTTTCCACACCATTCAAAACCCAAGACATTTTCTTCTAATTCTCTTCTGTCTCCATTAGAATAAAATGCATTCAAAAGTGAGATGCAAAAGGTGTCATTAATTTTAAATGTTAGCTCTTCTATTTTTTCATTTGAATATGAACAAATTTCTAGAGAGATCTACTTTAGTCATCCTTATTTTGCTGACTCTCTTGAGGGGCTCAGAGACAGTTAATTGAATCATTTCATCAAACTTTCATAGTGAAGCAATATTATTCTAACATTTTGACATAAACTATCTGGTTAATGCAAAGTGAAGTTGATGAAATTAATCCAGTGACTCAGGAAATGCATCTTTTGAAAGCTGCCTTCAATTTGACAGTAAGAATTAATCATGCTTGAATTGAAATCAAAACAAAACAAGAAGCATGTTTTTCCCCTTCCCCTTCCCCTTCCCTTTCCCCTTCCCCTTCCCTTTCCCCTTCCCCTTCCCCTTCCCCTTCCCCTTCCCCTTCCCCTTCCCCTTCCCCTTCCCCTTCCCTTTACCCACCTCTTCTTGAAATCTTCAGGCATTAAGAAAAGTGGCTTAAAAATATTTCTATGCTTTGTAGTTTCTCAAGTGTAACAGCAAAAGATATTGAGACTTATGAGGAGGGAAATCGGAAAAATGAGCAGAAGGCAGGAAGTTTCCAAATCGTATTAGCCACTGGGAGCAGAAACTGCTTCCTCTGGTAGAGGCTCTGTAATCAAGAACATCTAGCTCTATCTCTCACTGTCAAGTTAACATCCAACCTGAGGGCATAGAAACCTCTGTGGAGGCAGCAAATAGGATACTTTCCACCCTTTTCTGCAAAAGAATCAATTACTCTTTTGATTAGAGGCAAACGTAAAACTCTGTCTTTCATTCTTGTTTTTGTATGTTCAGGCAACATGTGGGGGGAGCTTTGGGGGTTAAGAAAGGGCAGTTGCTTCATTTTTCACCACTGAGTGATCTAAAATCATCAGTATCTGAAGATTTTATGAGTGCCTGCAACCATCTTTGCTGAACAGCTGAGGAATTATTCAACTGATCAGTATTTTACAGTGTTGTGGTAATAAAGCTTGAATCCTCAACATAGATGGTTTTTCTAATGTATTGCAGCTACTAGGCCATCAGATGAGCTCTAAATATCAATTTTATGATGGTATGTTTAATTTGATTTACTTGATGTAATTTCTTCCAGAACTTCTGCCAAAATATCTGAGAAAAAGTCAGATAAAATGAAAGTGTCCTGATGTTTCTTGAGAAGCCAGTGTCAACATAAGTTACTGTGCAGCATGTGATAGAATGCAGATCTAATCCTTCTCCTTCCTGCTATTTTAAACCATCCACCAGTTTTGTCAGCCAGTATATTTATATTTTTAATCCATATGGGCTTATAAAATGCACCCATTTAATTCATTTAGAGGATTGACTGTCAATTATTTCTACCTCTGGTACATGATTCTGAAATATGATATAGAGCTTCAGTTATTTGTCAGGTGGACAGGAGATAAACTATATGGGTATAGTGCCATCTAATGCCATGGAGAGTTCAGAGATGTTATGCTGTCATCACCTTCAACCTCTGCAAAGGTTAAGGATACTAAAATTTTCAATGGTCAACAGAAAATTTAACTGAAAATTGTTCCTGAAATAACTAGAAAAAATCCTAAAATGGATAGTACTGAATATACTTTTCTTGCTTTTACCAAACTCTGTCTATTTTGAAATGCTTTAAGTACAGTTAAGTGGTACGTAGATCTATAGTTCCAAAGGTTCTATATTCAAAACTAAAGATTTTGCTGAGCCAAGTAACAGTTAGAGGGGTCTACAGACAGAATTCTCAACAGAATATCAAGAGAGAATGCAGAAATGGCCACAGGTTGTTGCCATAGGAAGATACACAGTGCTTTTTTTCTTAAATAAGTTCTGATATAGGATAACTTTTAGGCTAAAAATTCCCTAGTTATATTTAACAATATTAACCATTATTCATTTTGAGAAAATTCAACTTGAAGATATTTTACCTATTCGATGTATTCAGAAAATTTCAATTTTCCCCTCTTTGAATCATTATTCCTTTGATTTCCCCCACAGTTTTGTTTTCTTGTTTAACTTTCTCCTCATGTCTCATGATGCATGAGTCATCTTTATGAATCAATTTCTGCTCGCTTTTTTGCACTATTTGGCTTTGCATCGAATTCTCATAGCATCAGCTATCTGACTATGACCTTTAAGGCGATGAAGAATTCTATCAAAGTGTTTTAATCAACTAAAATACTATGTATTTATATGGTATGGAACTGTATAATTTTCTACTGCCTAAACCTTATCCTAAAGTAAGTGTTCCTATATCCTTTTTTTTCTAAAACTGGCATTCTCTTAGCATAACTGCTAAGGGATGCATTCGATTTCTTGCTAATCAGTTGACAGAAGGTTCTTACAAGTATCAGAGTTCGTAGGGTTTATTTCCAATTTCAGAACTGGACAATATACAACATTTCATTGCAGCATTATACCTAACCACAGTATGTACCAATATGATTGCAGACTAGAGGAAGCATCAATGGGTCATATTGCTGTCACCAGAGTACATTATGTGCTATGAAAACAATTATAGCAAAGCTTTAACTGTCCCATACCACTTGACTGCCCTACTTCGCTCCCATTATGCTGATAGCTGTGCAAGAGGTCAAGCAGTAATTGGAAAGCCTTTTTCCATACTTTACTTTTTTCTGCTTTTGTATTATCTACATGGCTAAAGAATGAATAACTTAAACCCAGGAGAAGACAGAAATTACATTTTATTTTCACCATAGCTAAGTTTTTCTGCTTTGTATCCAAGCTGTAAGTGAAATCCTGACTCCAAACACTATGGTAGTCAAGTGAGCTTCCTGCAGTTGTCAGGTACAGTGATAAATTCTGAGATCTGATTTTCTATGAATGAAATTATTGAAGGAATTATTGAAAATGAATTATTCAGATTCAAATTATGATCAAACTGCCATCACAGCCCTGAGAAAAGCTGAAAACTGGTGCTAAAAATCTGCTGAGAAAGAAGTACTAGACCTGCTCTGGGAAATCCTCTTTCAGTAGTTACCCATGCTTCATGTTTACTGGTGCATCTTAGAAGTTTAAAAGTCTGTTCTTGCTTTCCTCTAGATAGTATTCAAACCCCAGTTCCTTTGGCCTTTCTTCATGGCATCAGACTTTCTAGACTCATGATGTTTGCTTTCCATCTTCTGATGGCCATTATCCATCCAAATGATGCCTTCCCATCTGGTTTGTATCTGTCTCTAAGTGATGAATATAGACAAGGTATGCCAGTTGAGACCTTCCCAAAGCCATACAATGAGAGGATTATTTACTATCCTACAGATGTACTGCTGTCAATAGTTCCCTCTGTGGGATTTGCTTATTGCTACAGCATAATATTGCAGCATAATATTGCCAGTTCCTGTTTAAATATGATTTGCTGATACACCCAGGATGTTTTCTGCTGTTTAGCTAGGTATTCCCAATCCTGCAGAGCAACTATTTCTGCAGAAGCACAGGATCTTCTACTGGTTGAATTTTGTTTTCTTTCTGTCTCTGGTTTGACACATTCATTTAGAATTTGAGATCATCTCTCAGCAGCTACTCCCAGCTTGGATACATCTACAAACACAATTAGTACAATCTCTATTCTTTCATCCTGCTTATTAATGAAATATTACCCTTGCACAATCTCACTTGCACATCCTTCCATTCTGGTACACTAATACTCTGTCACGAAGGTTTGTCCAGTCATTGGATCCATGCTGCAGTGCTTCCACTAAACATTTCCACAGAGTGCTTCTGAGATTTACCAGATGTGATTTGCTTGTTTTCTGTTCCAGATTGAACATTACTCATTTAATTGCTTTTCTTCTACATTTTCAGAGTTTGTTTGTTTCAATATTTTTATAGAGGTCAAAATTAGTCTGATTATACCTTCAAGTCACAAACTCCTACTCTTTTGTCCTTTCTGAAGACAGCTTCACTCTTCAATTTTCTTTTTTTCTTTATTGTTCCTGAATATTCAAAGACAAGGCTATGACAATTGACATTTCAGTAGCCAATTCTTTTCGTAATCTGGAATGTGTTTTAGCATACCCATCATGACAGATAGAACACAAATACCTCAGTCTCTTAATTTGAGTTTGCTGTCTGAAGAACAACACTAGTTCAAATTGCATGCTTTTACACTCATATTTCACTTTTAATTTAGTCTATCATGTGTCTGGTATAATAGTTAAATCATTTTCATCTTAAATCTAGACTGCCTAGTCCTACAATTTTCCCCATACTTCCTTTGATATCTTTGCCCATCAGGAAATCATCACTTATTTCTGCATGATACATCTCTGAAACACCACACTTACAACATTCTCATTCAGGGACAGTGTTTTTCTATCATTCCTTTTGTACTATGCTTTCTTATGAATAGTACAACAGCTTAAAATGCTTTAAAATTATCTAATTTCCATGCAAATTGCCTGGAATATTGTTTGCTCACAGGATGCAATTCTCATCATCTGATTGATAGAAGGCCAGTAGCAAATCTCATTTCAATTTGTCAACTATTTTGGTACTTGGCATACTCAGACTGCTGGCTAAGAACATCTTCTGCATCCATACTTTGGAGACAGGTAATGATGACAGACTTACTCACATAACAGCTTTTCACCCAGGAGGATTCAGAAAATATTGTAGAGAACATGGTTAGAATATTTGCATTTTTGGATTGTTTTATCCACCACAATGAAAGGAGCTATGGCAACTGTTTAGGAATCTCACTCCAGGAATAAATATCATAATATATAAAGAAACACAATAATTCTGTGTTTTGTTGAGAAAAAACATGAAAAATTTGAAAAATCTGGTATCATGTATTAACAAGGATATTCTAAAGAATATTAATTTAATTTTATTATCTTTTGTTTCCTTGCATGAGTCAAGGGCAGTATGGCAGGTGTTGAGAGGTAATGAAAATCAAGTACTGAAACAATAGTCATGATTTATTCTGAAATATCATATATAAATTATTTAAAAATAATCATGTGGACTTGTGTGTGAGTACTGCCCTTATCTTAAAGAGAGACACCATCAGAGAATCCACAGGTATAAAATAGTAATGAAAATAAATCTGTCCCCTGGGACTTAGCACTTTTTGGGACAACCTTGCAAAGGATGTGTGAGTGATTCATAAAAGAGTATGTATACAAAAGCAGCTTTCATTTCCATGTAAGTTTTATTTCCATTAAATAAAACTTGTTCCTGAAACATCAAGACAACATCACTTCCTCCTCCCCCCCCCAAAAAAAAAAAATTGCAACCAGTGAGTTGATCAGAGTGATTTTAGAAACCTATAGGAGTCAGTGGTCTACATAAGGAAAAAAAAATTGGTGATTATGACCTGAGAGAAATCCCAGCAAGAACACAAAGTCCTGAGTTCTCAGGAACAGAAGGGCCAAGGACAGCCGAATTTGAGAGCCAATTTGAGTTGAGAGGTGTAGTTGGGTTGGTCCAAGCACCCTAGGTAATCCACAAAATGTCACAAGAACATTGATACTAGAAGTCAGCTGATACCATCAGTAAGCTCATGGAAAGGGAAACCCATTCAATAACACAGTTTCCTACCACATAAAAAAAAAAGAAAAAAGATCCAATATGTCAGTGATGTCATGGGAAGACAGAATGTTTAGACTTCATACCAATATTTCCTGAACCATCCAATTAACCAGGTACAGAGATTTTGATATCAGATACTTCTTTATATATGAGAACTGTAAGAATATTCTTTTTCAGTGTTTTTGCATAGAATCATAGAGGATAGATTCTCTTAAAAACTAATTTTCTCACAAAGTTTGAAATTTTTGGAGGGCTTCCAGAAGCTCTGCACTGCCTAGACACCATAAATAAGCAACAACATATATTAAGGATGAAGAAATATTTAATTTCCTTTGGATGTTGGTATGTTCTCCATGTGGGATGGAGGGCGCTGTGGGACATTGATCACACCCTTGGTGCTGTGGTGATGACTAGTCCTAATTATTTCAGAAAAATTACCACATTTTTTATCCAGAAGAAGAACAGGGAGAGTAATCACATACTAGACCCAAATTCAATTGCATATTAAACATGGATTAGGCAAAAAATATGTGGTTTAAT
Organism: Corvus hawaiiensis; assembly: GCF_020740725.1. Classification (NCBI taxonomy): domain Eukaryota; kingdom Metazoa; phylum Chordata; class Aves; order Passeriformes; family Corvidae; genus Corvus; species Corvus hawaiiensis. The sequence goes on along the minus strand of NC_063215.1, from coordinate 70,845,666 downwards.
TCATGGTTAATCCATGCTGTTTATAGGTCCTTTCTTTCTATTACAAAATTGTAGTACCTCCTGTTGTGATTACTGTTACCCCAGTGGGTTTTCTCAATGTATCTCCAGGCACCAAACTCAGTATGATAAACTTTTTAGGCTGTGCTCTTTCATTGGGTCTGCTGAGGGAGGAATTCCAGCAGCCTCCTTCTGAGGGCTTTTTGTAAAAGAGTAATGGTTGCCTTGTTGAGGGGAAAAAAGACCTATTTAGAAAAGCATGTTCTTGTAAGCCAGTCCAGCAGAGCCTAAGGCAGGGGGGAAGCAGATGACCAAACCACCTTTCAGAAGCCTTTATGGATCATACACTCTGTTACAATGGGCATTAATGAAAATTATAATTTCTAATTATTCTACATTGCCCTCAGTAGGGAAGATAAAGAAAGATTTTGTTTTATTCTGGTTTATATTCTTCCATTCAAAATTTGTGCTTCATTACTATAATGCAACTTAATATTTCTGCAGTATTTCTGTAAATGAAAAAACCCCAACAAATCCAGGAAAAAATCCCTTAAAAAGAAAAACCAAAAAAGCATGCAACTACTGGTGGAGTAGAAAGTACAGAAGAGAGAGGGGAAAGAATGAACTTCTTGTAAGACTGAAGAATGTGGGAATATAAATTTGTGCATATAACTAGTGATCTTGTGTAATTGCAGTCCTCTGGTAAAGTAAGAATTAAAAAGTAAGTGCCATGTCATTTCAGGGTGGCGATGTTGTGTGAATGGCTACCACATCCCTGGTAAGGAGATGGAGTAGCTCTGCCCAACACCTTCTGACTTACTCTGGACAAGCTAGGTGGAGGTAGAGCTCCCCTCACTAAGGTGACCTCTAACATGACCTATGGTCCCTGAGTTTGGAAAACACAGCCAATGAGAAGTAGAGCAAAGCAAAGAACTTTGGTGATGGGGTGCTGCGGTTCCTGAGGGGCTGCTGACAAAACTGTGTGTATTCTCATGCTTAGACCTAGCCCTTGTCTTCACACTTTTGCATGACCAATGCACCTGAGAGAAACAGATTTTTTTTCCGCAGGATGTTACCAGGACTCCCTTTCCAGTATCAGTGATTGGAAGGTTCTCTCCTGCTTTTATGTCATACACAGATTATCAATTTTCAGAATTCAACTTCAAAAAATTAAAAAGGAACCTGTCATAGGGTTTCTTAACACATACTTCTCTTATATGTAGAGTTATGACTTATGTATTAGCCTGAAGAAAAAGTTCTTTCCTTGGTCCATGGTTTGACTAAGAATTATCTTGCATTCCTTATGCATGTGAAAATTATTTTAGTAAGAATCTTTGCTGTATCTGTGCAATAGTATCACACTCTGTAAAAAAAAGCACATTATTGTAAAGTATTTGCACTAGGAACTGTTATGCTGTATTCAAGGATCTTGTTATCTTTCCTGAAGTTATATTAAAATCCTAATAGATCTGGGAACTTTTCTTCAGTTCTACTTCCGTATTGGACTTTAGTTAAGACTTCTGAATATTTAGAAAATGGAAGTGCTATAAATACAATTTAGAATACCATATTGGATATAGGATAAATCTTATTGCTCTTTTTTCTTCTGCAGAAAGGTGAACTGCCTATTTTTGATTGTCCTGGCATTGTTAGGTAGGAATACATGACATTTGGAAAGAAAGACTGTGGTGTTGTCTTTAGTTTTTGGTTTGTTTGGTTGGTTTTTTGTCTGAGATAATGTTGAAATGCCCTGGGGGTTTTATAAGGTGTGTGCCAGAAGGGTTCACCAAATTCCTAATGGGTTAGTGATTCTGAAGGCAGACTTTCTTTAAAGCAGAGGCCGTGACTGACTTACTGAACACTGAGTGGAAAAATGTATGAAATGAGCAGAGAGCATTTCTGAGCAAAAGGAAATCCCTTCCATTTACACAAAATAAAGTCAAAAGCCTATTAAAAATGTAAAGACATCATCATCTTGAAGGGATTCAAGGCTATAGAGGAGATTTTTGTGATTGCCCTTCTCTCAAAATGACCATGTAGAAAGTGATGCTTACTCACAAGATTTGTAGGGGAAGATACTGAACAAAGGACATGAAATTCACCCTCTCTGAATAAGTGTCAAATGGTAATAGCTGACAAAGTGAATGAAATGTAACATGGACACCTACAGACTCATAGGTAAGACAAGGTGACTTGTGCTGTGACATGAATAAATAGCTGAAACAATACACGTTTCCTGTCCCCTGAAATGTCACCTTGTCTGGCACACTGCTGGCCCCAGTCCTGGTTCTGCTGAAGTGCCCTGTCACTGCTACACCGCACATATTTAGATTACAAGTTTTGGGTACAGTGTCTTTCACCACCAAACACCCATTAGTCTGTACAGAAGTCCTTATAAAATCTTAGTGGAATAATCATCCTGGGAATTCACAATAGGAAAAATAATAATTAAAGAGGAAGAATAGGACAGATCAGTTTTCACCAGGAAGTTTGCTCATAAATTCCCATTTCTCAGCTTCTCTTGGTAAAGATAAGACGAGTCAGGAATATTTTTCCTTAGGATCTTAGGATCATTCTCTCTCCTTTATTTCTACTAGAAGGAAATTTAATTGTTATTTCTTGAATTTATTTTATTTTTTTAGTAGTTAGCCTGGATAGCATATATACATATATATACATATATATATATGTAATCTACATCTGTTAAGGAGAAGAGAAGGAATGATATGCACTTAAAAGGCAAAAATCCGTGTATACCAAGCACAAGAGCTCATACATTTAGTGGATATCTGGATATCTTCCAATATAAATGCAATACACTTTAGCATTATCTGGCTTGCTCATCCTCTTTACAGTGCATTTTTACCCTGTCTTTTTTTTCTTTTAAATTCATGGATTTAAGTTAATAATAATTCCATTACCCACAATGCCAGCCATGTATACTTAAATATTACCATAATCTTAAAATGCTATATTAGATTTATTTAGCATAGTTATAGAAATAGTATTTTCCCAGCTGTAAAATGTAGTTTTTTACCAAAGACGTATTAAACACATAATTCCAAACAATAAGGAAAAAAGCATTTGGAAAATCTTAAAAAACATTGTATCTAAAAGAAAGATTTAAAAATTGTAGAAGTTCCTATCCATCCCTATCCTTGTAAATACCTACTTATCTTTCCTCTATTTCGCTTCAAGCATTTCACCTTTTGACTTCAGCACTGAACTGGATTGCTCATGCCAGCCATGCAGGGTGGTTTTATAACTCTGCATGTCCTTACACCACCAAAGTCATGTGTGTGTGTGTGTAACACTTATATAAATAGTTTTTCTATTTTATCCCTAATCTCTTTAAAGCCCAATCAGGATAATCTGAAATTCTGATATTTTTATCTAGGAATCTCTTGGATGAGTGTGGAGCTGAATTATGCAAATAAAATAGAAGCTAGACTTGCAAGATCAATACACAGGGCAAATCTATCTTGGGAATGGATATAATTTCCTTTAAAGGAACATGCTGCAAGTGAAAGTCAAAGGTTTTTCTTCCTGTTATGTGTGGATTATTATCTATAAGCTTTCATTAAAAAAAAAAAATAAACCAAAACCGAACAACAAAAAACCCCACAACAAAACAAAAAGCAAAAAACCTTCGGTTATTGTCAAGGCAGAAATGTGTTGGCTACCGTTCTCGCCATGATTGTGATGGATTTCAGCTGGTAGCAATTGAGCAGAGGTACAACTGAATAAATTGTGGAAGACTTTTGCTACATGTGTGCAGCTGTGTATTTTGCTATGACCCTTAAACTGGTTTGAAATTGAAGTTCCCTATTATGACAAGAGAGCTGACCAACTCCTTATCAGGCAGCTTTGTAGCTGAGGAGGATCCAGAACCCAGTGGCAGGATCACTGAAGATGTTCAACTCGACGTGGGAACAGCTGAGGACAGGGCACCCATCACAGTTCCTTGAACATCTGTGCCTGCCCCTCTGGCACCAGTGCAGGCTTCATCAGGTGTTTGGCTGAAACCAGCAGGACCCATCTGCTGCAAACCAAAGAAAAGGCATTTCATGTGGCTTTTCCATCCATCTCCTGCTGACAGCCTGGGAAAGCTTATGAGCCACCTCTCAGCTCAACAGGGATGGTTTCTCAATGCACAAGCACTCGATATTATTTCAAAATGTTGTACAAAGGTGAAAAAAAAGTACATATTACACATTAGAAAGCATGTTTATAACTATCTGTATACTTATATGTATATGTAAGTATATATACATACATGTATGTATGTGCAGAGATAGAAATATTGTTCATATTTCACATCTCTGCCTTAACTGGAAATGACAAAGAAAGTTTCCAGTACATCAGCCAGCTGAGTGAGACTACATCATAATCCAAATTACTTTCCACAGCTTTTCTCTCAGTGACTCAGAACAGCCCACTGGGTAGAATCACTACCAAGGCACATGGTCCATATTTTCCTGTGGAAAAATTCAGTACCGTGCTTCTCTTCCAATGCATCATGGTACATTATCCTCTCTTGTATTTGTGAAGAAGTTTAAAGGAATAGATAAAAAAATGAAGCAATCTTTCCTATTAAAAAACAAAACAAAACAAAACAATTTCTCCCTTTTCCATTAAGTTCAATAAAGAAAAATATGAAGTAGAGCTTGCTATAATTTGAAAGGTGCCTTGAAATACACAGGTTACTAAGTAATTCTTGCGAACTTATTAGAAGCAAAGCTAAGGAATCAGCAACAAACTCTATAAATAATAAAACAAGAACAAAATTATAAATTTCCAAGCATTTAACCTATATTTGAAAGCAAGCAGGCACATACATCTGAAAATGGGAGTGCTACATTTATGCCACATTTAAAGGAACAGAAATTCCTCACTGAAAAGACACCTGGCGAAAAGGATTGCGATTCCTTAAAAGATAAAAAACATATGCTGGAGCCCTCAGGTAAGTTCCAGTGGTTGTCATCCAGCTCTAGAGATGGGGGACCTCCAGTTCCTGCCTGGCAAGGGACAGGTTTTGGCCTGCAGGAAGGGTCTATGGAAACCCTGCTATATCTAATACTAAGAAATTTCAGTGCCTGACACTGAAGTATTATAATAAAATGAATTAGAAAATTAAGATAAAGTAAAAATTATCCTACTTTCTCCACGTCTTTCCTGATAATTAGAGATATTATCACTTAATTGAGACTATTAGCACATTTTTAGCACAGGTTCTGTTATCAGACTATGCCTTTCGGGAGTATGTTCTCTTTTTCTTCCTTTTTTTTTTCTACCTTTCTTCCACAGTGACTTTTGCCTTGGTTTCTAAAATGCTAAGTTATTTTACTGCATTTTTCAGGAAGATGTTGAAAATATGTAATAATTAAAGAATTACCTTCCAAGAACAACAAATATTTCAATTCCATTTGTAAACAGACCTTGAGCTGCATAAATATAGGGAGGTACTTTCCCTTCCTGCTATAAAACAAAGATCTGATATCTATTTTGCTTTGTTTGCTTTCTTCTTTCCTGTATTTCTCATTCTAAAATAAATATCAGTCAGATTTTCTTGCCACTGATGTAACAACAAACAGTGTTATTAATATAAAAATGGTCCCTTGATTCATTTACAGCATGCCAGAGGGACAAAACCCAAAAAAATCCCCAAAACAATCCCCACAAATGAGTAAACAAATAGATCTTGTGCTGACAAAATGATCCATAACACGCTAAAACCTTCTTCAGGCTAAAACCAATCCACATTTCATTAACACTCTCTGCTAATCAATGGATGATATCAATAAATGGCAATTTATCCCAGTCATAGGAAAGGAATGAACAGAAAACCCAAACACAGCTTGCTGAAGTGAGAGCTGTACTAAGAAAAACTCAAAAAGGAGATCCTGGGCCTGCCTTATTTCTGACTTTATTCTGTGTTTTCCATAGCGTTCCTCTCAGGATCAGTGGTGGATTGTAGTTTTGCTGCAGTCGTGAAAAATGCAGATGCAGGTGAGGACTGAGCTGCATCATTACTAATACATATCTTCATTTCTGCTGGTGTTACTGGTACCACTGAGGCATGTGTGAGCCCTTACACCTGCAGCTGGCACCGAGAGGGAGCCAGGTCTCCTATAATCTGCTGGAGCTCTGGGACCTGCTGAAGTGACCTGCTGAATTCCAATGAAGGGAAGGGGCTGAGGGCAGACAAGACACCCCTAAGCAGCCAGAGCTTTCCTGGCTGCACAGGCAGCACCAGTGGGCCAGAGGCACCCTTCTCCTGCCCTCACTGCCACCCTGTATGCCTGACTGCTGCAGAAAGGGATGGACATCACTGTGTATTGCTAACAATTAATGGCACTGAAATCCAAATGTAAGTAGTAATAAATACATAAAAAAATACAGAATTGATCTCTTCCTCTTTAAAATACTTGAGACATGTTAAAGCATTCAGAAGACAAGATATAATTTTCTGTAGGAAATGCACTTTTTTTGTGGAGAAAAAAATGGTGAAACTATATAATTTACAGTGAAAGCATAGCTGTCTGATCCGGAGTTCATTTCAAACCAACTTACCTTCACACTGAAAAAGAAAATCTCTGCCTTTCACATGCTTCTGATGGCATTTTTTGTCTCTCAGTAGTTTTTAGCAAAGTGGATTTTGGCAGTGAAGGAATGTCATGTATCTGCCAAGAGGCAAAATAATGAAGAAAAGGAAAAACTTCTGAAAAAGGTTTAGAGCTTATTTACAACTCATAATGATAAGACCTTCTCCCCAGAGGTCCCCAGGGAGTCCATCAGTGATACTTCTTAATGTAGAGGTCCAGTAGAACAAAAGAACATCATTTCAGGCAAAGTGAAATAATAACCGATTTTTGTCTTGGACTCTCCACTGTTCGACTTATCCTACAAAACATTTCAAATATTAAATAAGGGAATAATATAAAGACATCTAGAGAAAAAAATATTCTTTGATCTTTCAAGAAATCATTTTTCAAGGTAGTAATAGAACTTCAAATACAGTTATTTTTTTCTTTTCATAGCTCTATTTTATCTAGAAGACTTGCTTACTCCAGTCTGTAATTTTCTCCCTCTTATCTTCTGCATAAAACCCCCAAATAAACAAACAAAAAAAACCCCACTAAAAGCTCTCATCAATGTAACTTTCAGTGAGTTAACAGAAGTTGCAGTTTACTTGAGTAAACTTTACTTGAGGAGAAATATTATAAAAAACACATAACAGTTCCACAATTTTTCACTTCCTTTTCCACTAAAAAAGAACATTTTTAACAGTACATCAAGAATTGCACTTCTATAAGGGAAAATATAGACACCTAGCCATGGCAACAAGTTTAAAGGTCCTCATTCTTGGCAGAATAATTTTTTTTCTCAGTTTTGGGATGTTGCTTGACATCTTCCAGATGCTGAAGCAAAACCTGGTTTGCCAGAGGGAGCTGATGAAAACAAGTGAAATTCCAACAGAGCACCCAGGAAATGAAGGAATTAACAATTAATTTTTTTAATCCCAAATGACTGAGATGGAAATGATTTGCAGTATTTGAGGTGAAAGAAAATACAGTAGAAGTAGACAAAGGCCACAAAGGGTTGAAAATACTACTCAGCTTCGCATACAGCATTATCCATTAAATGACAGTACGTACACATATGTATGTTGTATGCAGAAATTTACATAATGTCCTTAATTCCTAAAGAATGCCTTCCTGTATCTGTAGATGCCAGATCAAGAGAGATAATAGAAATATACTTCGTTTCTGTTACTTTGAGGTATGAATGTAGCTATAATTACTTACTGATATTAGCGTGGTTTTAACTTTTCAAAATAAGAAAAATTAAAATCACATGCGGGCCCATTCTAAGGAAACAAAGAATGCGAGCAAAAGTTAAATTTGTAAATACTGTAGTAACTATATACTATACTATACTAATTATGTACTATAGTTCCTTTAAAGGACATGCCAAGTTTACTGTACACACCTTGAGTTCCTGCAAACTGTAGGGATGAGAAGATAGCTCAATAACCCGTAATTCAGAAGTTAATATTTTGCTGTGTCTGTGATCCCTCTCACTACTTGATTTGCCAGTTGTGGGCATTTATGAGAGAGCAGTTCCCGAAGCCCCATATTTTTACAGTTGTGTACAAGTAGTTTGTTTTGTTCCAACTCCTTCAATGGAAGGCTGTGTGGCACTATATGAAGTCCAAGCAGTGGCACAGATTGGAGTGGAGTTCAGAAGTAACTGTGGTTATGTCTTTAAGCAGAAATTTCTTTCCTCCACTGCCATGACCCGGCGAGCCGGTGGGCTGCCAGGTCCAGGATTAGACCACTGCAACGAGCTGAAGGGACTTTTCATACATGGAAATCCTCACCAGCACTAAACCAAACAAGGTAATGTTGAGTCAAAAGCAGTACACATAAACCCTTCCCACTGGTCAGAAAAGAGAGCCAGTGTTGTCACACACATTCTCCTTCATAACTCATCTGAAAGCCCATTTTCTTGCTCCAAGGCTGTGGTTAACCATTTGTGTGCTAGGAATGAAATCACTTTTGTTCACATATCTATTTTTCTGGAACTTAAAGTGCCTTGGATTTAAAGAAAAAATATGTTTTGAAGAAAGCTTCCACAAGTAATTACCTCCAATAACTATGAACACAGAATAAATTATGAAAGAACATGTGTGTCAATGTTATGCTTGATTACATAACATGGATTTTTCTAAAAATGTGTATGGAACTCAGTGTTTTTTCTTTGGCTGTAAAATACATGAGTAATTACACATTAACATAAAAATAAAGTGAAGTGAGAGATTTATTAACAAACTATTAAAGTTAGCTTATTTCTTTAAGCACAAGAAGTGAACCCACTAGTAAGACTTTAAAACTTTTGTAAGTGTCACATTGTATTTTACCATTCTGCATTTATAGTCTGCATCAGTGACAAGGCACGAAGAGTACTTTCCCTCTGCGCAAAACCTTTCATCTGCACTCTTTGAGGTTCTTTTGCAGACAACATGAATTCTTTTAGGTGTATTTCAGTTTTATATATATAACTGACTGAAAAGCACTAAGCTGGAGCAAATAGTTATGATGTCTGTACACACTCTCCTGAGTCAGAGTTGAGGCCCTCTCTCTCGCCTGGATTCATCTTGCTTGAGAGGCACTTCCAGGGCAGAAGGGAGATTTGAAGGTACTGAACAGTCATAGCAAAACTGGGATACCAGGCATTGCAGTCTCCTGCAGGCTGCTTTCCCAGTGAGAAAGAAGAACTCTTGGAAGCCTGGACATAGTGCAGGATTGCTACCTGTGAACAGGAGATTGCAGCTGCCCTGGACAAATGGAAGCTGCATGTGCTGTATTTCACTATCAATCTGTACTATTGGAAATCCACATTTATCAGCAACTCACAGCAAAATCGACCTGACTGCTAGAGAAGTGGCCTGGTGGTGACAAAGAGGAAAGTTTTGGATGGAAACAGAGATTGACCTCCACAAGGGAGGGGAGGAAGTGAACATTTTTCAGAAGTGGAAAGATTAAGATTCAGAATGACAAGACTTTGAAGGAAAACATATAGTCCCTATTTACCTAGGAGCAATAAATCTTAAAGTAGGTGTCATCTGTTGGAAATTCCCCCCACTTCATAGGAATTTTGTGGGAAGTTCTGGTTTATTGTTACCAAAAATTTCTACAATCCTTTATTCAGATGATGTGAACCATCTCAGAATCATCTTTATTTCTTCAATTAATCAAAATCTTCCATAATGGCCAGAAGATGTGTGTTCCACATTGGATGTTGCAGGGTGTGTTTCTGCATTTGTTAATACTGAAGGAATATTATTTAATTTATTTTTTTTCCCCTCTCTGATGTAGGGTAGGTAGCTTGTGGAAAAGATAATAAGGTAAAAATTAGATAGGTATACTCAGGGAGGAGGGAAAAATTGTAAATGAACTTTACTGAGTTCAATGGCAAAAAGATAGCTCCTTTACTGGCAGAAAACTGATCGTTTTCTCCATCTGTCTGCTCTCAGAAAACTGTATACAGACCCACTACCTTTATCTTCCCAAGTAGTGGAATATATTACTTGGAAACAATCAGTCATTCACACAAAAATAACATTTCCCTGCCTGTCACCAATAACCATAATTCTGTTAAAAAAAAAAGCGCCCTGGGGTGCTATTCTTCAGCTACTTTTAAGCAGCATTCTGTGAACCAAAATGTATATTTTCTGTGTGAATTCTTTGACGGGAAATATTTCCAGTCTTATTTACAGTTAAGAAAATACAGTGGTTAAAATTTTGGGTCTATTTAATTTTCTGTTGTGAAATGGAAGTGTTTGTCCGCAAGAGCATATGAACATTAGTAGTAAATGAAAGCTCCATAAATTGCCATCATTAGAACTAAACCCAACAAACAAGTGCAGGTGGGCTGTTTTTTTATGGATAATGAAAGTTTGAGCTATGTTTTGAGTATGAAGCAAGTATATTGACCCAAATCTGTGCCATCCATCTGTTTGATGCCAATCCGAGTTTGAAATTGTTCTTTCTACCAATGTTTGCCATACTTTTGAATGCTAAATTCCACTACAGAAAATTGAAACCAGCTGTGCCTTCTTTCATCTCAACCATATGCTCTAAAATCTTTGCCAAATAAGCTCCATAGCTTTTCCTGGTAGGATGTCTTCTTTCCTGTTGTTCTTTTGAGCAATGAAACAGCTATCAGAATTTGGATGCCATCAGTGACTGGATTAACATATAGAGGAATTATCTCCATAGCTGGAGAGGTAGCTGTTGGGCATTGCAGGAGCAGCATGGCCTTGATCAGTGAAAGTACATGGGGTGAATGGAACGGCAGCACATGAAACACATGGCAGCATCAGCATAGCTATTTTTTGTCTATACTGCTGGGTAGTTTTCAGAGCAGATTTGGATCCTGAGGAAGGCCAAGTGGTTGCCCGGAGAGGTTGTGCTGTCTCCATTTTTTGTGGGGGCTCAAGACCCAACTGGATAAAGTCCTGATTAACCTGATCTGATCTCAAAGATGATTCTGCATTGAGCAGGAGATTGGACTACAGGCCTCTTGATGTCCCTCTTAACCTGAGTTATCTGGTGATTCTGTGATTCTGGGATGTATCTGTAGCCATGCTTGGAGTATTTTCTTTGCAACAATAATAGAAAGGATTTTTATGTGGCCAAAATGTAACCATTTTCCTGTCTTTTCTGGCACAAAAATGTCCATAACTACAGAAACAATTACGGTCCATTTTAGTATTAGTATTAGTATTAGTATTTCTACTTTATGTAGAAAAGCTAAAACCATGTTCACAATGGAACACAGATCATGAAAGAAGCATGACCATGGAGCAGAAAAATATCTAGCTCCCTTAGTTTTTACTGCTGGTTTCAGATAGGTATTGCAGCCTACCATGGGGTCTGTGAAGAAACTGCTTCTACTGAGGCGAAGCCGTGCTCTGAATCAGGAAGAGATTCAAGGCTGAAGATCTGAAAAGCCCTAGATTCTAGGATACAAAGAGGAAAATCTTAAATATATTTCAGTTCCAGAAGATTTTGAAATGTTTTTTATTTGTTTCTACCAGGGGCTACAAAAAAGTTTGCATCATGATCAGGACTCAATTCGAGTACACTTGTACATGTTGACAGGAGTTTCAGGTTGGGAACACTGAAGGTCAACAGAGGATGTTCCTGCCAGTATGAGGCAGATTCTGTGTCATCCTCAGCCCATCCCAAGAAGCTTGGTGACACAGTTGCTTGAATTCTGGAAGAGCCTTTCTAATCTTCTACCTGTGCTGAAAGTTTCTCAGCAGGTAAAAGCAGCAGCTCTGATAGTTCAACCTAAATATCTTTGTTCTGTCACTAATAACATGTCCTGTATCTCACAAATTGAAATAAAAGAGAATTTACAACTAATGTTCACCATCGACAAATATTCACCAGTAGGTTAACTTCTGTCATTTGTTCTCTGAAGGCAATGAATAAAATTAACCTGTCAGCATCTTCTTTTATGTGGAAGGGCACCTTATGAGCTTCTGTAGAAGTGAGTTAAAGCTTAGCTAGCTAGCATGAGTATGAGTAATGGCTCTCTTACTACAACCTACTTTAGTCTTCATAAGAAAAATACTGCTGCATGGGTTCCAAAGAGAACATCAAGGACAATAAATTTTTATGGAATTAGGTAACAGAATTGTGTCACCTACCTTTATGAACTCATTGTCTTTTCAGAGGATTAATATTTTTCTGCTATTGCCCTGCTGCAATATGATATCCTTTGATGATGATAGGATTTTTCATGTAGTCAGACTATGTGATAATTGAGTGTATATACTCAGCATTCTGCACCCACTAGAGTAGAAGGGAAGTGGGATGAATTGTATCTAGTGGCAAGGCCTCTTTGAGGAGACAAAAAGTTTTTGTAACTAAAACTTCAAGAAGCTCTTAATAAGGAAACATGCCAATTTGTTTAAGTGCAAATTGCTGAAAAAAAGTGCCATAATGACCAGGCTAAAAAGCAATGCTCTGCAATTTGTTTTGACAGTGCCCCAAAGGACCAAATAAATGATGCTCAGAAGAAATTAATTTAGAAGAAAACGTTAAACTGAATGTAAGGCACATTGGGTAGTTTTCGTGCTCAGAAAAAGGGAATTAAGAGTCTGCTCTCCTTTTCCCAATAATATATCTCTCCCAAGCCATTTAAATAAAGATTTTATTAGGGTTATTCTTACAGCATTATATTTCACACCTCTCGGTGGTTTAGTAGATCCAGATAAGTCATCTGTGGGTTGTAACATTTTCAACACCAGTTCAAGTGGCAAAATCAAGCCTTGAAACTATTTGGATATCAATTCACACATTTTTTAAGTACTGGCACTGTTGGCTGTAATCAGATGTTATTGATGAAAATAAGTTTAAGCCAAATAATGTGATTTAAAGAAACAGTAGAAATAAGTTGGATACTATGTTTTTAGGATAGGAATTTCCATTTTCCCTTTACCAATATTCTCCTTTTTAGCACATGCAAGAATTAAACAAAGTGCTCTCTGTATTTCATTCTGAGTAATGGAAAATCCAAGGCTTTTCTGAGACTCTTCTTACAAATAACACCACAACCTGTAAATAAATTATCCTCTCTCACAGAACTGCTATGTGCTTTAATAAGAGAATGTTAAGTACTTTCCTGGAAAGCTTTTTAGGCACCAGATCAGAACAGAAGACACAACTGGCTCTTTGTAGCTGACTTATTACTCATTTACTACTTCCTCATTGTGTTTACAGGATTCTATCTGCTTCTTTTCATTCATATTATTTTATTATTTTTATCTGAAAAATAGGGTAATTTCCATCTTTCTTTGCAATGTCAATCTTATTTGTGTTTGATTCTGCTTCTGTCCCTTCTCCTTGTGACTTGTTAACAGTGGCCAGCATTCCTTGCCTGCGTCAAGCAGAAGACTTGTTTTCTTGCTTCATCTGCTTCTGTATTTCAGAACTTGAGTTGTTATTCTTTTTCCTGGTTTTCTTCACAAGAGTGGAGCAGTAATTACTGCTCAGTGGAGGACAGTACTCTGGGTCTTTTTGCTCTGCTGATTGCCTGAAGGACTCATTTGGTACCAATGACCTGCAGCCACTCTCCTTAAGCTGTAGCTGTTCTAGGAAAGCACATGTTAAATGCTTTCTGCCAGTGGGATTTTCTTCATTCCTTTTGAAAAATCTAACACCCTATCCAAGGAAACAATGAGCCATGTAGGCCAAATTAATGCACAGATGCAGAACTACTCATAGATTTGTGCTGTTGCTGTCTGCAAATTTTCTCCCATGACACCAGTGACAGTCTTTGGATTTTCTTCCAAAAGAAATCTTAACTGAGATGTGAAGCCAGAAGAACTGTCGCCAGATTTTTTGCTCATTGTCTTCAGTACAAGTCATGTTGAGGCCACAGACTCCAGTAGAAAGCCATAATAAGAAAAAAAAGATTCCAGATGTGTGTCTGAGTTTCCCCATGCGTCAGAGAACATAATGTTCATTCTCATAATGCAATCTTTCAGTAAACCTACTTCTCAGACATGCTTCTGTGGTGTTCTCCTTCAAATCTGCTATCCATATGGATAGAAGTACAATACCAGATAAACAAGTGAAAATACTGTTGATAGTTTGACCACCTGTATGTAAAAATTTTACTGAAAAATGGCTAGCTGTGTTCTAATAGTCCTCATCTCTCAGTTGTTCAAGTAAGTTAACCCTATATTACAAAACCAGCGTGACCATCAGAAGAAATTTTATTACCAGTCAACACTCAGGACACAGCTCTTATATTTCCTTTGCAGTGTGAGGGGATGAATGTCATTGTTTGACATTCTTCAGCTATGTCACTAGTTGTTTAGACATAAATATTTAATGGTGAAAGAAAATGAAACTATTGTTTAGTTTAACTTGTGCCATGCTGGCAAGACTTGGGATTACATTTTTCATTTCAACCTCAATATTACTGTGCAGTACTGCCCAAAGTAACTCCACAAGCTCTGAAACAACTGAAGCCCAGCTTGCTAGGCTTTCATGCCCTGAGGCCCACAGCAGTGTCTGATTGTCTAAGTGTGAGGTGAAGATGAAGGTGGCACTAGTAGTGTCTGTTCACCTATTTTCAGGACAGTCTGTGAAATCTGGTGGAAGTTGGTCACTGACTTTACAGAGGACAAACTCAAAACAGACCAGTAAGCAGAAATATAAGGACTAACAGTAAGAGTAAACTCACGTAAAGACATTTTCTCTCAGAATTGAGTCTAAAAAGCCCTAAGACTTGCTAGTGGCATTAGCAAAACAAAAAAAATAGAGTGAGAAGTGGTATTGAGGGCTTATGAATTCCAGCAGACTTTTAAAACTGAACTAACTTCCCTAAGCATGTTTAACTTCCCATGGTTGATTTTCAATAGTCATGTCAAAATATCTTCTTTTTCTTTTTATCTGTCTACCCCTCTATACGTCTACCCATATACCTAGATAACTCTAAAAAGAGTATCTAAAGGATTGAATAAAATTCTGCTTTTATAGTAATTTTAGTAGTGAAATAAATGAGGTTTTTTGTGGTTTACCTGACTGTCAGAAAAACTCCTGGCTTCCACCCACCAACCAGAATAGATTTGTTTGCCTAATTTGCTGTGTGTACAAAATTAGGCTAATTTCTCTTTGATGTTTTCCCAAAAATCTGACCTGTTCATGGTGGTGTTTATCCCTTTGAATTCAGCCCAAGCAGGAACCCATTACCATTAGTCCTGAATTGTTCCTGAAGCCAAGTAAGTATAAGGTAGCAATTGTTATAGTTGTCCTACATCACCCTTTAGAATCCTTTTCTTCCTAATTAAACAGTTTAAAAATAGAAAGAAGGAATATGCCATAGAAATGTACTACAGCTTGATTCCTGACAGTGAGATTTGCTTTCAGACTACATGCAATCAGTTTGAGTCAGCCTGAATTTTATGAGCATATAGGATTGAAAAGGATTTCTTTGTATTGAATTAATAGTATGAAAGCTATTATCAAGAGCTGAAACTGAACCCAAATTTTCTGGCCAGCCATGAGATGAAGTTAGAAAATAAGAAACAATAAAAGCCAAGCAAATCAACCATGCTCTCATTAAAGTCAATGGACATTTTGTCACTGGCCTTGGTAGGAATGGGATCTGTCCCAAATTCTTCACTTCTTGCACTAGAAAAAGGAAACTGAAATTCATGTTGACATTTTCCCACTCCTAATCTCATTTCCTCACTTTCCTCTCTCTCCCTCAAACCTAATTCTCCAGGGACCTTCTGAACAAAGTAGCAAGTATGAGTGGAGGGCTGCAGAAGGGACGTGATAAGGCACATACAAGGCCACAAGTTCTTCTGGCTATTTGCTGCATCGATGTGCTGTGCTTACAGCTTACAAAACTTTGCTTTGCTTTAGTCTAGACTGTGTCTGATATAGATCCAGGTATTTTACAAACAAACAATATCATCCTCTGACTGGCTGCTTGACTGGGTAATTTCCACCTCAGTGGCAGAAATGGGAAGATATTTTAATACCACTGAAAGCACTGGGGGGCAGTGTGATATAGAGATATGTATAGGTAGCATACATTGGCACAGCTGCTCTGCCATCTGCCTGGGGTGCCACTTCCAGGAGGGACTCATGACTTTATCTGACAGCTCTGCTGTACCTCCTTGGAGGGCTGAGAGTACGAGTGTGTGCTCTGCCTCTTCTGGGAGGATGAGATGCTGTAAAGTACACTACAATGTAATGTTAAGAGAATCTGACATTCCAAAAGGTTTGACTTACTATGAATGTGCTATGACTAGGTGGATGCTTGTTTCTCTGTAGGACCATACGAACTGTGGAAGCAGAAAGAGTAGTCTCTGTCCTTGGGTCAGTGACTGTGTCTGGGGAGAAAAGCAAATCTTGTCCATTATTTCTGAAGTATACTTCTTCCTGACATCAGAATATGGAGTGTTATAAATTGTTATCGTCTGTTGCATGTTTTCTACTTGGGTTCTGCTTGTTTGTTTGTTTTCAGTTTATTATTTCTTATCTTTCACAAAAGCAAGCAAGCAAACTAATCAACTTTATAACATCAGCTAACCTGGAAAGCAAACAAAAGGGCTGCACACACAAGGGAAGCAATATACAAACAAAACCCAGAATGTGCATATGTAAGTTATTGATTTTTCTTTTTAACATCAGAGGGTACTGCTATTCTTGTTGGCCTATTAATTCAGAAAACGCTCTCCTCTATGACTACACTGGAATTTCTAAATTATTCAGAGAAATAACAGAAACCTGGTGGTTTTTTGAGCAATTACAATGTCTAATGCTGAGGTTTTAATTCTGTAATTGAAATCAGTCATTCATAAGCATGATCTTTACAACCAACTTTGATCTGAAAAGAGTACTCTGAAGGGATTACAGTATTATTGGCCTAGCAAAAAATTCCCACATTGATTTTCTTGTTCAAGAGCAGGGGAGCTTTTACTGCTTTCATAATGGAATGAAGGCTACCTAGAAATGGTGTTGAAGGGTAATTTCCACTCAGGTATATTAGAAGATATTCTCACCTTGGGGCTGTCTACATGACATAATGTATTATGCAATGTATGAATTTACTTGAGTATGAAAGGCAGTACAGTTATAGTCCCAAAGAACTCTTTCATAGGGTACATTGTTTCAAGTCTTCAGCCAAAGGTCATATCTTCAGTCAGTCACTTTTGCTCCTACAGTGTATGTAAAATAATTCCAAAAGCAAGAGTTGTGATGCTCTCTGTCTCATACCCAAAAGCCCTGCTGTTGTTATTAACTCCTTGACAACATCCATAGCTGCAGCTATATTTTCCAACAGACAGATAAACCCAGAAAAGGGAAGAAAGTGTTGAGAGTGAAGCTTTATTCAAAAAAGAACAATCACAGCTCCATAAGGCTTTTCTGGAGTATGTAAGGGTTCCCTAACTAAGCCACCAATGGAATGAAACTGAACATGCCTATTTTTTCCATTTTTTTGTTTCTGGGAGCTTCTATGCAAAATGAAAACAAAACAAAACCAAGAAGCCTAACAAAATTGCCTATATCACTACGACATTATTGCTATCTTTGTGGTAAACCTTTAAGGAACATGTTCAAACTTGACTCATGCAAAATAGACATTTTGGAGGGTCTTGATTTTGTAGTCAGGCTGTACTCCTGCTTTGGATCTGATTTCTATACATAATTTTAATTGTCTTTTGCTATTTAAAAGTCTTTTATATAACTGTATATAAGTATATAAAGATAGAATGTGTTGTCATATATATGCTGTATATGCCAGAAAACAGGCTTCATATGGAAATGTACATGGGGTTAAACAAGGATACTGTCATCCTCTGTCTTTTATGGGGGAAGCACCTGAAAGCAGAAACTGTCATGAAGACCGGCACTGCCAGAAATATAGCCCATATTCTGTAAGGTGGTGATAGAGGGAGGTTGTAGCCAGCAGAGACAGAAAGATACTCAGCAGCAGTAAGTTAGGGGGTTTTGGCATTGTCAATATTATTGGCTGACCTCGTCTTTCTGAATAGCCAGGAACCCACCAAATGAGTAAAGAGCTACATCAAACACTAATTAAATGTGTGTTCACTCTCTCTTTCAGACTAATTAGCACATATAGAGGTTATGCCCTAAAGAATAAAATGTTCAGTTTCAAGAGCGTGAGAGAATAAGACAATGAAAATATCCAAATCACTGTCATTGGAAAGTGTATTTGCTTCTACTCACTGTGAGTTGATGATTTAGCCTTCTTTCCTTTTCAGCCCACATGAAATCTTCAAGTGCAACTCATAGTCACAGGTTTGCTTTAGTTTCCCTAAGAAATGCAAGGGAACATGCAAGATGTGCTTTCCACTTCATCAAGTTGGTTTGAAAGAAGGTCATTCAGATAGTCTGAGAAAGTAGCACTTACTGCCTCTAAATTGCATAGAAAAAAGCTTTTTTCAGAGAATGGACCGGGGCCTGAGATTCAGACAATGTGACTAGTATTCAGAGGGCAGCATTAAAGTGATATCTTGAAGCTCTTCAGTTCTCTAGCTCTCAATTTCATTTTCTAAACCCTCTTCAGATGAGAGCAATGAAACAATTAAAAGTGGTTATTGTTATTCTATGTTATTTTTTAAGATTCAAGCTGGGGAGCAAATTTAATCCTATCTATTGGATTTTTAATGTTGAACTTCCATAGCCTCTGCATGCACATTTTTATAATCTGTGTTGATAGACTTCAAATAATCTCATTATCTTTCACATCATATACACACAAGTAACTTATTACCTCCTCACCATCAATCTCTGTCATCTTTATGTCCTTACATCTATCAACTTCCTTCTCTAAATGTAAACCAAGGGCTGCACCCTTGCATATTTTTATTTGCATTCAACTATTCAAATCCTATATTTACAGTATACACAGTAAATAGTGGTATGTTTTCCAAGTGGATTACTTTAAGATATTATAAACCACACATTTTAAGAATCGTTTTAGTAATACTAAATACCAATAATGTCCATTATTTGCTCTGAGGACACACCCATAGTTATTGAAGTTAACCAAGACCCTCTACTGTTGAGGAACCTTTTGTTAAAGGAGTCAACAGTAGGCAAAGTGTAGGACTCCATGAAGGTACACATAGGGAAAATTAGGAGTCAGGACCCCCCTCAGTATATTCCCCTGTGGTCTGCCTTTTCACATTTTCAGTCTTGCTCTGCCTGGGCTCTTGGCCTCCACATTGTCTGGTTTTCTGGTCCACTGATTCTGCTGTTGTAAATGTTGATCTAAGCCATTTGCCTTCACTTTACCTGACAGGACCATGTCAGTTGGATGTCGCAAAGGTTGTCTTGCAAAACTTATGATTCCAGAGCAGGTAAGGTGTCTAAGAGTAGATTGAATCCATCTCGCTGTCCAAAACCATTCTCACTATTCCCTTTCAACAAAGGTGATAGGAGCTGGTTGTTGAGAGGCACCTTTCAGTATCTTCTACACACTTCGGTGTTTGTGAACAGCCTAGAGGCCACAGGCAACAGTGCTCCAGAGTGAGATGAAAACTCTACCTAGCAGTCGTGGTTGAGAGGATGATCAATTGTGGCTATACCTAAAACTTATGCCTCCGTCTAGAAACTTCAAATAAAAGTTTTAGGTGTAAGAATGACAGTGAAATTAGACACGGTTGTCCCAGGTCTATCACAGTGGCTCTACTCAGGGAGCGTCTTTGAAGAGATATGTTACTGGTTTCTGTGTAGCCAGTGAGAGCAGATTAAGTTCTCCCCTTTTGTATCCAGGAGATAGAATTGGAGATAGAACTGGATGTTCTACAAAACCATCCTTATTTTTCTCATCACAGCAACTGAGTGGATATGAAAGAGACAAATAACATTCATTGAGAACACATATTACAAATGACATTAGTATTGTACACTGTTTTCTAAGATATAAAATCGATCGCAAATTTCATTTGAAGGTACTCATTGACATGGAGAAGTTGACTGCAGATTATATTAATACATCATTGCTTAAAAGAACATGTGCTACACAGTCAGATAATATAAACCTCATGGGAAGTCTAAAGAGATATATTAGGAAGTTGTATTATGTATGCTGAGTTAAGTCCAGCAGAGCAGACAGAGGAATCTGCAACTCTTGCTTTGGATCTTCAGAGCTCCATCTATTGGCAGAAACATCTCTCCTTGTTAATCAAACTTTAATTACAGCTACTGGAAAGGGCAACTTCATTCCAGCAGGTGTTATGAAACACACATACCACTAGACACAATTTCATGGACACAAATGATGAAGAAGAGAATGGAGAGGATGCTCTGATAGAAAGCCACATTTTTGTTCGCTGGATACTATTGTTATGAAAGCAAGTAACCTAATGAAATCCTTGAAAAGTATACTTTTAACACCAGAGTACAGGTTTTTTTTAAACCTCTATGAAATTCTAAAAAGGCATATTTTTTCTTGCTTATTGGGAAAGATTGGTTCATGTCGGCCACTAAATTTCATAATTTTTCAGCATTAGAATGTTTTTCCTTATATGATTAGATCTTCATTTTACTTCTTTTTTCCCTTTTGTTTTCCTCTCTAACTCCCTTCCTATGTTCTCCCCTCTATTAGAGGAAGTAAAGGAATTACAGGGTTCAGCCTCTTAATAAGCATCCAGACTGAAGCAAAGCTGTAAAATGAAATTACTATTTTGGCAGCCATATTTCTAGAGATATATTGTCTAAACATATTTGCTGGAATTCTGAGTGAAATGGTACATAATGTAGAAGTACACGATCAGAATAAAGGTCCCAAGCATTCCATATTTTACCCCCTTACCCTTGCACATTGGAGTTTGGGCACCAAAACTGCTACTGTTCCCCTTTTTCCATTAAATCTGATCATGAAGCACTGCACTTGATGGCAAAATGTTTCCACACTGGATTTGTCTTTGTTGATCAGTTGCACCATATGCCTAGAGATCACAGCTCCACCTGACAGTATTACTGAGTTTGACCCTGCTTGTGGGGGATTGCAAAACATGTTTCACGATGGACATTTTCCCATAGTAGTGGATGAATTGGCTGGGAAATCTCTCTGAAGAGCTTACCAAAGCCATTGAGGCAACTACAACAATGACATAAGGCTAGCTTCAGATCGTACTTTTGTGAGAAATGTTGCAATGGAACTCAAGGTTTTGCAAGGGTCAAATATAAGCAATAACTCACAAACTACTTTGGTGTTCCTGTTTCTTCATGAAACGAAAATATCCCAAACTCCAGCATATGTACATTTTTCTTCTGCACTCCATAAGTTTGTGTATGTGATAGTGGAGATTCATACTTTAAACTCTTGCTCCTACATGAACAAGTTAGATAAGCATTAATGTGAGTCTTTTGCATATGAACAACTTTCATTCAAATGTATGTATCAGTACAGGACAAGACAAAATGTTTTGGTAAATATGACCAGAGATCCAAGTAAGGATCTGGAAATCTATTGACAGTGGACAGAAAGCACTTGACAAAACAATCTTTCCGATGGAATATACCTTCCTGAAAATCTAACTTCTTCCTTGTGAAATGTTGATAGTAATTTTGTTTGGGAAGAAAAAGAATTGCTTCCTATTTACAATTAATTTAAAAAGTATTTCAACTGAAATGGAAATAAATAATTTTAATTGAGCCCAAACCAACTTACAACTGTTTGGAGGTTTATTCTCTGATTGTCTTTACTGTGCAGTGCATTATGATTACCATTTAACTACATACTCATCTTACTATGCTATATTCTTCTACCCATTATTTTGGTTTTGGGCTTTTTAGTGGACTCAAAATGCCATGTGCATGCTTTGAAGTAATAAGGTGTGTATATTTACATTAGGACGAACAAAGGTAACATTCCATGGATAACCATGAAGATGTAATTGTTTGCAAAACACTTCAATTTCTTCATAGCGAAAACAATTTCTTGTGTGCTGAAATAGCAAAGGAAGGCTCACCTGCATACACTGTGCTCTTGATGCATTCTGAGCTTCAGTGATTTACTGAACTTTAAGAAGAGCAATCAGAGTGGTAAAGCAGCAATTCATAAGCAATTCCCTTTTAAGCAAGAGGCATAAAATTTTTAATTAGGCAATTCAGGCATTGTTTAAACTGAAGTTGCAATTAGGTAACCTTCACTTACTTAATAAATCATCATTAATTTTAATCAGGAATATATGTTATTTTTGTCACTCAAAAAATATTAATGAAATTCTGGTTTAAAATTCACATCTATCTTGATTCAGTGTGCTGCAACATTGTTTTAGTGAAAATATCTCTTTGACATGACATCCCGTTAATGAAATGACCCTATCTGCAAAACCATAATTCATGTGTGTAGATTAATAATGCCATGTTTTACAATTCACTCCTAAACTATCAAGGATGCTGCTATGGTATCTGGTTTTAACAAAATAGTAAAAAGTTTACATTGAATTTGATTGCATAATTTACAAGAATTTTTATAGTATTTAAATTGAGTTATTAATAAGTTTCCCCCACATTTACTTTACTGATACCCAAAGATCTTCATAAATATTTCATAAATAATTCTTTATGAATGTTACTTCTGGAAATTCTTCTTTTAAGGAGCCATTATCTTCAGGATATATTTCAGTATCAAGATTGAATAAACCAATCACTCCCAAAAATCTGCCAGATTCTGATTCTGTTGAAGCAAGTAAATAATTTAATTACACAAGTAATATGAATTTAAAAAGGTAAAGGTAGAAAAAACTGAGTCTGAAAAAGCTTGAAAATTACAAAATTCCCAGCCTTGTATTACCGATAAACTTCAGTACAGAAACCAAGCTGTG
Organism: Corvus hawaiiensis; assembly: GCF_020740725.1. Lineage (NCBI taxonomy): Eukaryota > Metazoa > Chordata > Aves > Passeriformes > Corvidae > Corvus > Corvus hawaiiensis. The sequence goes on along the minus strand of NC_063215.1, from coordinate 70,822,766 downwards.
TTCTACAATTTCTGAAGTAACCACAACAAAGATATAGAAATAATAAATGTACCATGTTCTAGCTATAGGAAGGGGATTGCATTTTAAAAATTATTTTAAGAGTATTTATGATAATTGAAAGGCAAAAGGGACAATTGTTAGCTTCTGATATCTGCAAACCTTTAGTTGTTATTAAATCTATATCTAATACTTTGATGCTTGACTAATCAATATTTTAATACACCTTAAGTATAATACATGTCACGGAATAAAAACCCTTCACTAAGAAAGATTTTGGCTTTGATAAGTCATCAATTTAATATGATAAGGGCAGGAGGGGGAGTAGTAATGGTTTTAAAGGGTTAGATCAGAATAGTTCAGTATCTACACAGTCAAAGTAAACCTTAGACTTCTGCTTGAAATTTTTATTAGAGTGGTTTGAAGCTGTCTTGCTCTGGGATGTTGTTAACTGCATCTCTCAGAAGGTTTTAAGCTTAATGATTTGAAACTGCCCTTCTTTAGCACAGTAGGAAAGACATGTAAATCTTTGTTAGAGACAATAGTTTAGATAATTACAGAAGTTTTCAGACTTGCTCTCTAATTTGACAGGCAATTTAGAGGATGAAGAAAATGTGTCACTTTTGAACCCTATCAAGAAAATGGTTTTTTCTCTCTACTTCACTACTCTCTGCTCTGCTAATTCAACTGCAGAATGAGAATAGAAACACCTTTTCAATATCAAATTTACTGGCAAGATGTAGCAGTTCTTTTGCTCAGTGGCCTTTTCAGCTTTGTGCAGAAATGCAAGACTCTTAGACAAAGCAATATTATTCTACAATAAGCATTTCACTGATAACGATTTTTGGCTCCATCATCAGTAGAATTGATTATTCAAAGTTTAATACATGAAGATGTAGATTAAAGAAATAATTCAATATCTGACGAATGGAAAGATATTAAGACCTTTATTTGAGATCTATATTTTCACAGCTTTGTTTGGAAGAGAATAGCAGAGTTTTATAATTGCTAAAAAGAGGAAAACTCATTTACTGTAGACCATTACCTATATACTTAATTAAAACTTAAGAATCATAATTGTAGCTTTGTGACAGCTTATGAAGCTTCATCTCAGGCATTGATTCCTAACTGGATCCTGATAGACTGTAAATTTGTCATTTCCTGTTTATTAGGAGATGTACTCAATATATCTGACTAAAGGACAAAAAGATGATTGACTATAGACACGCCAATATCTAATGTAAGGTTGATCGACATTTTATTGTCTGTAAACACTGACATTAATGACTGAGCCACAGAAAGTTATCTGGTTCTCACTGGTTCCCAGGTGAGCAAATGTGCTAATAAGTCTTTGTGAGTCATAGAAAAGGGTGCCTGCTTTATTGATTTTTATACGTAGGATTAATTTCTAATGTTTTACACAACAGACCTAGCCTTTAGATAAGACACAGGTATAATGGCAGGACTATAACAACAGTGCTCTAATTGCCATAGGCCCAAGGCAGCACTATTGGACATAAGCTTTTTTCCACAGAATAAAATAAAATATCCTTTTCTAAGCATCCAACTGGTAAGAAACATCACACATATGAGGTAGGCATTGCAGCACATGCTGTGAATGTCAGTAAACAAGTGAAATGGGACTGCTTTCTCTCACAGGCAAAGCAATCTGAGAGAGCGTGAGGGGTCGAAAACCTTGAGAAATGCAGATTGTGAAACACATCAGGCTGTTTCTACGTGCTGACAAAGAGGAAAATCATGTTGGCAAATTCATTTGGGAGAGAAGAAAAAGCTGCCCTACAGGAAAGAGGAGTCATAAAACCCTACCCCCTAGAGGGAAAATTCCCACCAGCCTCAGTATCATGTGCCTGCCTGGTCACTCTGCCACAGCAACAAATAACCATTTTCAATTGTAACAGAAAATTCTAAACAAATTCTGCCTCCAAATTGCTGGTAGATTCATGCATTACAGAAATAAAGTACTTGCACCAGATAGTAGACTAGGAATTTCACACTCTTCCACTAACTTTTAACAAGAGCCATTTCTGTTCCCTTCTGCTTGAGAATATGCTCTGCAGACTTGAGGTCCACCTGAATGAGGAAAGCCATCATTCACAGGCCTGCCAGAGCTTCTCTCAACCACATAAACTCATTTCTCTGATTAATTTGTCCTAATATCCAGAGTTACAGTTGCTCTCCTTTCTCCATGCCGAAGCAGCTCACATCCCAAACGAATCCCAGGGATGATATTGTTACACATACAGTAACTCTCCCAAACTTTTAGGCCACAATTCATGCATGACTCCTAGAGCTCTCACTGTGCCTCACACACTGTCACAGCTAGAGTTCCTTGATTCCCACATAAGCAACTTCTAGGCAATGTAGACCACTTTACCATCAAGATGTTGTAACAACAGCTCCTTTTTTTTACCTAAAATATGAAACTGCTGTGTACTCGATGCAACCCTGTGATACCATTAGGTGTACTTTTGTAAATTGTGTTTGCTTTTACACGTACATAACTGTGAAGAGAGATTCAGATCCCATTTAGATCTCAGTTGAGAGCTGGGTAGCTCTCAACAATCTAATAAACAAAATAAACAAGCATTTATTTTAATTGATCATTGTAGAAAAACATGAGTTTGAGATTTGACCATCAACTCTGCATGGATCATAATGATACGAATACTTTAACACTAAATGCAACAGCTGGGCACATTACTTATATATCTTTTATATGCACCCAGACACGAATGTTGATACACATTGGTAGCTGTCTTTTGGCAACAATAAACTAAATGTCCATGTCTATGCAATGAGGGGACAATTCCAGTAGGAAATTTCATTATTACTAAGATAAAAAATAACAAAAGGCATTTATTTTCCAGGATAAACATAAACAGTTATGCTGGGCTGCAGCAGAATAGTCTCTAAGGCACTCTGTGCTTTCACCTAACCTACATAGCCAGAGGCTGATTTCATTTACTGTGACTTGCAGGAAAAAACCAACAGTGAGTGTCGCTTAACAGTAATGGATATTTGAAGCTACTTAAGCCTTTAATGTTTTTTCTTCTCATAGGTACAAAATTAATTTATTTTCATGGGAAGGCAGTGCTATGTAAGTCAGGTTTTGAGAAATGTTACCAGGATGTAACAAGCTGAAATGAAAAAGAAAATGTTTTTATAGCATGGAAGTAACAATACTACTACTATTATTATTATTAATATTGCTGTTGTTGTTGTTATTATTATCCTGGATATTTGGAACAGAGGTAAATTCAGTCATTGAAATTATTTTTTTGTCACTGTGAGTGTCTGAGTTATGTTTGACATAGGATATTGTCAAAGAGTCATAAGGATGGGGGTTTTTTCATTTCTGAAGGGCATTTAATTTTTTTTCCACAAGGTTTGAAAGACTACTTATTTTACAGTGAAAAACAAACACGACAGTATGCTGTTAAAAGGGAGAAGCAGAAAGAACAAGTGAATTCAGCAAATTTTAAACCTCACTGTAATCCTGCACATTTAATAACTCCCTGTTTGCTGATGGCCTGTGAAGATGACAATTAATGCAACTGCAGACCAAGATCTTATTAACCCCAGCCTAAGCAACTGCAGATATAATGCCTACAGTAACTTCTCACTGTGCACAGCTGTCAGGAGACAAAAACATGAGATAAACTGAGTGTGAGAGGAAGTGCAGGACCTTGATAGCAAAAGGTCTTGTCAGTCAGCTGTGATTCCTCCATAACCATAGCTCTTGGGTGCTGGATTGTCCAGGTGGTGCTTGCTGTAGCTCTTAGGTTCTCCTGTGGGAGCCCTCGGGAGAATGATGGAAATGCCTGCAGAAAAACATCCCTTAATATATTGGGAAAGCTAATCTTTGAATGGCATATTCTTTCCATGATCCTGCTGCTGCATCATGCATATAATCCATGGAATATAAAAATGGTTGAAATGGTTAGCTCATGATCCCAGTGGAAAGTCTGTTTCCACCAGTTCTTATTCAGTAATTATTTGGAAGCAGTAACCTTATGTATTTTCTCAAACTAGTCTTCTTGTCACCCCTTTATTAAAAGATATGACAGTTTTGCTTTCACATGAAATCTGTAAATCCAAAGTTTCCCTAAAACTGTTCACTGGTTTTAGAAATTTATGTGTGATGCAGAATGAAATCTCCTATTTGTCACAATATGAGACAAGCTGGCTGACATAAGTGTTCCCTTTGACCTTTATGGTAGCATGCTGTTAGGAAAAGCAAGACTACCAGCAGTTTTATTTTCATCTGAAGTGATGTGAGTCAGTAGAGCATGTGTAGTATTCCCAGAAAGTACTGGCAGCAGAAGATCAAGCTTCCAGGAATTGTACTGCTTAGAGCACAGGGCTCCAGGTTTTCTGTTGTAAGGCCATTCCATAAAGTTAAAGATGTAATTTCTTTAAATCATATAAAGCTCAATAGGATCAAAAAATATATAAAAAACGATATACAGTTGAAGGTAACATGGCATTCCCTGGTGAAGGGCCTCTGGGCAATGCTATCTTCTAAGGAGGAATGACCTAGAAAATCAAAAATTCCCTCAAATCATCACCCAGTGTCACTGTATCAAGAAAAGAATTCATTTAGCTCAGCACATCTCAACTACAAGCACTTAGTACATCTCCTTATCTGAAAAATAGTCTTTACTGGCTAACGAGAGCTTAGGCTATACATGACAGAACTTAATATAACCATATCTACCTCTTTCAGGATTTAGCACAAGGTCCAGGACTTTGAATTTTCTGCCATGGACAAGTCTGAACAAACCACAGCAGAGTTATGAGGACACTGTGACACTGAAATCTCAGCATGGGTGGAAATCAAGCTTAAACAAATTTGTCCACAGGATTGTTGTTTCAGTGCATGCCTTCAGAATCAGGGTAGGCATTGGCTGTACCAAGTGTACTCAGGCTTTGCCTACTTTTAGTCAGCTCCAATACAAATGATTTGTTGTGAGGAAACATGTATTTGACTGCCATGTCTCATCCCATAAGCTAGTGCTCCTTCCAAAATTTCTGGTTGCACTCTGACCTCACAATCTTCAATTTAATCTTGCTTCTCTTCAGTTTTCAGTATGCTACTCTTACTGTATGGCATCCTCACCGTCCTCTGCAACTTCCTAATTCAGATCATAAGAAAATATGGTTCACCTTTTAAAACTGATGAATAGCTAATCATTATCAAAACTTTCATTAACTTGAGTAAGAGCAGGATGTCTTAGGTAGTATCCATACACGTGCAATTTTCTAGACTACCCACAAGGAATGCCTAGTGTTTTATAAAATCATTTTCCCCTTCTCTCTCCAGAATAAGCAGAATGGGTGTTGAGAAATATTTGACATCTTTTCCTCACTAATTTGTCTGCATTAGGATGCAATAGTGACCTTGAGTGACAGTTTAAAACTATACCTCATTTCTCCACTCAAAAGAAGCATGCCTTTCCTCTCTGCTTTTTTAAATGAACAAAGGCTGGAAATAATATGTTAAAAAATCAAAAAGTTTAGTTTTGGGTAGCATTACTTAAAAGTTCATAATGGTTCTGTGTCATTCAACACACTTTCTTTCTGTCACCAATCTCTTAGTCATATAGGATACAGCATAGGACACCAAGCCTTTGAAGTCAGCTCATTTATGCAAAGATTTTTCTTTTACTAATAACTATTATGAGGAAATCTGTACTTCCTCATACATTTAACTCCCAAATAAACTTCATTTATGCCATCATGCCTTCTCTGTATAACTGGTCTTGGTTCCCAGAGAGTATGAATGTCATTTTCAGAGAAATGTTTATCAGTTCTTCATTCTTCCTTCTTTCTTCATCTTTGTCAACCTTTCCTGGATTTCATGTGATAATGGTCATGTGACATCTACTGATTATAATCAGGAGAAAAGAAGATTAAGCACCAGGGTTGTGAAATGTGAAATTTTAAAGAATTACATTTCTCATTTCCAAAAACATATTCACACTAAAATTAAATTATGTACACCCTAAAAGAAATTTTTATCATAGAAGAGAAAAAATTCAAAAAAGCTGTCTAACAGTTTCCATATATTTCCTTTCCATTCTTTATATTAATACGTTGCCAAGAAAAATATAAAAATGCTATCATTAGTTCCTCCATTTAAAAAAAATACATAGTGGAAAATACATTGCTATCTACAAGTTTCCAACATCACTGACTTAATACACATAAAATCTCATAGCACAGTCCGGACACCACAGCTGACAATACCGTTTTATTCAGGTTCTGAGACCTGCTTCTCCTAAAATTTTCACCCAAGTGTGATTACATTCAATTTACCCTTCCTGTGTGCTGCAAATTGGTATGAACCAACATTACTGACTTTGCAAATTGTGCCTTTGTTTTCTTTGCCTTTTAGGTTCTTGTCTGGTAGGAAAGAAGACATCAGGAAGAGGGTCTTCTTCCTCAGGCATTGAAGAGGTTCCCCCAGGGAAGCAGTCACAGCACCAAGACTGTCAGAGTTCAAGCAGTGTTTGGACAAAGCTCCCAGGCACATGGTGTGATGCCTAGGGTGTCCTGTGCAGGGCCAGGAGCTGGACTTTGAGGGTCCTTCTGGGTTTCTCCCAACTCAGCATATCCTATGATTCCAGTCCTCCCTTCTGGGAAATGACTGAGTGGTTGAAGAGGCCATACCAGACCTGGATGGGAACAGGCTGAACTAAAAATGACAGACATACTCTTGAGCAAGGTTGTGACTCAAACATCTCCCTGTGTCATCTTGTCTGACAAAGCCAGCAGAAATGCATCATCACACAAAGACAGACTGAAAGTGTCACCATTTGAGCAGGTGCTCTCTATGTAAACCGAAAACGTAAGGTGCACATTGCACATTTCATACAAGCCTCTTCTGTTCTTCTGAGGAGCACTGCAGACACAGTTTTGTCATCTGTATATCTCTTTCCATTTAGGGTCTACACAGGCAGTAATGATAGCCCTGGCCTAGAGGTCAGAGCCAGCACTGCAGTTCACAGTCTCCTGCAGGGAGTTGAGCCAGGGCCTTTAAGTTCAATGGTCTCTAGATCCCTTGTTCTTTTCAGTCATTTCCTTGAAGGTCTTCTGGATCAGACAGAAAATGAGGGAGTCTAGATAAATAAATTATTAAATGAATTGTTTTCTAATGCAGTCAATAGTTTGAGTGAAAATGCTTTTTTTTCTTGTATTCCACCAGATTCCTGGCTATTATAGAAAGAATAGAAGGCCTACCTAAAATTCATATCATAACACAAGTATCTCAGTGGGCAAGGGAGCTTTGAGAGCATTTTATGTGACTATTTAATGCAGTCCCGTGCTGTTCTTCCTGAGCATATGCAGAATAAAATGCAAAAAGCTCTATCTTCAAGGTGTTAAAATGAAATCAACTCTTAGTGCTACTGCTTGCAACAGGAACCAAATTTTAGTTTGCTGAGATGAATGCCTCTCAAAAACCTAGTCAACCACGACTAGAAAACAAGGTCATTATTTCTGCTCTTCTAATTCTGATTTTGAATGGTACTATTACTTTCAAGCTACAGGAAACAAACCTTCACACTTTGCTTCTGCTGCTGAATGGTTTGAAGGTAAAAATTACCTCCCCTACCTATTTAGTGAAAAAATTTTTTTTTGGCCAAAAAAAGGATAGAGGTGAATTTGAGAGACATCTATTTTACTGATATTGACACAAAATAATTATTATTCAACATATTTAAAAAATGTTCATATGCCAATGTTTTCATTCTTAAAAATGAAAATGGGAAGCTTCAAATGTAAATCCAAAATTTAACTGGGGAGAATTTTCCAAGCAAATTTTTTATTTCAACATGAAAAAGGCATATTTTTTTCTTTAAAACAATTAATTTATAATAATAGCATCCCATCAAGAGTAAAACAGAAATGTTAAGCTAACATTTAGTCTTGATTCATAAAGCCAGACATGACAATTCATTAAATTACTTGTGTGTAATTCAGATTTAATTTGTCACAGGTGAATTACTTCAGGCCTTCATCTGACTTCAGCTTTGTAATAGTGGGACACTTAGCACAGGTTGTCCACCTCAGGTCCTTTGCTATTCAATAGAGTGGTGTTGAAAGCACATATATTTTTTGCAAGAAAACAGAGAACAAAGAATAGTTTTTATTTCCAACCAATAGAGTTTCTTATGGATGTCAGAGGGTCTGAATCAGGGCCTAAATTAACACAATGGATTCGTTTTCCCTTTTTTCTTTTCTTGGATAACTCATCTAAATAACCAATATTGAATTCCAAGGGGGCCGGTAAAATTAACTTTCATTTTCATGAGTACTTGTACTAGTGAGATTAGGGCTTCAAAAATTTCCAGATGTAGCCAGGGAATAATTACCTCATGTTCTAACAGTGAGGAAGTCTACAGCTTCACAGTCAGAAGCTGCAATGTTTCCAAAATACCTTTGCATCTTTTCAGAAATGCTGCTTTTACTGTGTCCAATCACTACATAAAGATACAGGGAAACCACGTTGCAGTAATGTCAGACAGATGAACTCCTCCCAGGCGGCCTGGATAGACACTTTCAAATTTTGCAAAAGGGAGCTAGCAGGATCCTGTGCCTCAAAGCCTGAGATCCAAACTGGTGTGATTTTTAAAGCACCATTGAGAAGAAAAGGCTAAATATTGAACTGTAAACATTGGAAAAATTCAGAAATAACTAAGAAATCAAAATGAAGTTCACATGTACCTGTTGCCATCACAAATAAGGAGAAGAGACCATGCTGTGCCTATTGCTTGCTATTGTAATCATTATTATTAGATTATGAACTACTACTAGATTCTAAAGTCTTTGGATGACATTTTTCTTCTCGTTCTACTATTTTACTTTTAGTTTTCACTTATTATCCTGTCAGAATTGTGCTGACATTCCCTGCAATAGGAAGAATAAAATATCAGGAGAAAGCCCTTGCTTCCTAAGCTTGAAGAGAAACCTTAAGTCCATGTGTTTGTTTGTTTAACAATTGTTAAACACAGAACACATTTCGTCTGAAAAATGAACTAAACCTTCAAATCCAGATGTTCATCAGTATCTGTTTCTCTCAGTTTAATATCAAAAGACTCAGCAGACCTTTTAACAAGATTTCATTGCTCCCAGCAGTTGAAACCTTCTTTGAAAATTACTACACTGAGGTAGAACTGCATTTGCCCTGTAGCGCCAGGCCCTTGACAGGATCACAGAATCAACTAGGTTGGAAAAGACCTTTGAGATCATCACGTCCAACCTAACAACACCATGTCAACTAGACCATGGCACTGAGTGCCACATCCAGTCTTTTCTTAAACACCTCCAGGGATGGTTTCTTATATCACCTCCCTGGGCAGCCCATTCCAATGTCTAATCACCCTTACTGTGAAGAATTTATTCCTAATGTCCAACTTAAACCTTCCCTAGCACAGCTTAACACTGCATCCCCTTGTCCTGTCGCTGGTTTCCTGGGAGAAGAGGCTGACCCCCACCTGGCGACATCCTCTTTAAGCGCAGTTGTAGGAGAAATAAGATCTTCCCTGAGCCTCCCTTTCTTCGGTCTAAACAATCCCAGCTCCTTCAACTGCTCCTCATAGGGCTTGTGTTCTAGACCCTTCACCACCCTTGCAGCCCTTTTCTGGACATTCTCCAGCATCTCAACATCCTTCCTAAATTGAGGGGCCCAGAACGGGACACAGTACTCAAGGTACAGCCTAAGCAGTGCTGAGCACACAGGAAGAATGACTTCCCTGGTCCTGCTGGCCACACTATTCCTGATACAGGCCAGGATGCCACTGGCTTTCTTGGCCATGTGGGCACATGCTGGCTCATGTTCAGTCTGCTGCCAATCAGTATCCCCAGGTCGCTTTCTGCCCATTGCTGTTCAGCCACTCTGTCCCCAGACTGTAGCACTGCAGGGGATTGTTGTGGCCAAAGTGCAGGACTCGGCATTGTTGGATTCAGCCCATCTATCCAGCCTGCCCAGGTCCCTTTGCAGAGCCCTCATACCCTCCAGTAGATCAACACTCCCCCCCAAGTTGGTGTCATCTACAAATCTGCTAATGGTAGACTCAATCCCCTCATCCAGATCATCAATAAAGGTATTAAACAGAACTGGTCCCAGCACTGATCCCTGGGGGACACTGCTGGTGACTGACTGCCAACTGGCTGTGGCACCATTCACCACCACTCTCTGGGCCTGGCCACCCAGAGCTCTTAATGATGCAGCAAAGGGTGCATCTGTGCATCTGTGCAAGCTGTGTGTGGGCTGACAGATTTTCCAGGTGTGTTCTATGGGGGGTGGCCTCGAAGGCTTTGCTGAAGTCCAGGTAGACAACATCCACAGCTTCCCCTCACCCACCAGGCAGGTCACCTGGTCATAAAAGGAGATCAGGTTGGTCAGGCAGGACCTGGCAGAAACATGTCCACAGTGACTTGGATCTGAAATCTAGGCAGCACAGGGCAGGTAGCTGCTGGGGAAACTCTTCCCTTGCTGGACCTGAGTCACTACTCAGCATGTCCCAACACAAATCCATGAAGCTCCTTTCCGAACAGCACACAGCACAGCTCAAAGCAAACCGTACATACTTTGATAAAGTAAAAGGTCTTCTGGATGGTCATTAACTTACATTTGTTTGACAGTGAACACTGAACTTTCTGCTGTGTTAAATGATCAATATGATTTCAAGCACAGTGGTCATTTTTGCATGCTGTCCTCTCCAATTCACAGATTTCTTAGTATTGCTGTGCTTCTGTAGCGTATTGCCACACTTCTGACCAGGCACTGTTATCCCCAGAGCATGCTCTCTTGTCCTCCCTCACAGAGGAGAGAGCCCTGCTCGGAGGGTACTCACACAGCTTGCACATCTCCTCACTGCATAGACCTGATCTCACCCACATCACCACTGTCATACACCAAAATCCAAGAACAGGGACTCTATCACAACTGCAGCATAATTGCAGCTCTGCCTCATTCTCTGAAACAATTCCCAGGTCTATTCAGATTACGATCATATCCCTGCCAAGCAGAATCAGTTAATCAATCCCCAGCACAGCGATAGCTAAGGCACTGACTGCACTCCTGTATCCAGGAAGCTCTCTGTGCCTAGTGCCAGCTCTAGAGAAGCACGGTCTGTACTTTCATTAATTTCCTGAGTTTCTAATGCCAACTTCAATCTCTTGGAAAAGCACAAGGCAACCTTAAAATTGAATTGAAAAGGTGGGGTTTTTTGTGATATATTACTGAGATATTCCTCAGTATGGAGGATGGCGGGACTGAAACTTGTTTAAAATAGAAGTGTCAAGGTTTTTCAGGGAGAGGTCAAATATGCAGTGCACACAACTGCAAAGGCAGAAGAAGGGCTGATTTCTGTGGGATGCATGTCCTGTGATTTCAGTGGGAATTGTGAGCAGTCGTTCAACATATCTGAAAGATATTAAGCCTTCTAAAAGAGCACAAGCTGCTTTCTGATCCTACAGCTGATGTATCTTATCCTCTTCTTTCCCTCAGCCAGGAAAATGAGACTTCCCACCCTTTTCTGCTTGAGCAGAGAAAGTATCAAGCCTTCAAAACCTGCTTGGGACTGACACGGAATATGACACAAGGTCTGTCCCCCAACAGCTTCTGTCCTATTGAGGTGTCCTTTGCAGAAGGCACTGGAAGAGAAGAGAAAGCTGCACGCAGGAGTCTGCCCTGCTGAGCTCTGGCACTTTATCTCAGATCACAGCCTCTGTATCACAGGAGCTGCTTCCCAAGCTTTTGGCCTCTTGACAAGTCCTATTCTGTAATGTACACTAAATGAGTGCAGGTTTCCTGATAGTAACAGCCTTTTCTAGGAATTAGGGCTGAGGCTATCAAAGTTATAATTCTTCACTTAGAGAAATTTGATAAGAATAATATTTTGGTCAGGTCTGGTCAGAGCTGATTTGCACTCATGAGTGCTGCAGGAAAAAATCAATTTAGATAATCTAACTCACCAGCAATGAAACTTGAGACTACATGAAAGCTAAATCTAGTCTTGTAGACCAAAATACAAGATTAGGTGTCTATGTGTGCATCACTATATGTGATGTGCAAGCTGTTTTTGTTTAGTTGACTCAAATTTAACTCCCATTTAAATGTATTTTGGTGTTTTTGAAATAATTTAATCAAACTAAACCCAGGCCACAGCAATCTGTCTTGTGCTAGGATTTTTTTCTAACACTTTTCTCCCTTTAAATGTGAGAAAAATTATTTGTGAGTGAGGAAAATTTTTAAAAATGTATAGTCTTTTAAATACAGATTAGTTGAGATGTACGTTCCAAAATTATTCAAGTCACTTCCTTCTGTATATATCATTTTTCCCATCCGTAAAAGAGCACTGTCTTCACTAGTGAAACATTTTGAAATCCAAGAGAAAAAAACACTAGCAGTAATGGTACTGCCATCAGCTCTGTTTATAGTTTTGCCAAAAACAACTTAATTCATCATATGGGATTTTTCAGAAGCAAAATATTTTATCCTACTGGAGAAACATAGAATCACAGAATGGCTTGATTTGGAAGGGACCTTAAATATCTTTGAGTTCAACATCCCTGTCATGGACAAGGACATTTTTGAGTAGATCAGTTTGCTCAAAGCCCTATCCACCTTGAACACTTGTAGGGATTGGACATCCAGAGCTTCTCTGTGCAACCTGTTCCAGTGCCTCATCATCCTCACAGTAAAGAATTTCATTTCTTCCTGATGTTTACTTTAAATCTGCCCTTTTTCAGTTTAAAGTCATTACCCCTTGTCCTATCACTACATTCCCCTGTGAAAATTCCTCTCCAATTCTCTTTCAGGCTCCCTTTAGATACTGGAAGGCTTCTCTAAAATGTCCCTGGAGCCTTCTCCTCTCCAGGCTGAACAACCCCAACTCTCTTAGCCTGCCTCCATAGGAGAGCTGCTCCAACACTCTGATCATCTTCCTAGCCCTCCTCTGGACTTGCTTCAACAGGTCTCCAATCAGACAGGTTGCTCAGATCCCTGTCCAGCCTGACCTTCAATGTTCAGGGATGGGGAGGTCATACTGTAAAGTGCAATTAGAACAAAATTAGGCAAAACACTGAAGTACAGAAAAATACCTACTGAGTTTCCACACCTTCCTTCAAAATCTGAAATTCAGACTTTGAATACCTGTCTATAAAAAAGTTAAAGAAAATACTCTGTTAACTACAGACACCCTATTCCCTTGTATTTTGATGACTTAAAGGACTTCCTGCATTTGCACTCATGTAATTTTTTAGATTTTTTTTTCCATTATTGCTTCTCCAAATGGCATTCATGAGTCAGACGTTATTTCAGAATAAAGTTGGGAACTTTGAACACAGCAAGTGCCTGGAAACAGGGGACTTCCGAAGCACAGAGGCCATATCAATTGGAGTTGTTGTTTTTTCCTTGCCAGCCCAACTGCTGTGTGTAAATTCCCACCCAGACCTAGATCAGCAGTCAGATTTGATGCCATGGATACATAGATATAAATAGAAAGTAGTTGTAAAAAACCCCATGAAAATAAACATCCACTACAATAGAGGCGATGAGTTCCTGCAGTTTAACAGGTCACAGAGTTCACTAAGTGAAGACAAAAAGTCTGTGTGAAACTGGTTCCAACTAGTGAATATATAGCCATGGTGCAATACCTGTTTGAATTCTGAACATTTTCATTCATATTTTGAGGATATCAGTCGCCACTGTGCATACACTGTTTTAAACCTGCTTGCGCAAATATTAACTTCTCTTTCCAGTTATTGTCGGCATCACAGTCCCATGTGTGTCCTGCAAATGTGTCTTTGGTAAATCTAACCATTGCCACCATCTACAAACGTGCTTTTTGTGGTGCATGTCATCTGATTATAAACTCTGTGATCATGATGGCAGTGTTGCCCTGCCTCTGAGGAGAGGAGAGGCACACTTGAAACAATTGTAAAAGGCAACACAAGCTTGAATCCTATGGGGAACAGTGATTAAGGGGAAAACCTTTCATTCTCAATCAAAAGGGGGAAATAAGAAAATGAAAAAGAAGCTGCAACTTTATTTGAGATTTATGGTGCTACCTGTACTTATCAAGGGTCTTGCTATTCTAGTGTGATACACTAAGTAATAGCATTTCATTTCATGTACTTGCCCTTTGTCTCAAGGGCAAGGGATTTTCCTGAGTAATAATGCCATTGTTGCCGATCAATTGGTTCTTCTGACAGATTCTTTTTTTTTTTTTCCTTACGGCATTAGGGAGGAGAGGATGGCAGACAGAAACATTTCTGTCAATTTCAAGTTACTTCTGAAACCTTGATAACTCAACAAAGTTGAAAGAAAAGAAGATATGAAAAGCTGACCTTTATTTGTGTAGTAAAAGGTGAGAGTATGGCAAAAATCAGTGGGTTTTTGCACACTGAAATCACCCCTGCCTAGGTCTGGTGTTCAGCTTTTGCTGCTGTAATTTATTTATAAGCTGTATTAAATATTTGTAAAGCTTGCTTCTGGTCTTGTGCTTCAAGGCAATAAAGAGAGAAAATGTTTACTCCTCTCATGATTTACCATGAGTGTTGTTTATTTAATTTGAGAAGAGCTTCATTCCCCATGTTTCAGTTGTTTGACTTATAGCAGTAGTTTCACAGCTGAAACAATTCTACTGGAGTGATATATTTTACTAAAATAAGTGATTGCAAATATATAATCTTAGAAATTAATGTCAAATAGTCTGAAAAGGAGTAATTCAAATGCTTCTGAGCCTGAAGCTTCTCAAATCTCGTGGTTAGTTAGGTGAATGGCTTTGACATACAGAAATCCCCCTCCCACATACATACATGGATCCCCACTCTACCTAAACACCACCTGAGCACCCCCTTCCCTCTTCCACCTCCCTCCCTCCCTCCCTGCCTAAGCACCATCATCTGTTCTGATATTTCTGTGCTTAACACACTATCACTGCACAGTTTTAGTGCCCAGAAGAACACTAACAGTGGCTCAATGCCTGAACTGCCAGCTTGCTCTGTCACTCATTTTCAGGACAATCTCCAAGGCACAGGTTGTTTAGAGGAGTCCTTTTCTTACCAGTCCAGCATTTCTCCCAGTGCTAGCTAAACCCACCAGACACAAAACCACTGGGTGATTTGGTTTGTGGCAGAGTACTCAGGCTTATCCTGACAGCTTGGAGGATTTGCTTGGACAGCTGTCACTCATGAGAGTCATGTCTTTCTGTGAAGACCACTGACATCTTTGCCCAGCAGCTGCAGCTCTCAGCATCCATTGTTTTGCAAAGACAGCCCCAATCCCAGGCATTAGGTATCTCCCTGGGGACTAGGATGTGGGCCCCCAGGCAGTCCAGACTTGGTGGGGCCCATACCCAGGCAGAACAGGGCTGTGGTGAGCTGGAGTCCAACACTGCTTCACTGGTTCTGGGGCAGATGCTGATGGTTTCAGGGGGCTGATGTGGGGTGCTGGGTTGTGGGCACCTGGGGGAAGCCCTGGGAGGATATGTATGGACAGTAACACCAGCAAATGCACTCAGAGTCCTGGCAGCAGGACTTTGCTTTGAGATTGTCTCAGAATTAAGTACTCCTGAAAGAAGACCTGCCTCCAGCAGCTCACATCAGCAATATGGGAACAACAGTTGTTCAGTAGCAGTGCCAGTACAGTTGCTTCAGTGCCATCTCTGAAGCTAACACAGAACCAGTCCTTGCCACTCCTTTTCATGCCCAAAAGCAGCAGCATGTAGAAGATCCCAAAAGCAAAGGCTCTTTGAAGACAGAGTGACAATCCCTGCCCAACATGGTCCTGCTTTGGCACTCTCTGGCCAAAGTGAGATTTGTCAGGGCTTTGAGATGGCCATGCACACACACAAGAGCTCAGTGTTTGGGTGCATGCAATTAGTGTGTCTGCCCTTAGGGATGAAGCCTTAGGCAGGAGTTTGAGCTTAGAGCCCTGGTTTGGGCTTGGGTCCATCCATCCTGCAAACATACAACAGTTTCAAGGAATGAAAGTCCAGGAGGTGCATTGTGGTATTTTTCCATCTTGACGTATCAGGAAAAAGTTTGTGCAATTAGAAATGCTGCTATGATTTTTTTTATAGACCATGGCATCCTGCGAGACTAATTAGCAAAAGACAGAAGTCTCTCTAAAGATTAAGCCAAGAAAAGTCTCTCTAAAGATTTAAGAAAAGTTCTCCTTTTCTCTGCTTATTTGCAGTGATTCAACTAGGAATTTATCAAATGGCAGGAAAATACAGTAAAGTGAGGATGATTCAGGTACTGCATGAAACCCTGTTAGTGGTAAGTTTGTTGCTAATACTGTCAGTGGTCTTAGCTTTATTGCCTTGAGTCTTTTTCATTCACTCTCTCCCTGTATACATACCTGGAAACATGCCTTTCAAGCCATGCTCAGCGCAGCTGCCAGATGAGACCAATATCTACCCTAGGCTTACATGGCATTATGTATTTTTCTTGAGGGGGCTGAAAATATCCCACACCCGTGCCTCCGAAGTGAGATAAGAAGAGCTTTGGTAAAAGATAGTAGCCCACAAATGTATATGAAAGTTATTCTCTGTAACATCTGCAGTTCTTTTCTCAGGAAAAGCTTAAGTTTAATTTAGCTCAGAAAACAAATTAGAACTTACGTTTCCAAAAAGCAAGTAGGAACATCTGCAAAACAGCGGAATGCTGTGTGGAAACCACAGGGATAATGCAACTGCACCATACCTTACAGCAGCAATACATGACAAAGTACATCATTCACTCTGAATAAACATCTTTGAGTCTCTGCCTTACTATCACTATTTCCCTCCTTTCAGGATAAAGAGAAGCACATAGCAAAGTTTATTGTCATCCCCCACGAAAACAGAAGTAGAAGATTAGGATAATTTACTTTTGCCCACATTCCCTTAGATAGCCATCAACAGATATGGCCGCTAAAACAAACCATCATTAGAAATGCTCTAGGACAAAGACAGCGAATAAAGCTACTCACAAATTTTCTTAACAATTTTATCACTTACAAGAAACACACTACCAATCAGATTTGGCTTACAATTAACAGAAAAAAAAAATAGCATAGAGTTTCATAGGAGGAAGAAAAGATGGATGGACTATGATCTAATTGGACTTCAATATTATAGAAATACCAGAAGGCAGTGAACTTTGAGGTCTTATTCTCTCATTCCCCCTTCCTTATTAAAGTCAACATTTGCTGGTAAAAGAGTATGAAGACTGAAGAGGCTGAATCCACTTCATACTAAAATATCTTGCCCTCAAAAATAGGTCACAAGAAGAGAAAAAGAAAAAGTATAACCGCCTCCTTTTTTTCCAGAAAGCATTAACTTCTATCATTAGTTGTGCTTTTAGCATCACAGATCTTTACACCACCTTGAAAGTCAGTTATTCACTTAGATCCACGAATTAGCAGTACCCCCTGTTCCATGTGAGCTCTTGATGACCACTCTCAAAATCTCTCTAAGTCCAATAAAGCAAGGTCTCTCCCTTATTGATCTTTGGCACAAAATTGGAAATAGAACCACTGTTATATCTCAAACATAATGAAATTAACATCTACCTTGTCTTATTTGTCTGATTGGAATGGAGTACTGGGTCCTAGTACAAAACAGCAGCCTGGCTTCAGATATGCTCTTGTCTTCGAAAGCAAACTCCTTTGCTTATTATGCTTATTATGCTTTGTGCTAATTACATAGAAATGTTGCTCAAAGATATTGTAAAGTTATTAGTTTCAGTAAATATGGTTCAGACTTTTTTTTTCTGACTCTTGCAAATTCCTACCGTGGTACACTTGCCCATACCCCCATCTTCTATGACAAACCCAAGAAAACTAAAGTTTTCAACCTCTGTCCTAAGTCAAAGAAAATCTGCTCTCCTTTGTTGTGAGCATCCATCTGCTTTGAAAAATACCTATTGTAACTTGGACATTATTTTCCTTTACCCACAGATACATTAACTTCTTTAAGCAAATTCTTCAATCACATCAGCAGATCTTGACCACCTGAATAGGAGCAGAACTAATGCCCAGTACTGCAGTAACTAGGTAGTTCACTCACAGTTTCTCCTAGTCAGAATTTGTTTCAGACTTCGCTACTAGTCATAAAAGTAGTGCTTTTAACAAATATCTAAACCAAAGCCTTCCTGCAAGGCACATTCTCTCCTGTCTCACCTTTTCCTTGTACCCCATGTGCCAGTGGCAAATCGCTACAAGCTTCCTATAGCACAAGGCCAGTGAATGAGGTGATTCTAAATTATCATATTATCTCATCATACATTTTTCCTTAACTTCTTGGAGGGTGAAGCAATAACAGAGATAATACTTTTTACCTTTTTGTTCTTCATCACTGCAGTATCTATGTATGTGTTCTTATCTTCTGTTTTGTTTCTTACTCATATTTTTCTCCTGGTTTGAAAAAGCACTTGTAAATATTTGGAAGAATGATGGAGCAAATAGTTTACAGTTAAGTCAGAGTTTTATCCTGTGTGGTCACTTTCCTCTCTCCATGAAAATAGGTCACTTCTTCAACTACCCATTAATTAGATCCAGGAGCAGAGTAGGATTACCTTCAACCCTTGAACATGGTTCATAGATGTGGATTACTGAACAATTCTCCAAATTCAGGAGACACTAAAATTTCCAAATAAAGAAGAGATAATGGGGCATTGAGAAATAAATATTCGGGTAAATATCTCTTAATACCAGTTACACTTTAATTTCGGTATTTCGTGAAAAACAAGAAAATATGTTCTTATATCATAGTGTTTGATCAACTCTGACCAGTTTCACCTTCACTTCAGTGCATATAGATTATCTGTGAGTGACTTTAACCTGTCTTGCTGGTTAAATCCATAAGGCCAGAGATTTTGTAGCAAACCATTGTGGTGGCTTTGCTTCTCAAAAAAAGTAAAGGAAATTCTCTCTCATGGTAATAATCATATTTAGTTCAGAGCTACAGCACTGTGTAGGTTGCTTAAGCAATTTCCAGTGAATTCACTGAGGGAAATGAACAGGAGTAAAAAGGAACTACTCAGCATAAAATGAAATGCATTTAATTTATTCTTTGAAGATTATTTGGCAGCTTCTTAATTTTTTGTTTAATATTGGTAACATTTTCTCCCAATGTGGTTTAATACATGAAGTTTACAATACAGCAAAGAGGTACAAAAAGGGAGAGGTGAGGATTTAAGGCTATGTCAGAGGATGATAGAAATGTATTGTGCCAAGAGGGGTCATTCCCCACTGTCCTCTGTGCTGAGGCAGCACACATAAATAAATCTAGGGTTTCTTAAAAAATCTATACCGTCTTTAAAAGCTTTAGTGAAGGGGATTATATAATCCATTTACCTGTCAGATTGCTATGCTAACAGGAATTTATGCCTTTAGAAAATTTTCCTAATATCTGACCTCCAATTCTGTCTTTGGGGAAAAGGGGAATGTAGTCTTACTTGTAACAGAGCTGTACATTTTGAAAAATTGTCATCAATTTTCCTTTTTTTAGATTAATTAAAGCTAAATTAAAATATTCCAGTATTCTGTTACTTTCCTCCTGACATCACCCTGAAAAGAAATCGATCTGAAACCCAGCACAAGGTGCCAGTTTAGATATAACCAGAACTTAGCAAACAGATACAACATCGACCTTCATTTTGTAGGAAACATTCTTTTTAGCATATCATATCGCAAGACTTGCCTTATTTAAAGTAGTATCATATTGTAGATCATTGTTAGTCTGTTGTCCTACATAATTCCCACACTTTTCTTATTAAACTGCTGCCTAGTCAGGCTTTTGAATTTTGCATTTAAGCATCTGATTTCTCCTTTCTGGCTGCAAAGATTCACATTCACCTTTTCTGAATTTCATTCCCTTGATTTTTAGCCTTTTTTCAAATTAAAAAGAATAAAAAATAGCAATTCAATCCTTGCTTCTAAATTTCCACCCTTCCTAGGCTGGTATCATTTACAAATTTGATAAGCATTCTTGCTTATCATCTCACATGCTTTCAGTGAAAATATTAAAGACAACCTGGGCCTGGGCAGAACAAATTTGTGTCCTGCCTGAGGATTCTACAAGTGTGAGAGTGTGTCACTGACAGCTGTTCACTAAATATACATTTTATCTGGTTTTTGTTTCAGATCACATTGGTCTTATCCATATTACACTTCCTTAGCCTGTTTATGAAAACTGCACTTGAACATTAGGATCAACTGTTCTCTCATTATATATGCTGCAGAAAACAAGATTAATTTGCTTTGGCTTGATTTGGACTCAACAATTTCTGGTAGACAGTTGTTTTATTTTGTTACTTCATTATCTCAGCATTTACAAATTTATTATTTAATAGTTTCTTTCAGCAATTTTCTGACTACTTAATCTTAGATGACTGATTGTGAATTTTTCTGGTTTTTCCATATTCCTCTATTATGAAGGGGTGTATTTTTTTATATTCCCTTTTGTCTTTCATCATTTTCCAAAATGGTTAGCTGTTTACTATGCTCAGTTTTGAGTAGATCTTTTTGCAACTTAGGGTGAATTTTTGAGTTGTTCTGGACATTCATTGATCTCCTTCAAATAAATACCATTTTTCTTGCCCTAATCACATGTCTGTCTTTGGGAGAACACATCATTATTGTCTTTAATGTCCTAGATTTCTTTCCCAAAGTTGATTAGCATCCTGAGTTGCCATTAAGGACACTAAAATTTTGAATAATTAAGGGTGCTTCACAAGAATCTACTCTTGTTAAAATATCTGACTTTTAATCATACAGTGTGGGCCACTCCCTACAAGTCTTTGAATACCACTAGGCTGCATTGACACTGTTTTGAGGGGAATGCTTCCTATGCCTTAGGCCTTCTTCACAGCCATTCAATCACATCCAATGGTATTCCCCACCTCCAAAAAAAAAAAAAAAATCTCATTATATTCTGGAGTATCTGCTTAGAAGAATGTTTACTGGTTGGTCTTATTTATAATTTGGCTGATTGCTCTGTTTATCATAGCTTTTACGACTTTCAAAAGTTATTAGGTTGTTAGGTTATTAGTACTATGTTCAATCCCACTTAGTCACACTTGGCTCAGCTCTATTATCTTATTTGATGCCTTTGACTAAATCTTCACTGGCATGATCACAGTATATCCATTTTCAAATTATCACATTAATATCTCCCATTCTGCAGATTTCCTTAAAGCAAATAATTGACTGTAATCAAGAGCCTGAATGTTTTTGTGCAGCTGCAGAGTGATCTGTCTGCCACAAGCTTTTTATTACAAGCCTAGGAAAAGGAAACAAAACAATTTGCTTTACAAAGTGGTTCTTTCATGAAGAGCTGTTTCAATCTGAAAAATCACCAAGTAAAGTTACACCCTTGCGCCAATCATAGATTTCTGCCTCAAAAATGATACCATTAATATAAATTAAACCACTGCAAACACTCTGGTAAAAAAGTAAAACGTGATGAAAATTGCTTTTACAAATTTTATTCAAAAAGTATATATCTGTCAAATTTCACCCCTTGGATCTCTACCTCTACCATTAAATCTGATATTAGAAAAAGGGCATTTTTATATTGCTAGTCTCCTGAGCATTTATCATATGGTCTCAGCTCAGAGGACATTGGGTTCTTGTATAAATTTTTAACATAATTCTAAAAAGCCATATATTTTCACCACATATGACCATACTTGCACATCTTGTTTGTATTTAGCTTCCAAAACATAGTTGGTGACATCTTTCTAAGTGATTAATTGGACAGACATCACATGTAAAAGTTTTAAAATTAGTATTTTCATAGATTCTTGTGTTTATGAAAATAGGTTTTCCTATGAGTCACATTTCTATAACTACTCATAACTTATAAAATTTGTGGGTTTTTTTGAAATAAATAACTGAAGAAACACCATGAAAAATTAAGATATTCTTCCAAACTGCTTTCTAATAGGTGACTCATTTTTTCAGATGTAGAAGAGAAAAGGAAAGAAATTAGTTTGCAAGAGACTATGATGCTGATACAGGACCCAAGGGGCCAGTGGCCAATAAGATTCATATACAAGGGTTCACTGCTACTACAAAACTTGTTTTATATGCAAAGTTGCACATAAACATTTCAAAATCAGTCTTACAACACCATGAACTCAAAAAACTTTTCAGACACCTGCTCAAAATAAACAGCAGGAAAATACTTGTGTCTTATTCAGCCCATTTTCTCAGTGTCTCATTGTTAATACACTGCATGGGAGTCTGTTAATTGATCCACTAAATTATTGGCTTTCTACAGTGACAGACACTTCCCTGTGTTTTTTTCCATTCTTCATTCTCCACCATTTCATGTGATGAAATACTTTTAAGCAATATTTTTCTGTGCATGATATTTAGAAGATTGGTTTGGTGGATGGCATGACCTCCTATGGATTAGTCACATGGAGTTCTTGCAATTTATTAATCAGCTATGAATTTTGTAGGAAATGTAGGAACACCAGCCCTTGGTTTTGAAAAGTTCCACATGCTCTCAAAATTTCTGCATCCAATACTGTGAACTAACTTCACATGATCTTGCTTTTATGCCTTATAAATTACACCTTCCATTAAACGCTCCAGAGGACTTCTAGTTTGATAATTCAGATCAGATTCTGAATTCCAGCCAGGTTTAATATTGCTTATTTTACCTGGCTTGATTCCTAGGACTAAGTTCACAGTGTCCTTTGGTCTTGTTAGTTTGTCAAATAAGCATATACCCTCCACCAAGGATATTCCTTTTTCTTCAAGGACATTACTTTCATGATACCTGTGACTCTTATCAGCTCTTGTTATAGACACAACCATTATTTTATATAGGATTATTTAAAATTTTATAAACTACTGGTGTTAAAAAACTGAGTCATGAACCCAATTGATTATTATGCTAAGAAAACAGATTCTCCCATATTTCTAGATTTCTCCTACCAGATCTGTTTCATTTTCTGACAAAAAATACATTTTACCCCGGCTCTCACCTTTTTACTCCTCCTTGATTCTCAGTTTATAGCAATGCATATTTTTTTACTTATCTTTCTTAGAGTGAGAAAGCTTCAAGTGCTTCTGAGCTAGATTAAGACCAAGAAGAGCTGTGGGAGATGAACAAAACTGAAGAATAGGTTGCTATCAAAAGCTTCACCATGAAAAAAGTGCTCTTTTTTCAGCATTGGCTTATGTTAGCTATATCTTTTTAGAGTATCCATTTGGTCTGTATTTTTAGTACCTGAGTTGCTAAACTTTTTTATTATTTATTTAATTGAAGCTTTTTCATTGTTTTCAAGAGCTTCTGTTCTGATAAGGCATTATTCCCTCTAAAGTATCCATGGTACAAATATTTCTTCCAAACAGTTTTGGTATACTTCCTGCTGATTTTTGTATCTCTCAATTAGAGGTATGAGGTTTTCTATAAGCATCTTAGATTTAAGAAATGCTCATCTTCTCATAGTGGTTACTTGCCTTCCACATGATTTAATCATTTTCTTAGATCTTCTCTTGCTCTCTGTTTCTTCTGAGAGAGTCCTTACATTCTTTCATCAGGAAAACCTAGGTAAACTGGACTCTTTCATCCTTATATTGTGAATATTCACATGCAAAGAATACCTCCTGAAGCCTGAAACAAGATTCTGACTACTTCACAGGGCTATAACACTTAGCAGGAACTTAATAAGAAATTGGGTTACTTCATATTCTCCAGGGAAAGGGTTTGGAGAAAGACACTGAAGAAAGCCAGGCATAGGTGTCTACCTCCATTGCTGATTTATATGAGAGGTCATCTAAACAGAAGCAGAAGTGGTTTTCCCAAATATCTTTGACACTCAAATCCTCTGTGGCTCAGTTCAGACCTCTTCTCTAAGTCACTGTGATACTTACGGCCTCTCTCACATGTATTGCATCTCAGCCTTTGAAAAATGCTGTCGGCCTTTTTGCCCAAAAGCCTAATTGCTTTTATTTTAAACTGCAGGAGGACCAGTAAATTTTAGGTCATCTCCACTATACTTGCCTGAGATAAATCACAGGAGAAAAACTGAATCTTGGTCTGTCTTAACCCTTGTTACCACTAGTCTTCATTACATAAACAAATTATGGCATTTCTTTCTTCCATTCTTCCACTGCTTATTTTAAAATACTCCATGAAAACATTCAATTTTAAAATACTCCATAAAACTTGTCAGTTCTCATCTTTCTACTCCAACAATCAGATTATGGGAGTGAAGCATACAGAAATATAAGAAAGTAGTATGCAGCAAAGTTGAAGAAATGGGATGTTTTGAATGCTGTTTCAGTAATTCATGTTAGTACTTTCTTGTCAAATGTTGTCAGGTAATAACAGTTCAGACTTTTTCATTACAGGAAATGTTGAAGTGAACACTGACAGATAAAGGACCCAACCTAAAAACTAATGGCTTCTATTACCATATAATGGGAAAACATCTTTCATGAGGAATGCACCTAGTCATCTGGTTTGTCTAGTCACAAAAATAAAAACAAGACTAAAGAAATACAATATATGGCTTGAATCCAATTGCTCTGATCTATACAGTATACTGGTTATAGAGATGTGCAATTTTACAGCATGAAATCAAAAGAAATCTGAAAACCAAAAATATGTGTAGTAACATGTTTGCTGATAGACAGAGACATAAAATGCTTTGCCTATAATGTATAGTCTATGTAATCTTGTTTTCAGGTTTTTCACGTTCTTACCTGTTTGAAATACCACTAAAATTTGAACATGAACATATGCCCTGTTCACATTTTGTCTTCAGTGCAGAGTGCATTATGTGCTGTTATTTACAAAGTAAAGTTACCAAGTGGTGGTATTATAGAAACTGTTTTACATACATAGAATTTCAAAAAAAAGTTCTGGGAAATGACTGAAAGGAGAAATGGTAACCTGTGCCTTGATTGTCTTCTCTGATCTCTCACTTTTTACAGCACATGAATAAATCATGTAATGTGCTTTCTTCCCTTTCTTATTTCCCCCTTATTTCTGTTTCTTTCATTTCGATTTATGCCTGCCTCTGTTAGATGATGACAATTTTATTGTGGACAAATTTATTTTTACATCCATAGGATAGATCATTAATTCATCTCCTGACTGTACTATACCTAAGCTGTGTGCTAGCCTGAATGCCTAAGGACACCCCTTGTTTAGTCACTGTCCTACGCTATTGTGACAAGCTGGCCTCTCTGACAAAATCATTACCCATGACTTCCTTATTCTGCCATGTATTTTCCCACCTCAGAGTTTTAGAAAGAATTTTATGACCTAGACATGTAAGTGTGTGCTGCTATCCACTTGTGTGGAAGAGCACTGTGGGGGGGAGAGCAGGAACAGATCTATCAGTGTTTGTCTGTCTTCACTGCCCTTACACCTCTGGGACATTGCTCCTCCCTCAAACTACTTTCCTTCTTTTGCTTGTAGGAGTAGGACACCAATTGGACTTGAAGACTGGTCTGTGCTGGATTTCCATAAAGTCTTGTCAATACTCCTTTTTTACTCTACACTTGTCATGCCAACATGCTCAATAGGGGAACGCTTAGTATAGGATCTCAGTCTAAGAGTGTTTTGAGAGGCCTTTCTCCACAGTTGCTCAACTGGGCTGTCATATGAGGCAGAAACTTTCTGGTGGGCGGAAGGAATTTTGGCACTCACTGGTTCATGCATGCCATAAATGCAGCCAGGTGTGTTCCCTTCAAGGTCAAGGGTCCAGCTCTCACTTCCAGGAATACCTTATCACACCAAAGAGGAGGTCCAAGAAAGGCTGTGGGCAAGAAAGCATCCAGACTTAAATAATCTTCTCACCCACACTACTTCTCTGTAATCTACAGTCTTTAATTAGAAATCTAGGCTTTAGAGGAATTCCCAGACAGTTAATGAGAAAGAAATTACAAAGTCCGATGTCAAGGCCTTGTAATTCAGCTGCTTCAGAGAGACAGAAGTAGTAATTCCCAACTGGGATTTTCAACCTGTAACACTGTCCAGGAGTGCTCCTCAGACCCTATTTATGCAGCACAGACTGAGGAACCAGCTATGGTAAACAATCTGTTCTGTGGTTAACACACTCAGCCAGGATGCATAAAAAAGGTTTAATTTCTTCCTCTGACTAAAGGGAGTAAAAACTCTTTCCCTCTAATTGAAATTATTGAACATTAATTGGGCCATGAAGAAAGAACAAAAGGCCTACACTAGGGTTAGAGCACTTATGTAGGTGTCAGAACATGTTTAAATATTTTATAACAATTAGCCACTGGAGCTGAACATCAGTTTTCCCAGGTGAATACCCTTATCTTCTTATTCTCTGTGAGCAGCCTTCCACACCTTCTGAATCTAGCTGGCTAGATATGCTACAGACAAAGTAAATAATGTGAAAAGCATCTGCAGAAGTGGGCTTCCTGAAGGACTGTAGTGGTTCAATAGACTTGCAGCCTCACTTCCATGACTTCTTCCTCATTGATCTCCTTAAACATGGGGCAGAAACTGTCTTTTGGTAAGTCTTTTTTGTTTTTCTATATCTCTTTTTATGGAGAAAGGAAGCTACAGCACCTCCTAGTATTCGCACATTCAAGAACATATAGGTGAAAACAGATAAAACATTTGGAGAGCTGACTTTGGCAACAAGATATGTCATGCATTTACTGTTGGAAATATCCATAACTTACCTGAGTCTGAGGTACTTCCTTAAACAATGTTGAGACCCTAAGATTGTACCTAATAGATTGATAGATGAAGGTGTTAGCAATTTTTGGCAATTGACTCATAATCTTGCAAATCTTGTCCTTCCATGATTTAAGGAGTCTTTCTATTTCACTGGTCATTTGCACAAGGTTAGAGCTCTAACATGAGGTTGAAGATGGAGAGGGAGAGACCTTTTTTTCACAGAAACCTATGTTCACCCTGATACAAAAATTGGTCTTTCAGCACAGAAAAGCTGGGATGAGAGAATAAGAATAAAGTTTCTATGTTGACTGTGACAGCACATCTCTGCTTCTTTTTGTCCTATGCTAAAAATTAACCTTTATTGTGACAGCAAGATGCAGAGAGGTTGTATCAATCAGAGCATTATTGAAGGCAGGGGTGAGACATAATTTATTAAGCATCCCAAGAGAGAGATTAAAGTTCCTGGTAAAGAGGTCATGGTTGCCACCAATAATAGACAACAAGGCAGAAAGTCATAAGCAGCTTGAATAAGAGGAACTACCTTATAATTAACAATGGAAAATGGGCATTTTGCTTTGAAGGAAACCTCAAAAATTTGCACTGAGATTAGAACTGGGCAACCGCTTGGCTCTGTGGCAATGCTGAACTAATACAGCACTGGCAACTGTCCTTTCGGTTATTATGACAGTCATAATTTTTGTCTAAAACATCTGTTTCTCAAGTGATTGACAACTAAAAGTAGCACTCTATTATCTATTATTATTTCCCCAGCAAAGGCTTATTGGTGTAAGTGTGTCATTACTTTTTCTGTCCTTGTCTATGTTCATCTTGAACTTAGCTCATGCTTTTTCTACATCCAATTATTTTGTTATCAATTATATTGGAAAATTAGTCTTTTTTTTTAATGAGAGGCAATGGGAAGGGCACTGGAAAATTATTAATCTTATTTTTTACTTTTTTCAACTTACTGAAAGTAAAAAATAATGGCATAAGAAAGGCACAGTAACAGCAGCAATATAATAACAGAAGTATAGAAAAAGAGAAGGTGCTTTACACACAAAAGGTGTTTACCACCTCAGTGTAGCTCTGCATGACTGCTGGGACAAAGACAAGACAGCAGACTCT
The DNA here is from genome assembly GCF_020740725.1 of Corvus hawaiiensis. Lineage (NCBI taxonomy): Eukaryota > Metazoa > Chordata > Aves > Passeriformes > Corvidae > Corvus > Corvus hawaiiensis. The sequence continues at coordinate 70,794,942 of NC_063215.1, read as the reverse complement.
CCCCCTAGGGTGTGTCCAAGTGGTCCCCCGGGTTGAAGACAGGATGGCAGCTGTTCCCTGCTACTGCCTCCCCCCATCTGAGCCTGAGACAGCAGAAAACAATGACAGACGAGACCCTGAAAGCTTGGGGGAAAGTCTGTGTCGCACTGCACCACTGCTCCGCTGTGCTGGGGCTCAGGTCCCCATTGGTTTTGACTCCATGCCTCACTTCGGATGCTGGACTCGATTCCATGTGGATGCTACCATCACCATTGCTTTGACTGCTCAGCCCTGCTCCACCTGGCTCCACTCAGCTTCCTTCAGCTCAGCTGGACTGGGGCTCTCCCCTGCCTCTCCGCTCCCTGTGGTATGCTCTAGCACCAGCACCGCCCTTCAGCGCCGCATCAATTCGGTTTCTCTATTTTTCAGCACCATATCTTGGAGCCACAGCTCAGACGAATGGGTAAGGGATGGATGGTGGCAGCAGAGGGTAGGGCTGATCCTGACAACCTTCCTACTAGAGAGAGAGAGAGGCAAAATGACACACTTTCAGGGGTGTGATCACTTTTTCTTCCCCCCAAAACTGCACAATGATGTGTATGGTATAGGATAGGAAATTAGCCATGTCCAGATGGTGCTAAGCAGCCAGGACACACTGCAGTGATGTCCTGCCTCCTAGTTACTGTCTCCAGCTGAATTCCATCTTGTTTTGCATTGCTCTCAGTTTCCCAGCACTCAACTAAATAACGCCATTAACCCAGAGTATTTTAATTTGAGACATGAAAATGTAGAGGTCAGTGCTTTTAGTCCACTATATCCCCTTAAATGATACCTTTCAAGGGAACATTTTTAAGGAAAATAATAACATAATGCACAACACAGTACTTACATACCACCATATTTTAATAGATTTGGAACACAAAGCTGCAAGAGTAGAAGGAAAGGGTTTTAGTTGCTGCCTTTACTATTAACAGTGTACTATTATTTACCAAGGCAAAGTGACCAAGCGCAGTCCTGTGCTTAATAGGTGCAGTTCTGTAATTGTTGTGTTAGGTATTTTACCTCCCCATAACTGGTGTTAAGCAACAGAAATTGCTCAGTTGCAAGTATTACCTTCTTTTTCTTCAGACGATTACAAAGATTTGAGAAAACTGGGAGATAAAAATCACATGCAACAACGTTTGATCATTAACACACAGTCCAAGGCCAGTGACTTCCAATCTTGATCCTGAGGTTAGCTTGTTTGACCTCCTTTTGTTCACTTCCTGAACTGTAAAACTGAGATAACATTTCACTTACATATTAAGATCCTTAGATATAAAACACTGAGTAGTATAAAAAAGAGCACTGTTATATGCAATATGTATCACTTTTGTAATATTATTTTTAAATTTTTTTCTCATACGCAAAAATATAGAAAAAATATGGACTTTTTTTAACCAGACTATAAATTCTCATGTACATTCACAGTCATATACATTCAAAGTAGAGTAACTTTGGCAGTTGGAAAAGAAACTCACTCATTTTTGCTCCCACTGAAAAATAGATTTTACATCAACAATGATAATTGAGTCACAGATTTGAAAACTACCACAGTTTTTATTTAATATATAAATATTTTTTGTTATTATGTTTATCAGCCATTTTTCAGGGTATTTTATGTATAAATACTATAGCAAAACCATTCCTACAGGAACAATTATTAGCTGTCCCTGAATGTTAAATGAACTCTATAGCTTAACAGGGCACTTTTGTAGTAGTCAGATGTGCTAAATGTTCCTATTTTTCTGTGAAAAGTGTGTCTATTTTTTCGGTAGCATAGTAAATCATTAAGAAAGACACAGTTTACAGTTATGCGTAAAAGAACAAAAAAGCACAAATGGTGGCTGTATATATATGTTCCATTGTTAGTACCAGCTTTAAACAACTATATAGGACACCAAATCCCACTGATACATGAGTTCTTGGATTTTGACTTTGTCCCACTCTCCCTGCTCTACTGGAGGGAAGAGATGTCAGACTGTATGGGGCAAAGATGGTGCTGCTCCCTGAGTTGCAGCCATCAAGAACCAGGTAGGGACATACACTGGCTCTGTACCCAGCCATAATTACAGTGTCTTTGCCAGAAGTAGTGCAGAAAATAACCATCAGACTAAATATTTCAGACACAGCAGAGGAGACTGCCAAAAAACCTGACAGATGTCAACCATGAGACGATCACCTTGTGGTCTGGCTTGATCTGTGCTTGATCTGACAGAATTAAGATAACCAAGCCTGATAAGTCTGGTGAGGCAAAAGACCTGGGGTCGGGTTCTCCTTGATCAGCTCTGAGTTCAAAGTCTTCCTTATTCTTCCTCAATGAAGTTGTCTGATTTACGAAATGGGAGTGAAATCCTTTTAACTGTTACGACACGTTACTCTGAATGTAAGAAGCTTCTTACATTCATTACATGCTTTATTTTGGGTAATTTGTGTGGTGATGTTGAAGGAAGTGTTATGCACTCTAATGTAAAAAAATGATTTGTTAATTCTGGTCTTGCTGAGACCTATAAACAGACCACACACTGATCCACAAAACATGAACTGTTGGATGATCTGATAAGTCATAAGGATTTGTAATACAAAATTACACACACCGCTACCAGTGCGGTTATGAATTTTTTTAAAGTTTTATACAGCTTCAAAAAATGAGAATTAGTATATAAAAATGCTATTCAAATTGACAGAGAACTTTTTATACAGGTAACATTGTTTGTCCAGTAAAACTGTGGCAGCTTTTCTTGTCTGAAATATAATTCAACTTTTTAGGCTGGTTTACTGTTGACACCTTCCATTTTTACTTCTACTTTCAAAGGCAGCTCAAACATGCAACTAGGAAACTTGGAACTTAAAGATTCTCTTCATCACATGTCACTCCAAGGATTCTCGCAGGAAAAGAATACAGGCTGCAAAAATCTGACGGGTCTTAAGAATGGGGCAGTGCTTCTTCAGGTTTGACTGGGACACAGGAGGGAGGGTTAGGAGACACTGATCTTTAGTTGCAGCTGAGGGATTCTTGGAGAAAACCCAGAGGTCACGAGAGAGATGGGCTTATGGTTGCCTATATTCAGGTGACAGCTGTCAATAGCCTCCCACAGGTAGAAATCTTACGTAGAGAGGGTATAGTAATGCTGACAGAGTCCCCATTAGTGGAAATCCATCAATTAGGCATTTTGAGAGTTTTTACCTCATCTGAGGTTAAAAAATGAAGCACAAATCTGTTCCTTTGCCTGCAGGAAAATCAATATTCAATTGTTCAAAAGATTATAGTCTTCCTTGAATTCTGTATTTTTGCTGATTTTTAGAAAGATCTGTTAGGAAAATATCATCAGAGGTGGAGTGAGAATACCTATCTGGAACTAAGAACATTGTAAGAACTGTAATTGATCTGTATGAATGTAGAGAAATTTTACAAAAATGTAAGAGAGAACATTTTACCTTCCTTTCTCCTCATCTCCTTGCAGCTTTCCCTCTACTGCACAATGGTCCTGGCATTTTGGAAGCCCTTTCAGTTATTGACTGAAATAAAATGGTCTGCTGATATTAATGTTAGATTCCTGAAACAAAATACAAAAAATAAGAGAATTATTACATCTTTGCATTTTTATTTCCCCACTTGCAAGATTTGACTTTCAGCTTATTTCAGGCATTTCACTTCAGTTTTAAAACTAAACATTTGAGCCATAAGTTTAATGGAGCATAGAATGCCTTTGCTTATGAAGCATCCTCAGAATTGTTTTTGTGATCTAGATTGCTCAAATAATGCTTTCTCTAACACAGGCAAGGCCTGAAAGGGGGAGTTGTTTATGCTGTTGATATATACTACAGTTTGCTTTCTTCATTTTTGAATATTCTGATGAGAGGGAAGACAAGGGAAATTCAAATCATCAGTCAAGCACTGATTTCATGGCTCTGACACACTTTTATGTGTACAGTAGCTACTGAATTATTTATTTTGATAATCTCCTGCCCTCTCAGCATTTCTTTGCCTGCAGTACCTTCCAGCTGGTTTAATTTTATCTTAATACTCTGGGCAGAGAATGAGGTCTAATTCTTGAATGGGCTGATAACATTTAATACAAGGCAGCAGACTTCAGCACAACACTGTTGGCTTTTGGAGAGCTGGCAGCAATGACAAGGAGATGGAAAAGAGGTCAGGATTCTCTCATTTTGTGGCCAATATGCCATGAGTGATAACTACAAGGCTTGAGTGGACATGCACAGCATATGTGCTTGTCTCATGGGCCTCATACATTGTCTGACACTGCTCAGTTCTTCAGACACAGCAAATCAGAGCAAAGCTCACTTTACATGTGGAGGTCATGAACAGAATAACTCCGAATAGTTTCCATTAAAATAGTGCCAGGAGCAGAAAAATTGAGGATCTTAGGCACCTCTAAGAGAATATTTCACTTGTCAGTAACACTGAAGTGTGATGGTTAGTTAAAATGAGTTTTTCTTTACTGCAAAGTGAGAATTGGTCATTGGAGAATTAGAAGCAGTAACTGCTTTGAGACAGAGAAGTTATTTATAGTCAGATGGTTGGTCCATTATAGAGAAGGTGCTTTAGGAAAAAAGTGGAGGCAAGCAGGATGAAATAAGAGCAATCCTGGATAACAAAGGAAGAGAAAGGAAAAATGCAGTGGGATAGAAAGAAATGGAGATTGGAGATTAATTAGTTAACCTATATTACTGCACTTTTTTTTCTTTGGATCTGACTACGTGCAGAACTCTAAGTCTTCCTTTTTCATCAATATGTGGCCCTTCCAAATACCTAATCATGTTTCCCCTGCTACAATATGTTAGTTGGGATAAATTGGATTGACTTCATACAGCCCATACTGTGCTTTCTTTGACCCTGTCAGCCTAGAAGTAACTTTGTCAAAGCATAAATATTACTTAGGGAGCATTTTAGCTCTGCCAGCCTGGTCTTCCTCCTGACGGATTTCTACTATTATTGATCTCAGGGAAAAAACCACCATTTTTACTTAACATAAATAAAACCAAATGCAGTTTTCAACTCTTGCTGGATATGTTTGAGGAACTTGCTGCATGAAGAATCTGAATAAAAGCAAATGAAAAGCTCATGAGATCACTGATGTTTTCCTAGAAGAATGAAGCAAAATGAAGAAAAGCTAGAAACACTGTGTTGTGGAGATTTAAGATGTAAGTAGAGAGGTTTATCACTAATAAAGTGATTCATCAAAAAAAAAGAAAAGCTAGTCTGACATAACTACCTCCTAATACCAAATAGTCTTGAGTCACACCTTCCCAAATACCAAAAAATGACCTTACTTCTGGCTTAGGACTAATGTCCAGCTGTGGCACAGAAATATCTTACACAAGTATAGCTGTTTAAACTTCTATAAAATAAAAATTCCAACAACAACAAAAGGCAAAGAAAAACTAGTTTAGAAACTACATTAACATACTGATGAAGAGAATTTTATCAGTATTTTTGCTTTTCTTTGACTTTATGCTCCTGTAACGAAAAGATCCTGAGGGTTTAAAAATAATGGTTTTTAGAAAAATAAACTATGTGCACAAAGGTCAGGTGTTCATTACTATGAGTTACTTCAATCTAGAAAAAGCATACGAAATGAGAGAGTGTGCAATTTCCACAATATGTAGTATCTGTACTTCAGAAAGCTTGTAAAGAATGTGCAAATTATACACAGATCTAGTCCTTTCTGAATTTAAAATAGTGAATAACGCTGCAGGAAAATGACATACAAATGAAATACGTATTCATATACAATAAAAAAAGTTCTTTTTATTTGAGCAGGAGAAAAATGAGCTTCACAAGAGGCACCACTTCACTCACCTCTTCAGTTTCTACACTAGTGCATGAAGCATGAGAATCAAAGAAGAGGAGCTCAAGACTTTGTCCCAGTCCCAGAGATTTGACATTATTTCTGTAAGTGAAACCCGGTGGGATGAATCCTGTGACTGGAGTGTCCTGTTGGATGGTTACAGGCTCTTCAGGAGGGAGGGCAGACTAGGCTGAGGGGTGGCACCGTATGTAATAGAAGGGTTAAAATGTATGGAGCTCACAGCTGGCAATGGCACAGCTGAGAGCTTCTGGGTAAGAATCAAGGGGCAAACAAACAATGCAGATGTCATTGTGGGAGTCTACCACAGACCTCCCAGCCAGGACAGTGATGCCAGTGATTTATTCTTTGCAGAACAAAAGGATGCTTCCAAGTCAACTGCCCTTGTCTTTACGGGGAGCGTCAACTTGCCAGAAATTAACTGGGAGCATCACACAGCTGGTACAACCCAGGCCAGAAGATTCCTCAAAAACCTGGAAGACAACTTTATGGAACAGGTCCTAAGGGAGCTGGAAATCATCAGCCACCACTACAGAATAAAGCAAAGTCATCCACTTGATCTGGGTATGCAAGAGCAGATGTTTTCTAATTAGAATAGAGTAGAAACTCATCAGCACTATGTACTTATTAGGTTTGCACCAAAAGACATATCCCTCTTTGATATCTCTGAATCATCCAAATGTATTAGCAATTAGAGCACAGAAAATTTTTGTGAGACTCAGTGGTAAAAGTAAAATAATTCTGTTTAATAATGCTAGTGCAAAGAGAAACGAGTCAAACTCATTGTTTCACTTAGACCACACAGGCCTATGAGAAAAATTAGAAACAGATGCAGTGCTTTCTTAGAAAACCAATGAAATATTACAATATATTAAATATAGCATCCAAATCTTCAACATATATCACCAAGGAGAAATATTCATTGTTTCGTTTTGCTGTTGACTGTTTTCTTCTTTAACCTAACCTAGAAAAATATGTTGTTTAGGAACCAAAATTTGTGAATCATTAATTGAGTGCCAAAGATTTTGTGGAAACATAGATAAAGAAGTGCACACTGGTGAATTGGAGGAACATCCTCTGAGTACACAGATGCCTGACAGGCAGGTGGAATACCTGTTTGTGCTAACAGAGGTATGTATTGTGACTTAAACGTCTGGTTTTTTGCTGTCTCTGTGTTACATTTATTAGACTCACAGTTCTGAAAACCATTTTATTTAACATGCCTTTTGACACTTATACCTAATAGAATACAATCTGAGGGACACAGAGTTATTTTAGTGTGATTTTGTCAGACTGCATAGTAAACCAACACATACCCATCTTACTGCTGCTTCTTCTTTCCTTAAGGCCATGCCCTGTAAATCACCATTATTATATGTCTCTGGACAGATCCTTAACATCTGCCCAAGGTGTGGTTTACGGGCTTGAAGGAAAAAGTTATGTTGAATAATGGTGGGTATGATCTGAGATAAAAAGTATTCCCAAATTTAATCTAGTATTGGATATCCCTGACAGATTAGGAATCCATAATGAATTTAAGACCCAAAAGACATTTTAAGATTAATCATCAATGGTCAGATTCAATAATCTGCTGTTCAGTTTGTGACATATATTAATATTTTATGCATATATACAGGCTAAAGTATAAATTAAACATTTCCTGAACAAAATTACATTATCCATACTTCAGAAAGTAACATTCTAAAACTAGTACATCCATGTGTGTATTTTATCTATTTTTAGGAGGCAACATTAGAAGAGTAATGCCTCTTCAATGAAAAATTATTGCAATAATAAAAATCACATTCTTAAGGATATTTAAGAACAAAATTTCAGACAATCATAGAATCTTCAAGGTCAGAAAAGACCTTTAAAATCATCAAGTTCAGCTGTTAACCTAGCACCCCCACCATGTTCTCCACTAAACCATGTCTCTAAGTGCCACATCTACATGGTTTCTGAACAATTCCAGGGACTGTTACTCCATTGCTTCCCTGAGCAGCCTGATACAACTCCTTTCCTGAAGAAAGTTTTCCTAATATTCAATCCAAACCTCCTCTGTGACAACCTGAGGCCATTTTCTCTGTTATTTAATTTTTTTTAGTGTTTTGCATGTACGATATAAATTAACTTCATATTTTTATAATTATAATGTCACCTAAGTCAACATTACATAGATGTAATCAAAATAGTGACACTCTCAAACAAATATCTCAGCCTTTTCTTGCAGGCTGATTTACAGTTCTTCTCTTTCAGTGAGATTTTAAGATGTTTTAGTTGCTGTCCTAATTCTCAACAGCTAGTAATTTCCTCAATTATTTGCCTCTGCAGCCTACTTAAGATGATAATAGAAGAAGGCTGTCTAAAGGAAGATAGGACTTTTCAAAACAGTATGACATGCACAGTAAATTCTGTATTTCTGTATGCCACCCAAAAATCTGGTGATCAGAAATCAGAAGCAATCAAAGACCATGGACCTATCCAGTTTTTGCACTAAACTTCATGTATGAAGCAGTTTCCACCATTTGCCCAGTTTTCAGTTTCAAACTTTATAAGGCCACAATGCAGTGACCCAGTCTTTAGATGAAAAGACCTTGGATCACAAAAAAAAAAAGCTGCCTATGGACAAAACACTTCCCTCTCAATTGGAATGGAGAAATGGAAAACAGCACTCTTTACCAGTGCTGCCCTCCAAGTCTCTATCCTCCACAGAAAATACAGCAACCATTGTGAACTCTAGATAGAAAGGCATGTACTTGCACCCTCGGAATGGTGTGAGCTTGCTGTGCAAAGTGACCTCAGTCTTATCTGTATCAACTCCCCTTCAGTGCCCTTTATCCATGCCCAAGCACCAGAACAGGTTTTTAGTATCACAGACCATGCAGCTCACACAAAAGCCATTGACTTCCTTTCCAAGCACTCTGATGAGGCACTGGTGCCACTTTAGCAGAGTTCACAGAGGATTTCTGGTTGCAGTCGTGTTGCAGCAGAATAAGAGGCTACTGCACATACCTGTACCCTGACTGCCTCCTTTTTGTTACTAGTAGTCCCTGCATCCTCACATCCACTGGCAAAACTGCATGTGACAGTTCCTCTACCTTCATTCCATCTAAGATATCTGGATGAGTCTGAGCTCTTTAAAGAGGGAGATTGATGCTTTTTGTTCTTTTTTTTTTTTTTTTTGTACTTTCCCACTAAGTTCATTTGAGAGACGCAGGTTGCAGAAGGGAATATGTGTGATGATGCCAGCATATCTGACTGGGCAAAAATCTCACTGGAGAAATAGTGATAATTTGCTTAGGGAGGTAGTGTTTTATGTTCTCAAACAAAACCTGACACATCTTAGAATGGTGCACCAGTTCTTGCCCCAGCTAGCTATGGCACTTGCAGGCAGATATTTTTATTCCCATCACCTCCCTCAAAACCCCCCAGTAGTATAGCAATATATGATTGCCCTACATTATAATTATATGTCTCGTGGCAACTTTAGGAAGAATTACACTTCTGATCCCCTCTAATATTTTTTCTTCCTGTCAGTTACAAGCTGTCCTCAAACAGTTCATCCACTTCTTTCTTTACTTAAAAGTAAACTAGAAAATAAAGCTGGATAACAGTTCAAATTTAACTAACATGTTGATATCTAACTTTCCTATTATTTCATATTTAAAAGCTTTTCTGTGGAACATAATATATAGAAAGTAATGATTTTTAATCTGAGAGGTCTGATATCTGTGGTCTTTGCATGTAGAAGAGAATGGAAGGTTAGGAAAGGATGTTTGGCCAGGTGTTGAAAGTAATGTATATTCTGTCTGTCTGAGATTCTTGCAAGCTTTATGGTTTGAGGAAATACAGTCTTTAAATTGTGCTTAAGCATTACAAAGGCTTATTCTTTTCTTATCCCTACTTTTTCTTTTCACAAACTGCTTCACTGACTTCCATATCAGTAACTTTCAAGCAATTAAGATGGATGAACTTAAACAAGAAATGAGAGAGGGAAAAATGCATGTGAAGATGTTTTATATTTCCTGAAGCCCTGTTATTCAACCCTCAAATTCCTTGGTCGTTTGAGGACATGATATTAAAACCTGAGAAGAAGTAAAAGCTAAACCTAGGCTTTTAGTGCTGTTACTACTGCAGTGCATTCCCTACTGTGTCTGTAGGAAATATGCCTTGACTTTCAGTATCAGAGGAATCAGAGATCAAGCCAGGTTACAGCTGCTGTGGGAGATTTCCTTTCCAGTTTGAATTTGGGTGTCAAGGAATTTTGTTAGGATATTTTGTTTTGATGTGCAGTTTTGATATCTAGCTCTACTGCTGACGGCCTGAACAGCCTGAATCAATATGATGGTCAAACCACAGAAGGCATCACCCACCCACTCATGGTCCTTAAACCAGAAAGGAGGGAACCTCAGTAAGAAAGGAAAGGCTTTCTTAATGTGTCAAGTATGTCAGTTTTCTGTGTAAAGTAAGAGCTGAGGCTTCACAGGGTAAATCAGTTCAAAAAAATAACAAAGAGCTCTTATTTACTTTAGAGTGAAAAGAAAAAGCAGACAATCTTTTTAAAGCACAGCTTTGATTCAAGTGACTCAATTAGTAGCTAATCCCATGCTTAGTATTAGAAGATTGAAATGCAAATAATTGCTTAATATTACTTGAATTTTTAAAAAATATATTAATCAAAATTCCTGTCTCGGATTAGAGTGTTAGTTGATAATTCATGCCCATGTGCATTTCCATTCTAACAGTCATTATTTCCCTCTGATCAACTTTGAGCAGGCTCTGACTGGAAAGATTGCACATGACAGCTAAAAAAAACAAAATTGCACAAAGGAAAAGTTCTTCTAGCTGCCCCTAAAAGACTCCTAGACAAAAGAAGAATTTCCTCTTCCTAAATCTATTGAGCATGCATGACAGCTAAAAGAGGGTGATGTCTGATACAACCATTTCTCCCTCCTTTATTCACTATGCAGAGGAAAAATTGGACAGTAAGTTTGCATAGGTCCTTAATGTTTAGGGTGTCAGGAAAGCATCCGAAAAGCAACCTGTGTAATGTCATCTGTGCTTCATCATGAACTGAACTGACATGATTCCTTCAGAACTCACCTTTCTCAAGGAGCAATTTTTAGCAGCAGGTCAGTAAATCACCCTCTGGAAGAGCACCCCCACTGACTGTAATATCCTGATAGAGACTGTGTTTTTTTGGGAAGGTTACACAGAGGTGTTTGAAACTCCTTTCTAAGCTGTTGCAAATACCTCACTTTAGATTTGGAGTAGCTCCACATAACACCAGTCTTACAATGATGCTAAATTTTTGTGTTCTGTGTATGCTTAAGGTATTTCTACAGAGTATTGATAAAAGGAGAGTTTCAGATCTGGAAGAACCAGTTTATTCTCTCTCCTGTGATAACTTACAGTTCCTACTTAAGTCCTCGAGGCAAACCAGTGTAAGAATCTGTGCTGATGCCACTAAACTACTCAGTTGTGGTTTTTCCCAGTAGTCAATGATTTGGTAGTTTAAGATAGATATGAATTTATAATAAAGAGTTGTTCTGATCTGATGTTATTTTTCATGACAACCTGTAGGCATGCTCACAAAAAAGGTATTTGAGATGTGTTTTTTACTGTCATGAGAAAGCAAATGTGCTATAAATACAGCTTCAAGCAAAATGTAGTGTTTTGAGGATATGTTCACTGAACTTACTTGTTAAACATCCACTCAAAATATAAACAAATTGATACTTGAAAGACTCTGCAAAATTTGAATTTGTATTTCTACTTAGTGACAATGACTTTCTGTTGTCAGTGGCATTTCTTTTCATTTATTTTATTGTTTAGTTCTGTTTGTATTTTTGCTTTCCCTTAACTGACATGCTTTCAAAAGTTATGGTTTGGGGTTTTTTTCCAAATATTTCTTAAAAGAAGCTTTAATTGTATAATGTAAATGGCGTTTCCCGGTCAGGCATAGACAGTCATGCAAAGGGCAATCAAAAACTATTATATAATTTTTAAGAAGTGATTTTATATAGGAATAAAATTTCTAACTAAAAGATATGCTAAGCAAACTGCAAAGTGTCACCTGTGTCTACTCATTTGAAGAAAAAAAATGTGAAAGAAGCGAGGCATCACTTAGGGCTTCCTTTGTGTTGTGTTGACCTTTAAATTTAAAATGGATAAGTGTATTTATAAATATGTGCATATTCAGCAATATTATGCCACAGAATTACACACTTGTAATTTATTGCAGCATTTTTTTAAGTTGCTTTATTCAGTTTATCTCAAACCTGTTCAAAGAACATGTGACAACTGTGTGAAAATCGACACCTTCAATATAAAGTTCAGGAGTTCAATGACCAGAAGGAAGACTGGAGTTCATAGAATGGTTCAGCAACTACTTAACAACTTATCATTAAGGTGCAAGATAAAAGTGAAGGAGTTTAAGATAACACCTTCTTTTTTACTGCCTACAAATGTCTTGAAGCAATTTCATATGTCCCAATGTGATAGAAAACGGAAGCTGGAGAACATGAAGTGTCATGAACTAAAGTGTTGCTTAAAAAGGTTTCTAGATTAGTTTTTCTCTCATTTTTAGATAAGCAAATATATTTAATTTGTTAAGTGTATTAAGTTATTATGTGACTACTTCATAACTATTTAATAGTTAGAACAGACCAGGGGTCAGATTCCCTAGAAAGTTATGGTGTTTGTGAATTTAATTTTGGGGTCTTTTTATTCGCTTGTTTTAAATTTCTCCTCCCTCTAATTTAGAGATGTGTGATGCATCTTGAGGGAAAAATCATCATTATATTGTTGTACCTTTCTTCTTCATGAATTTTAGTATCTTGACCAAAAGATATATATGTTGCAAGAAAATAATTCCTTTTATAAATTGCTGGAAGCTGCTGACTTTCTCTTGATAGCTCAGTAACTGCTTCAAAAACAAAACATGAATAAAGGATGCATTCTCCGAAAACCTATTCAGAAAAAAGTGTTTCTTTAATTGAAGGTTAAGCCCCACATATTAAAAATTGTTAATAATAGCATAATATGCTTTTCATTTCTGATTTTTGGTAACTTTTCTAATTTTAGTATTTATCTGATTTTACTGGGTCATGTCTTCAATAGCTTCCACTGAACTGTATAAACTCACATGGGTTTACCTACGATAAAAGTCATGGCTCTTTCTTTTGTATTTTATCAGACTTTAAACACAGCTTTAATCTCCTAACATCATCTGAAGACAAAAGAGAAGCTTTGTAAGAAAATGTGTGCCTTGCTCCACAGTCTATTATTTTGCCCCTATAGAGTTAATGTGATAGTGTGGTACTCACAGGCAAATCAAAGGGTGAGAACATGTGAAACTCCATATAAAATAACAGTTTAACGTTTTACTTATTTAGTTTGTTTCCCATTTCATGTCCTAGGGTGCATCAGGCACAGCATCGCCAGCCGGGAAAGGGAGGGGATTGTTCCACTCTGCTCTGCACTGGGGTGGCCTCACCTCGGGTGCTGGGGGCAGCTTTGGGCACCACAACATAAGAAAGATATCGAGCTTTTTTTTTATTTGCAAATGATGATGTATTCCTTTATTGGATTTTATTCTTAAGTTCTTTCCTTCACCCTTTTAAATATAAAAATTACATTTTTAACTTCATTATTTAGAACAAGTTTAGCTCTCATAATCTTTCTGTGTGAACTCTGGTTCTCTTGTCTTTTTCTGGGCATTTGAACTAACCCATGAGAGCTCTCCATTTTGTCTTCATCTTGTGCTAAGAATGACAAAAACTCTATGGAGTAGAAACGTTGCATCCCATCTGTATTTTATGATAGCTCTCTGCAGAATATCATGTTGAATGTTTTTGTTTGCTTAGCACAAGCTCATGTAGTTTTATGCTGCCAGCCTACATTGGTCATGGATCATGTCATGGAAGAAATGGAGATATCCACAAGGCTCTACACGCTTTTAAACAGGACAATGATAGAAACACTATCTGACAATGTTAAATTTTATGCTTTGGATTTCTTGATATGGGCAAAATTTTATTATTCCATTGTTATTCCTTTAGTACTGTGGTTTTGACTTTTAGAGTAAGTAATATCCGATTCTTACACCTTTTGCCTGAGGAATAATCCAGTTCTGTATTGCTTCCATGGGAATGACTTGTACCATATTTATTTCTAGAATAAAAGAAAATATAGAAATGCCAAATGCCCTTTTGCCCTTGACCTTTTGGTTACAGTTTGGAAAAATGCGTTTATTACTTATTAGGAGAGATAAATAATCAACAGTCATTAAGACAAAGAAATAAGTCTTGGTGAATGAATTATGCTCACAGCACAAAACAATAGGTTGTTTCCCACAAGAAGTTCAGAAATACAATTACTGTTGTGTTTCTTATTTCATGATAAATGCATCTGTGACCTGCTAGAGAGTCACATAGGACCAAGTTCAAATGTGAGATTTTGCTTCATTTAGAAGCAGCAGGGCTGAAAGTTTCCCTCTCAGATGCTCTGCCAATGCCTAGATTTGAAGGCTGTGCAAACTGTTCTTTTTATTACATGCCTTCCCTAGTTACTACAGTTGAGAACACTGGAAAGCTTGGAATGCATTTCACATTCAGAATAGCTGGGGTTTCAAAAATAGGTATTCTCTGAACAGGACAGTCCTGTATTTATTTTAAGAGCTTGTCTAAAACGTAAGTTTGGGATCTGTACAAAAAAATTAATTGTGTTGTTCGCTACCACTGACATCTGAGAGAGAGTGGTCAGAGAAGTCTTTGGAACAGACCTCGGTATCTATCATCTCCTTGGAGGGTGTATGAATCAGCAGACTATTAAGGTTATTTTCCTTTTGTTGAAAAACTGGTTTTTTGCAGCAAGGATTATTTGCACTGCCTAGAAACAGAAACTCTATCAAAGTGAACCCTTTCCCCTGAGTTATGATTCTGAATTTAAAGAGTATATGTGACTTAGCTTTATAAACTAGAAAAAAAGAAAATCTGATTCAAAAAAATCCTCTTTGTTCTACCTACTTCAAGGATTGTTACTCTTAACAAGTCAGAAAACACCACACAGACTTGAAACTATCACTGTTTGTGCAAGAGGTAAATCATGATGCAGCTTCTACACGTTACTGTTATTAACAAGTATATTTCTCATCTGCATCTTTCATAGTCAAAGATGAGTTACTACTGTTTTTCAATACAGAAGTTCATTACACATTTATTATCTAAATATTGACAAGATTTCTAACAAAAGGTCATGGCCTTCTA
Organism: Corvus hawaiiensis; assembly: GCF_020740725.1. NCBI lineage: Eukaryota > Metazoa > Chordata > Aves > Passeriformes > Corvidae > Corvus > Corvus hawaiiensis. The sequence goes on along the minus strand of NC_063215.1, from coordinate 70,779,824 downwards.
TCCACAGAAAGTTGAGCTCCCGCAAAATGGTGAGCATGAACACTGCATTGGGCACCACCTGTGCCAAAAGGTACTTCACTGATGGGTCACATTTTCTGTATGAAATGTATCACCTCTGAAATTAAAGTAAAAGAAAAAATACAGTAATTTTGTTCTTCAGAGCAGTCACCATATCTTGTTTTCATAGTAAAAGATGCACTGCCAGTATGAAAAATCCTGGATTTGTCAGTCCCTCTGTGGTAGCTGAAAATATTCTTTCACCAGATCATGTTTCCTTCTTATATTTCATAATTTTTCTTTGCTAAGAATAGGTTTTTTACAGGGATAAGATGGGAGTAAGAGGAAGGGTTCTCTTTGTTTTTCATAGTAGTATTTATTCAGTTCACTACTGAAGGTTTATCTAAAGGCTACATCCTTTAGAAATCCTCAGGGAAGGATTGGGTGAGATTAGAGTCAGAAAATGTCACTGACTGCTGAAGAGGAATGTGATACCATCCACTACAGAGCAAGATGAAGAGGAAAAGTCATGTTGTTCTGTCTGCTATTAAAGCCACACTTGATTTTCAATTTCAGTGGAAAAAACCCAAGTTCAGAAAGATACTGTGAACTGAAATCATGCGCACAACCACATCCCCATACTTACTTTATTTCTTGGTAAAAAAAAAAAGGGGGGGGGGGCTTAATTTTTAATATTTGAACTCTCAAAAATTACTTCCGTGAATGGAAAAAAAGTTAACATTATGGACATTTAAGTGAGTGATATTTGCAGAAGAGCGGCACAATTTTTCACTTTATAAGCAAGTATGTGTCAGAATCCTGATTGTATTATCCAATCTTGAATCCAGTATTATCTGAACTGAACAGTGAATTTGCCACTCCTTAGTTTGCAAATACTCTTCCTTCAGGTGTGCTTCAGTACCTGTGTGAGAAAAGAGCAAACAAACAAGCTCTCTTTTTAGGTGGGAAGATAACTCAGTTTCTCTGACTTTCTTATTTCTTGCTGGCTGTGAGGCTGACAATATCAGGAGTAATTAAGGTTCTAATATATAGCCTCAGACACCAGAGATTTGATGTAGACTAGGGTCACTTCTCGTATAGATCAGCAAAGAGCAATTGACTTAAAGTTGTAAATACTACCGAGAGAGTGACTTCAGTTGGTGACCTGGTGTGGAGCAGTCCTTATTCCTGAGATCTGAAAGACAGAAGTGACAAGGAATCTGATGCTAGGGAATTTTTCTCACCCCTTCGTATTACATAGCTCTGGGACTATGATGAAGTACAAAGGAATGACAAGATTACGAATTATAGAAATAATGACACCAATAGTGACTGGAATAATTTGCATTGAGGTTTATTACCAGGGAGAGAATAAAGGAAAAACAAGGGAATAGAACAGCAAATGAAATAGGCAAGAAGAGAAAAGAAAATTACAAATATAAATATTTTGTATGGTTGAGGTAGGACCAAAAAAGATTAAATACCTTTCAGATGGAACAACAAATGTTATTTCTCATTTTTTCTTGTAATTCCAGCTGCTACCTCTCTGACTTCTGTGTATTCTATGGTTACTTGCTGGTAAGGTGAGGAAATGTGTGTTAGGTGAAAGGACAGTGAAGTGGGTCAAGAACAGTCTCAATGGCACAGCTCAGACAGCAGAGTAGGATCTAGTTGGAGGCCTGTAATCAGTGACATTCCCCAGAGATCAGTGCTGGATCCAGCCTTATTCAACTCATTTATCAATGACCTGGGCAAAGGAATAGAATGCACCCACAGCAAGTTTGCTGATGATACAAAACTGGGTGGAGCGGCTGATTTGCCTGAAGTCTGTGCTGCCATTCAATGGGACCTTGATAGGCTGGAGAATTGGGTGGAGAGAAACCTGGTGAGGTTTAACAAGAGCCAGTGCAAGGTCCTGCACCTGGGGAGGAATAATCCCAAGTACAAGCACATGTGGGGGGCTGACCTGCGAGAGAGCAGCTTGCCAGAGAAGGACCTGGGTGTCTTTTGGGTGAAAGTTGACCATGAGCCAGCAGTGCCCTGGAAGCCAAGAGGGCCAATGGTGTCCTGGGGTGCATTGGGAAGACTGTGGATAGCAGGCTGAAGGAGATGATCCTGCCCCTCTACTCCACCCTAGAGAGGCCACATTTGGAGTGCTGGGTGCAGTTCTGGGCGCCTCAGTACAACAAAGACAAGGAGCTCCTGGAGAAGGTCCAGCAGAGGTCACAAAGATGATTTGGAGTCTGGAGTGTCTCTTACGAGGAGAGACTGTGGGAGCTGGGCCTGTTTAGTCTGGAGGAGGCTGAGAGGGAAGCTCATTAATGCACATAAATATCTCAAAGGTGGGTTTCAAGAGGATGGTGCCAGACTCTCTTCAGTGATGCCCAGTGACAGGGCATGGAGCAATGGCCATAAACTGAAACATAGGAAGTTCCACCTCAACGTGGGGGAGAACTTCTTTACATTGAGGGTGACAGAGCACTGGAACTGGCTATCCAGGGAGGTCGTGGAGTCTCCGTGTCTGGAGACCTTCAAAACCCACCTGGATGCATTCCTATGTCACCTGTTTGAGGTGACCCTGCCTTGGCAGAGGGGTTGGACTGGCTGATCTCCAGAGGTCCCTTCCAACTCTAACAATTCTGTGATTCCATTTCATGCTGTCTTTTCTGCTACCTTTGCCTTTTTGCTACTCCACTATACGTAAATCAGTGAAATGTACCTGACTGAATGAACCAGTTTTGCCTATAACAACACTGAAAAGAAATGTCCAATGCAGCAAATTAAAATCTAACTAACTTAAGCACTGACTGCTCTGCTCATTTTTTGTTGGCTTTGTGATTTTGAAACATCATTCATTCCTAAGATGAGAAACAGGCTTAGGATAATATGGGCAATATGCAGAATAGCAAGCTCTGTTGAAACCTGTGACACCAGCAGAAATAATAATGAATACAATTGTGCAGATAATGTTTTGATGGAAGTAGGTGCAGTTGAATCATCCACTGCAGATGAATAAGAATGAATCATCAGAATGTTCTAATTCTGCCACAAGAATAAAAGGGTAAGATAAATATTTTAAATATATTTGCTATTTTAAATAATTAGTAGTCATTAAAGGAGTTATTAAAAGTCGAGTTTGTTTTAAAGGCCTTGCTTAGATCTGCGGTTCTGTCAGAGTAAAAATCTTTTGGAACAAAAAGATTTTTTTTTAGAACCCCTAACTACCTCACAATTTTGCCATGTACAATTTGACTAATTCACAGTAGAACATAGGTAAGATTTAAAAACAAATATACCCTCTGAAAACCACAAACAAACAAACACAACAAACACAACAACTCCACCTCACCCCCCCCCCCCCCCCAATCACAAAAAACACGTAGTATGGTTGGGGTTGAAAAAAAAGTAGATTTGCATTATTTTTTTTACAAATCTTTTATTCTTTTATACTGAGCTATGTATCTGAAAGCCAGAAGATGACTGAATATGTTCCAACTGCTCTAGATAGGGCACTTCAAGGTGTATGAAATCTCCTAGAGACTGAAGGATCCCACCAGGAGATGAATGCACTATCACTTTGAAAACAAGTACAGTATTTTGTGACATTACCTCAGAACATTATCTTCACAGAAGAGCTTGTGGACCAACATGTATAAATGCTCATTAGCCACCACAAGGCAATATGAGGTGCCTTAATAACGGGGGAGTTTAAGAGACCTCATGTAACTGTCTCACTGCTTCTTCTGTGAAGATAAAAATCTCTGTACATAAATTTTTCTTCATTAAAGATGTCATAGGATAGATTATGCAATCATTACTCATGCTGAGTAACAGATTACCATGTGAACAGCAATAGCTTGAATTGAAATGAAGTTGGTGATGGGGATTTCTTTCAGTAAATCATCCAAAATTAAGTCAAGTCTCCACAGGATGGTGTCCAGGGTTGCCTTATGGGAATAAGATCATCTGCAAGTGTATCAGGGAAAAAAAGCAAATCTCCTACTTGTTTAATATGAATGCTAGTGTAAATTGGATCAGTGAAGTATCAAATGTTTGAGATGAAGGTGATGCAGGACAGTGATGCAGGTGATGTAGCTTGACCCCACCCACACCTGAAAATGCCGAGCTAACAACTTCATTCAGCATCTCACTTTTGTACAGGACAAAAAAATGTTCATAGAATTAGAAAATTCAGAAACAGAACACTTTGAAAAATTAACATTGTTGTGCTGATGGCTGCTAGAATTATTAGACAAAAATTATGTCCACTGACAATGCAGGTTATTATTCTTAAATTTAATTTTTGGGACATTTTGATTTGAAATCAGTCTATCAGTCAGTGAACAACGTATTTTGTTAAGAAAAATCTGCCATTGCCATTCAATCATCCAGGTGCACTATGTTGATGGACCCTCAAATCAAATTTGTGCGTGAGATTTGAGACTTAATGAGAATAACAAACACCATTATTTGTTCTCTGTCCGATAAAATTCCATCATTGGTAAGAGAGCTTTCCTCTGTACTTGAAGTAAACATCCACCAACCATGGGAGGAGAGGATGGCATGTTCAAGTTCATTTTTAGGGTTTTGCACAGAGCAACTGTTTGGACTGGAATCACTTCATCTCAGGTCAGCGTAGCACTGATTTGGAGCTTAGCAAACTACAGCTCCTATGGCAGGTTCAAATACAAGTAATTGATTTTTGGTTTTAAATCGAGACCTGGAGTTTAAAATCTACATGTACAAAGCCAAAAGACAATGCTAATATAAAATTCAGCAATGAATAAAATGCCAAGTGTGTAACATCTATTTCTTGGCTCACATAGACAGTTGTGGCAAGAGGTTGTGTAAAATATTCCCCATCCTCCTAGGAAATTAGCAAGAAGCATTGTCTGACATTAGTTTTCAAATAAGCTGCAAAATGAAAGCTAATCATTGTCTGCCAATGATGAGTGTAATTTTGCAGGGCAATTACAATCAGTAACTATTTTCTTCAAGATATTAGTTTGCAAAATAGTTGTGGCCTGGTGCACATTCAGGGTACTGATTTCTGCCTGCTTGCTGGATGTGGTGATCTCATCCTGTCGCCTGTGAGCTGCAGCAGAGCTCTCCCATCACTGCAGGGTTTAGCAGCATGACAGGATGCTTCCATAGAGCCTGAGATGCACTTTTACCATCTGAAATGTCTGGTGGGTGTTTGTCTCTTGGTTCATTGCTTCACCAGACACTGTGCCTAGTTTGGAATTACTTTTGCTTCTACATGTTCTTCGCTTCTTTCCTTTCTATAAACTCTGCACTGTGAGCAGAAGCTCCTGAAATCTCCTAAGTAAAACCCATGTCCTGGGCTAATGGTGCATGAGTGTTTCCTCATGGCTGCTTCTGTCAGAGTAAAGTTTTACAGACATTTGTCATCTTTGGATTTCTTTGATCAACTGTTAATATTATGTATTTGCAGATACAACATGCAAGGAAAGTGTTGGGGCAGCAATTGGGGCTTGCTGTGACACCAGCAGAAATAATAATGAATACAATTGTGCAGATAATGTACAGCTGGGCAGCAGTTGGGGCTTGCTGGCATTTGATTAGATTTTTTTCTTGTTGTTTCTTGATGTGACTGCAAAGATTTCCAGCATAACCTGACTTACAGAAGCCGAATTGTGACAGAATACTGGGGTGCTGCAGAAGAAAAGAAGGTTACAATGGAGTAAACCACTAGTAAATTTATGTTTATGAATATTCTTTAATTTTTTTACGAATCAAGAATATAGGGGAAAAGTGCCGCATAAATGGATATCATCTATAGATCACATAGTACTAATCAAATTATTACCAGTTGTGAATCTGCAAAATTCCTGTGAAAAAAATCCATCATTGCATAGCAGCACATGAAGCTGGGAACTCATGCAGCAGAAGCCAGCTGGGATTTCACAGCCAGCAGCATACAACCTGCACTATTTGACAACAGCAGCCTCAACAAAGTGCCTGTTGCCAGATCCAGCCTTGAAGGATCTGTGTCTGAAGGCTGTGGTAGCAGTGTGTTCACACAGAAATGCATGTGAAATGTGTTGCCATGTCAGTGTGACCAGCTGTCTCCCTGCAGAGAGCTAAGACAGGCATTTAGGTTGAGCTCCAGAGTGTCTTCATTACAAAGCTTTTTACTCTTTCCCCAGGACCGAGCAGTGGTACTTCAGCAGTGGTACTACCTGTGTGTGTTTTCTATTTTGAGCTCCAGCAAGGCTGGCTGGAGATTTTTGATACTTTAATGCGTATTTTTTTTCAGTGAGTGGGTGTCTAAAGCTAACTGAAACATGACATAACATCAAATAAAGACACAAATCACTCAAATCTGCAGTCAATTTTCGAAAAACATTGATGTGTATTTTGTCAGCCCCCTGTATCCAGAGGCAGTAAGTTAAGGCCAGCTTGCACACAGCTTCGGTCAGAATCCAGCTGATTCTACATTTGCATACTTGTATGCAAGAAAGAATTCTAGCCAGCTCAAGACTTCTGATTACTTGAAAAATCTTAGTTCAAGTAGTTAGATAGTCTTTCTTAAGCTTTCCAGCTGCATTTTTCAAGAGTCCAGCTACTGACTGTGCTATGTCATGGAGCTGAGAAGCATTTAGAGTTCAGGTGTCATGTGGCCACATTGCCTTTGGATCGAGAGTTTTCTCACTGTGAAACAAGTGCCAGCTGTGTCTCACACAATGCAGAAAATCAAGGATGCACAGCAACAAAAACCTTTCAAGGTGGTTGGCTAAGCACTCCTTGGAAAGCATGCTTTATTTCTCAGCAATATTGCTCCAAACGCTCACTAAAGATAAAAGCAAGTCTTCACATGAGATGGATGTTGGGAAATACAGCTCTGTGTGTGAATCCCACCATCAGTTGCTCTGATGAGTGCCACAAAATCCTACTGTATAATTGACAGAAATTAGATTCAGATATAAAGGACATGTGTTGAAGGGGGAAGCCAAAATAAAACAGTGAATTTCTGATCATGAAATAAGTGCTAGAGATTTTAGGCAGTGCTTATAACAGGAATTTGGGACATAGTGGAATATGTATGTGGAATAATGAAAATAGTTATTTAAATGCATAAGATTGTGCCACATCAACTTCTCATAAGGAAAATTAATTAAATGTGTGGTTTTGGCTCCAACTCTGATATTTAAAAATTCCTTAATATTTTGTTTAATGTTTATAAAACAGCGAAGGAAACAAAATTTTTAAACATATTCTTATTTCCTTTGCCTGTTATATTTTTTATTTCTACTGGAACATAAACATGCTCCATTATTAACATATGCAAATATGTTTCTGAGTGGGAGGAGTGTTCAGAATTCTCCTCTAGAGATCTGCCTGATCTCAGAAGTCACTGTATCATGCCAATTCCTTCATTATTCTCCTGGGTCTCAGAAACATTAAATGCTCACAATCTCTGATGCTTACTTTCCTTTATCTGCCAGCTTCATGCCTCTGAAGGCAAAAGGAAATCCCATACAGATTCCAGGTCAAGGTGCAGAGGATGTTTCCTTTTTCCAGGCTCATTCTGGAAGCAGAGAGTATTCTGACACTTACAAAAATGCTTGTGATTTACAGTAGCTTTAATTTAAAGAAGGCTGATGTGATTTCTTGGGCAGATTTCAGGATACCCTCATGCATCCTATATCCAACAGGAAAGGAAGAACTCATGGATCATTTTGAAAAACAAATGTGTAACAGATACTCCTATATACAGTGCTTGGTTTTATCCTTTTACTTTCTGCTATTTCAGCCATGGAATAATAAATGTTTATGCCTGACACTGAAATATTCATTGTCACAGCTCAGATGCTGTTGCAAACTTAAGAAGACATAGCTATTACACACTACAAATGAAAAGAGTGGAGTCAAAGAGATGAGATGTCTTGACAAGATACACAATAAAAAAAATGTGATAAGGTTTGTAGGTTTCTTGTGCAGTGCCACGACCCCTCCATTGCATCTGTCCAGAAATCACTGAATAAAGAACAGGATAAGATGCAGGCTGGTGTCATGCAATGATCAGTGGTAGGAATAAATTTGAAAGAGACAATAAAAGATGAGAAGCAGTGAAGAGGCTGTATTATTTTTGAAGAGAAACAACGGGATATTTTAAATTTATTTGAATATCCTCTGTTTCTAGACAAAAAGGAATTAGCTCTCAGAATAACATTTCCAAAACCATATTCAGTGGCTCGTTATGAGAGGTCAAGCTGACAATAAAGAAAACCCGACAGAAGTTGATGGCTTCGCCTTCCTTCAGTTCACACTGCAGAAGAATTGGGTCATTCCCACCACTGCAACATTATTCTGTCCTTTGTGATGAAATTAATTCTTGATAAAAAATGAAAATAGTAAATTAAATAAAATGTTTAAAGTAAAAGTAAATTAAATTAATTTTTAAGAAAGAGATTAGTGAAAACTGAATTCTTAAGGGGTTGATCCGGTGATATTTTATTTTTAAATTAGTGAATTTGGAACACACTCACATCCATATTCCATGTGAAGTCTTCTCAGAACAGACTTGATCCCTAAAATTTTGTCACAACAGAAGGTAAACAAACTATTTGAATAATCTTAATGACTTTAAAACCAATGAAACTATAAGAAAAAAATGTTTTGTTTGTACTACGAAACAGAAGAATTTGATTTCCGTATTTTAGCACTCACAGGTCTATACTGCTAAAGGAAAAGACCAGTTTTCCTTTTGTTTCTTTTCCCTTATTGAGAATATCCTACTAAATAGAGTTTAGCATCTTCATGCAGTTTATCCTTTGCTTTTTCTGAATAATTTTCTTCATAAGGTACAGATGCATGGGTAACTAAAGTAAGAAATTACTACAAAACTACATACTAATGTAAATTAAATGTATTAAGAAAATGCGACAAATGCTTGCCTATGTTTAATGTTTAACCAGCCTACCACAGTATTACTGTTCTTATGAATGTCCCCAGGATGCCAGTTTCAGGATATCAAAACAGTAACATTTGCAAACACACCTAGCTTCACAGATTTCCAGGTGAGAAAACACTGAATTCAAGTAATCTATGTACAAAACTCTTATTTGCTTTAGAGTTTTGTCAGTAAGTCTACCAACAGTTATCTAGATTAATCTCTTTCCCACCAGGTTATATGGAGTAATTCCCTAATACTAAGGATTCAAGTTTTCACTCTCTTTTGTAACCCGAAACTGTCATCTTTAATAAAATGCTTGTTTCTCATTTGTTTTAAAAAGCAGACATATTATTTATATTCTGTAACTTCAAGCATAGGCATATGTTTGTTTTGAAATTAATGCTCAAATTTTTGCTTTTGACTGTGCTGAAACAATATCAACAAACCAAAATAAATAAATAAAATCAATTCTCCATAATGTCTATGTCTGGAAAATTGGTTGGATTTTATGGAATTTTGCTTCACAAAGATACACACTCATTACCAAAAAAAAAAAAAAAATTCTATACTAAAATAAATATTATGCTAATAACTTTCAAATGAAAACAATCAATCTCAGACTGATTCTGTAGCTGTGAGTGTATTAAAAGGCTGCACTGGAATTGAACAGCCCAGACAATTATTTCTTTTATCAGATGAGAAAAGTCTGATGTGTCTCAAAGGAAATGGCATTACTTACTTCTTACCTTCAAAGACTTACTGGATACAGATTAGCTTTCAGTTTATTATTAAAAGGAATCTTAATGAATGTAAAACACATCTTTCAAACATTTTATAAAGCGTGGAAAAGGAATTAGTTCCAGAAATATTGTTCCAGACGTTTTAGGTCAGGATGACAACTGTGATGATAGTAGTAGGAGCCTGTCTTCTTTGAGCACACATCAGAAGTGAGACTGAAGTTATGTGCCCTTATGACAGAGAAAGGAAAAAAAGGATGCTACAGTCAACAAAATACAGTGGCTTTGCTTAATTCTTTGCCTATGCTTGTAAAGTTTGACACAGTTCACTTCAGTGGAAGACTTATTTTGACAATAACCTACCAAGCCAAAGAAGATACAAATTTTTGGAAGAAATATTAATAGGTCTCACTGAGAGTTCACCAAGCCCAAATTGCCTCTGAAGTACCTAAGGAAGGAAAAGGAAATGTTATACATCCCCTGTCTTCCTCTTCCAGTCTACAGGTAGTTTTCTGGGGCTTTCCTGGGACTCATAAGGTTGGCTGCTATCCTGCTTTATATCTCTCTTCCAAATATGTGTTTAGATTCTCCTCAAGCTCCACTAAACATATTGCAGATCTAGAAGTGAATTCCGAAATTAGAGCATAATAATCACAGAACTACAGACTGGGTAAGATTGGAAGGGACTGCAGTGGGTCGTACAGTCCAACCTCCCTGCTCAGGCAGCGTGATCCTAGAGCACATGGCACAGGATTGCACCGAGGTGGCTCCTGAAAATCCTCAGTGAGGGAGACTCTCTGGACAGGCTTTTCTACTGCTCGGTCACGAACACAGTAAAGTTCTTCCTCATATTCAAATGGAACTTCCTGAGCATCAGTTTCTGCCCTTTGTCTCTTGTCCTATTGCTTGGAGCCACTGAGAAGAGCCTGGCTCCATCCTCTTGGCAGTCTCCCATCAGATACTTATAGGCATTACAGAGGTCCCCTCTCAGTCATCCCTTCCCAAGGCTGAACAGGCCAAAGCTCTCTCAGCTTTTCCTTATAAGAGAGATGCTCCAGTCCCTTAATCATCTTTGTAGCCCTATGCTGGACCTGGAATTCCATGTCTCTCTTGTACTGAGGAGCCCAGGACTGCACACAGCACTCCAGATGTGGCCTTACCAGGGCTGAGTAGAGGGGCAGGATCAGCTCCCTTGACCTGCTGGGAATGCTCTTCCTAACGCATCCCAGTCCTTCTTGGCCACGAGAGCACTGCTGGCTCTTGGACAGCTTGTTGTCCACCAGGATCCCCAGGTCCTTCTCCACAGAGCTGCTTTCCAGCAGCTCAGCCTGCAGCCTGGGGAGTGCTGGTGCAGGGGTTATTCCTCCCCAGAGACAGCACCCTACATGTTGAACTTCAGACAGGTCTGCTCTGCCTATCTCCCCAACCTGTTGAGGTCCTTCTGGAGGGATGCACAGAGCTCCGGGGTATTGGCTGCTCCACCTAACTTTGTGTCATCAGCAAACCTCCTGAGGAGGCATATAATCTTTTGAAATTCTGAAAATTGGCTCAGGGGAAACTTCTCCATATAATTCACTTCTTTCTGCACTGGTCTCCCCCCACAGAAAATCCTTCTTCACCACCAAGGGCTTATGGTAACAATTCCCTTGGTCTATATCATATCTCGGGATATCAGCTTTCTTACAGTCTCTTTCAAAATGACGACAACTTGAAGGGGAGAGAGACACATCTGAGCATCATTGCAGCCTTCTCCCTTTTTGCAAGCTCTAATCAAACTTTCAATCCAGCAGTCTTCTCCCTTTCTTTACACATGGCTGTTAAAATAGATCCATAATTTACTGAAGTCCTCTCCTCAGGTTACTCTTGCACAAAACTTTCCAGTGAATCCATATCTTTATGCAAGTAGCCACTGTTGTCCTTCATCTCCTGTCCCATGCTATTCATGGCCTATCGTTAACTGTTTCATAAACTAATTATAGGCATTGCCACAAAAGGATGGAACTAAGTTCTGTTGCTTATTCTTTAAAGAAATTACAGACATGGACCGAGGAAAGTGAATACCCTTGAGATCAGATCTCATTAATCTTGGGTGTGGAAGAGCAAGATAAACTTCAGTGTGAATATTCTATAATCTATCGTTGTAGGTTTAGTCTTTCACTAAAAGGTTTCATGGGAATTTTCATTTCCCATATTTCATGGGAAATAGCAAAATTGATTCAGAAATTATAAAAACATATTAAAAAATACTATCAACATATAACTTAATCATAGAGAAGAAAAATATTATTTTATTCTCTGAGCACTTTTTAAAATTTTGATTGTATCTTTAGGATGATAAAAATCAGTACTAGTATAATTGGCGAATAGATGTCAATCTCCTTGAAGATTGTTGGTAAACAATAAGATTCAAGATACATTAAAAAAAAACCAACGAAGAACAGTTATGTGAGAACAGTCAAAAAGAAGAAATACATGGATTTCTGTAGAACTCTTTAATTATATTTCTAAAGAAAAATATAATTAGCTCAGAAGGGTTTTTTTTAATGTATGTTTGTCTTGGATTGACAGATGAAGAGGTCTACAAACTACCATGAACAACAGAGGCTCTTAGTTTTTTCTTCAAAATGCAGGACAAGACCATGTGTCCAAATTTAATAATATAAAACTTGGGTTTGATGCAAAACTAAGCAGTACTTGATCTCCAGAATGATTAGGAAAGCCAATTTACTGTTTGTGGTGGTTTGGTCCAAAATACTCATTACTGTTTACTTTCTGTGAGATAAGAATTAGGAGAAAAGCAAAGCAGGCACAAAACTTGAAAGAATAAAAAGGAGTTTATTAATAGACCTAAAAGAAGGGAAAGAAAAAAAAAAATCATACCACACTTTCAGAACACTTCTCCTCCCCCCGCCTTCCTCCCTTCTCCCACTGACGGTGTAAAAGACAACCCTTCTGATGTTCAGTCTGTTTACCGCTTCCATAATAACCTTGTTCAGTTCTTTTAGGAGGAGGAGTCTTAAATGTGGACTACAGAGGTGGTCAAAATTCTAAGTGGCTTAAAAAAATTGTCAATATTCAAACTAGCCAGTTGATAGATTCTGTCAGGTCACAGAGGAAGCTGCAAGCACCTCTTTGCAGGAAAATCCAGAGCTATGCTTGCTAACCCATGACACTGCTGCTGATGAAAAAAAAAGGTTTTAGGCTCATCTTATTATTATTTAATATTATAACTAAATATATAATGCAAAATAGTAATAGAACGAGCCCACAAAAATACAATAACATTTAAATTTCTAAGTAAACTATTCCAGACATACAATATTTCAAAGATGAATGGTAACATTTTTCCATAATAAAAGAAAACAAGCATATGCTTCTTGAAAATTACTTGTTTGATTTCCTGAACAACAGAAAACACATAAAGGAAACATAAACAGATTTTATTTTATAACAGTTATGTTATGGAAGTCTATGTGTGAAAGAAATATATGGAAAATCAAATTTGTCATGGAGAAATTCATTAAGATGACAACTGTGCTAAAAATAAACCCTGATTTTTAATATATCTTTTTTTATATAAGTTGATGCATCCACCTTGCTTTCTACAGATATATGGATACAACATAATGAGTCATAAACACTACAGATATGCATTTTATGTTTTCATTTCACTTCCATATTTTATAGTAATATTTTCTAACTCAGAGCATAGCCAAAGCCTTCGACTAGATCTCTTTTGGGCCACTGTCTAAAGTAATGACAAATCTCACATTATCCTCTAATTCACTGTAATTTTATTCAAGACATATGTTCTGCAAAAATATAAAAAATAATAAAACCATAAAAATACAGTATCACTGCATGAGAGGGGGTGTACATAAAGGACATAAAACCCAAATAATATTGGAACTTAAGATTTGAAAGAGAGCAAGATGCTAACAGTATTTTATGGGAAAAGCATATTTAATTTCCTAGTAGAAAGCAGTGTATATAAGCTTCATGTGAGAATGAATGATTGAATAATGCAAATATTAACCTATATTTTAAGATTCATAACCCTGTGAAAAATTATTTCTGACTCTGTACTTTCTCCTCTGCTACCTCCTTTTGCGTCCTCATTTGTCAGAAATGAACCTGAGCTATCACTGGAAGGAAAAAATAGAAATTAGAGATACAAAACACAGAATTATTTACTTGTTAAGGCCATGGGTGAGTAGTTAAGCCACTACTCTTCTGATTCCCATTAAAGCACTTACAAAGTCATATTTCAAAGTGTTTCACAGTCACATCTTGACAGGGCTACGGGGAGACTTAGAGGTCTTAAATGGACTCAATAGGCTGTGAGGGCAAGGTCTTCCCAAGGCTTAAGCTGAAAGGTTTACAAAGGTGCTGCTTTACACATGATCTGGAGATCCATGATATTTCAAAATCATATCTGAAAAGAAGTCAAAAGCAGACAAAGAACAGTGTTAAAACATGAATTATGCATCATCCTCCCATGTATTTCAGTTACTTCTAAGCTTGTCTTCCCTTCTCTTGCTCCTTCCATCTCCCAGCTCAGCCCAAACTCAGATTCAAATTCTCAGATTTCAGAAATATATTGGAACCGGTTATACGTCTGTCATCTCACATTTCTGACATTCTATTTGTGAAAAGACGCTAAATTGATCCTTTAAACATGGAATAACAGGAATGAGAATAAGGAAATTCCATGTGGATGCAATTTAGTACTAGAAGGCTTGCTAAGGATAAAGGTTTTCCTGACCTTGGAAGCTAATTTGAATTAAAGAATGGTGTGTGAATTTTACTGGTAGTGTGAATCCAGGCTAGAAGGAAGGAAATTTACTCATGAGTAAGAATTTCTGTTACCACGATTGCTCCAGAATAGCTGTTCTCTACCAAGTCTTATTCTGTATCTGAAAAATAGTACTGTCAACATATGACTTTCTAAAGGTCAAAGGGTGGTGGCCATTCAGGTCTAAAAAGCTGACTTAAAATGAATTTTTTCACACTTTATGTTAGTGCACCATTTTAAAATCAGTGTGGCTTACTGCTGTTATTCCTAATTTAAACAAGTGTACCAAAACCGTAATTATACCTTACAGTTCTAAATTATTTCTAAGATGTAAATATACAACTGTAGAAACCCATGTCATCTGGGGGGTTGTTCATAGACATAGGTAAAATTTGCCCACTTCAGAGGAAATTTGGGGTTTTTTTGGATTTGGGTAGGACTCTGGAAAGTTGTCCAGAGCAAGGGTTTTGTTAGCCTTCTTAAATATGTACTATGTATAAAAATACATACCACAAGTACATATGTAAAATATATACACATATACATACATGTAAGATATATTATGAGAAAAACAGTTTTGTCTAAATTGTTATGGACAGTAGCATATATTTCCTTGTGTTTATACACATTCCTACAACTTAGTTATGAGTATTGAGGTGACTTTTTTCCTGAGTTGTCTTCTTGTGGAATACCCAAATTTTTGTTAGATTTCTTCAGGGATGGCGTATATATTTTGAAAATTAGTAACTATTTACCCAGATTCTCAACTCGAGTCTCTTTTTTTCTAATAATTGATTGAGGTTTATTGTTGTTTTTGTTGTTGCTCTAGGCATTTGTCTCAAACTTAGAAGACAAGTAAGGAAATGTCATGTGAGAGAAAAAATCTGTGCAGATATTGATGAATGGCTAAGTAAGTGGCAAGTGCTTATTTCTTCTAGTTGTTTGCAAGCTGTATTTCAATTATTCTGTGAGTGGGACCACAGGACCAGTCTGAAAGTATGGTAGCAAGCCAGCTCTTCACAGCCCATCCTGGGGAAGTTTCTCTAGAGAGGCCTTATCAAACACCATATGATGGCTTACTGCATTGCAGCACTGGTGGGGTTTGTATTGTTTAGTAGAACAGTCTGAATTGTGTGATAAACCCTGCTTGTTTGAATGAAAACATGTAACACAGCCAAATGAGAAGTTTTGCATAATTGAAGAAAAGAAAGAAAGGAAAGCATACAAATAGAGCAGGAAAATAGGTGTCTTGGAAAAGAATGCCTCAGAGAAAGTGATCTAGGTATTCTCATTGGGTAGACAACTCAATTGGAACTGCCATTGTAGTGCTAGGTCAAAAAGGCCTAATGCAATCCCTAGATAAATACAGAGAAAAGGAGTGAATAGACGGAAAGAAGTTATTTTGCTTCTGTACTGGGAAGTCATGTAGGATTTTTTTCCAACATTTTTAAAAGCTTGTTAAAAATCTGAAGAGATGCCAAAAGAGATGTAGGAATGAATTCAGGGGTATAGGAATTCCCTTTCAGGAAGGTAAGAGCTTATTTTGTTTCAGCTTTCAAAAAGAAGTCTCAGAAGAGGTTCGCAGTTGAATGATGGCTATAAGCCTCTTTAAAGGGAAAAAACACTGGAAAGTGAAGGGCTCACTAATACAGGAGAGAGAGGAGGTGCAAGGATTAAGAGCTACAGAGCAAGCCCAGGGCAACTGAAACACATAAACAGTGAGTATGGTTAATCACTGGACAAACTGTGAACGGGAGTAGGTTTCCCACGCCCTAAGATCTTCATATCTGGAAAGGGAGTCTTTCGAAGAAGGAGAAAAGCAGCAGATGAACTGACCAAATTTGAGTCAACCTGAGACCAGCCAGGAGCAGACCCTGTGTAAGTCCATAAAGTTTATTGCAGAAAGTAAGAGCAGAAAAGGAAACCACAGTCTGCAGCTCTGCTCTGGCTGTTCTCACCTTACCCAAGCCCTACATACTGTTCTGGGGTTAGGAAGCATGACAAGAGCCTGGTGTAGGAAACGTGAAAGACGAGCTGGGAGTAGTGTGGGTTTAGATACCTGCTTCTGACATAAATTTGTGGTTCCATGGGCAGAAAGAGGGAAAAAAATGCCTCAAAAAATGCAGAGACAAGCCTGAAAGGGAGCATGGGCAGGGTCAGCCCTTGGTAGTGCCTGTGCTCCCAGCCCAGCAAGGCTCCAGGACCCTGTTGGGTGTCAGTTTGTTTCTATGAGTCACAGTCACATGTGTGCTCATATATATGTATATACTCCTCCAATCACTAAAATAGCCACAAAGCTATTTATTATTCATTAAATGTCCAATTTCAGAATTGTTGTCTCTACCTTTACTCATGGTCTTTTTCTTTACTAATAAGTCAGTCGCAATTTTCATAAAAAGTAGTTTCTAAGGAGTCATTCTAAATATTTTTGCATGTGTATCCTAAACTAATTTTCTCAAAATATACATTCAGATTCATACAGTAAAATTTAATTTGAATATGAAATAATTTTTCTTAACTTTTACCTTGCTGAATGGAAGGATTTCTGTTTAACCAAACATTTTATGGTGGGGTAGTCATAGTCAAAAAAGGGAAAATAAATATCTAAAGCCTCTGATATAGTGGTGGCATTCCCTGCCTTCATTTTGAAAAGCAGAATATTGAAATAATTAACCTGATACCTCTTGTATTTCAAACAGATTTCTCATTCTAAAGGGTAATCTACATTTGGATCACATTTTTTTCCCTTTCTCTGAACTTCTCTTAACTGATTTCCAAATGGATAGGAACACATTCCTGGCAAACATAACTGTTTGTGCAAAGGAAGGGGGAAAGCCTCCTGGTTCTAGCTGGAAGATTCTTTCCCCTGAATATGTCACTAGAAATATAAAGAAATGTGACTCAAACTCCAGCATTCAAACTTTAGCCACAGATAGCTTTTTTGGAACAACTTTTCTAGTTGCTATTTTTTTTCTTTTCCTGTGGGATCCTTATGAAATATACAGAGAGGAAGTCCCACACAATCTCAGATTTTACTTCTCAGAGAAATTTTCAGTTACTATAAGTTATGGAAAACTGCTGTTAATGAGACAGGTACATGCCCTATAATTTAAGAATACAGTAAATCGACTCTTCTTTGAGATTCAGATTCTACCACCTTATTTTGGTGTTGTTAAATCCTGAAAATACATTCCCTAAATACGTCTTCTCTGACATATATTTTACCACAAGCACTCATATATGTCATCATATAGAAGGTGCTTTCATGGCTTCATGATCTTACTGCAGCTTGGAAAATCCTGACAGGCACTCTGGATTAACACTTTAGCTGTCTTTGTTGCGGAACCTTTGCTGCTATTTTCACTCATAATATCTAAATTCAAATGTAACTACTTCTGCTTTTAAGCTGAAAGCTCATTTCACATCTGCCAATATACAGCTTTCAGAAGGTAACAACACATTTTAATTTTTTCTCACTACATTTAGATTTGAACTGAAAAACTGGAAGTAGATATCATGTATCCATTTACAGTGCAAATACTAATTATCCATGTAAAAGGTTAGGGGGTTTTAATTCTTTAAGAAATTAGCCTCTTTAGATAAGAAAACTATTCAGTTTCAAAAGAAAATTAATAAAACATACAGTGAGTGTTATAAAAATTTTTTTAACATTTACTTCTCCCACCCCAAGAGAGGAAAACAGATTCAAAGATCTAAGCATCTTAATCCTTACAATATTATCCACCACATTTCACTTTGTCAAAGTGTACTTGTGCCAAAATAAGATACAGCCATAATTTTATGGAATAAATCCAACACTCTTAACATTCTCAGAGAGCATGGTCTTGTTGACCAGGATGGCTGTTCAGCATAATGATAGGTGAATTTATTCATCAGTGAGATTGAGAAACTTTCTAATGGGGGAAGGCGACAAATCTGACCAAAGCCCCTGCCAGAGATCTCTGGAGGGATGGGAATTCAGAAGAGACTATGTATGATCTGGGTTTTTTTCTGCGAGAAACATGAATAACCACAACCGAAGGTCAGACTTCAGCATACTTCCATTATCTCTATGTATGACCACATTTGGGGGCTAAAACAAACCTTCAGTTCCTATTAGAGCTGCTGAATAGAGAATGATATCAACTTTGAATCCTATCCTATTGCAACTGAATAGTCATTGCAAAGTTTTCATTACTGGTACCTCGGTAAAGACCAGATGGATCACGAGGGAAGCTGTGGGGGATTTTAACTTTTTTTTTTTTCATGAGAAGTTCATCAGTTTCAGATTATTAAAAAAAGTTGACTAGAAACCAGCTGGTCAATTTGAAGGCAGGCAAGTACCTAGTAATGAATCTCTATTATCCAGACTTGATTAGTAATGGAGACTCTGAAAATACATCATCATTCTTAAACTTTTGGTAAAATGTTTAGACATATATTAGTTTATCTGTCTGAGCAAGTCTCTGACATTTGTCAAAAGTGGCAGATTCCTGGCTCCTCATAAAGTTACAGTATCCCATCAAAATGGGAAGATAGCAATATTACAAGCATGTAAGTTGTTTCAATGAGTAATTAGTTCCTCCCTAAAAATATATATATTTGCATTATCTTCAGAATCTGCCATTATTTGCTTAATCTGCTGTTAACATTGAAAGAAAGTCAAGATAAACTTCACATACCATAATATTTTGCCTTTTTCTTCCCAAGAGATGAAACATGAGAAATACAGTGTTTTTGGAGTAATATGCATTGCTTTTGCCTACCTGCAGTCCTTACTGTAGTTGTCTTTATAGAGCAAATGCTTCCTTGCAATGACGAAGATGCCGTTTCAGAAAATTGTGGGGCAAGCTGATGAAAGAATTGCAGCAAACAGGTAGTGCTTTACACTCTATGAAAAGCGGTATGATGTTGTATTTCCACTTACCTTGCTGAGCAAATAATGAAAGTTACTCACTTTTCTCTGTAATATCTTTTAATAAGTCCTCCTACCTGTGTAGTTGCATGCAATAAAGTCCAGGATAGTAAAGGTTTTCAAAGGGAAAAGGGGAGCTTGTGTTAGAAAATAAAAGTGTTCCTTTTTTGAGACGTGTATTTTCTGTATTAATCTGGTCCTTGTATTGTGATACATATCAGTTGGTGACTAATCCTAAATCTGGGAGAAACAGATTAGAAATTAAAGATTTTCAGATACATTTCCTTTCAAAAAGAAATGCTAAAAAGAGATTATTACATCTTCCAGAAAAACAATTATCAGTCAGGTAAATGTGCATTTATACAAGGTTGATTAGTGTTAAAAGAAGAAAAATTAAAGAAACAACTCTAAATAAACAGGAACTCTGATGCCATGACAGACAAAAGAACAGACTAACCAAGACTTACTTAGTTTTGAGTAAGCTGTTTTTGAACTAAAGGTCCTTACCTTTCTCTGTATTTTGTGCTCTGTCAAAACCATCAGTCTTGTAATTCAAAGAGTGGGGGGAGGGAACAGTTGAAATCTCAGGCTCTTGTGTGAAAGTAAAATAATCTATAACGTTTCCCTAACTGCTTAATTTAAATAACCATTCTGTGACAAACCCTTTTAATTCCCACAAATAGAAGCATTTTGTCACCAGTCAGTAACCTGGCATGTTTTCCATATTTTAAATAACCTCCAGGAGTCAGAGATGCCATAGATATGCTGTCTGATATTTATACACAAGGAAGCAGAAGGTGAGTAATGGACTGTGGATCATTCATACAAAAAATGTATTTCTGGACTGAGGAAGATGATGAAGATGAAGCAAGATACCTGTGTATGTACTTCACCCACCTAGAAGGCAAAGGCAAGCAATTCAAGGGAAGAGGTATATCTATAGGCAGCATTTCTAGGCAAAAAGACAGTGTTACTTGCAGAAGGAAGGATGCATTGAAGGGCCTCAGGAAGATTTCAGGCACGTCTGTGGATAACGAAGAGTTACTTGTGGGGTTGTAGGGGGTTTTTTGCATTTTAAGCTTTCTTAATTAAAATCTCAAGATTTGACATTTTGAAAGAGGATTTAACTGCATAGCAGTCCCTGCAAATTCAAAGACTATTCTAACACTTCTTTTCAGAAAAATAAGACAGACATTTTAATTACAAAATCTTTGTTGTGCTCCAAACACAGCTTAGGAAACATGGTACAAAGAGTAGAGCATAATATCTCCTAGACCATCATTAGTGGCCCAGCTCTATTATCTCTAAAATGAAGTCTAAACACCAGCAAAGAGTCTAGAAGCTGAACTCGGGCACTTAAGCAAAGAAACAGACAATTTATTTGAATTGAGAAAGTTCTTATCTTCTCACATCACAATACCTGCCAAAATACAATGTTCTTCTGTTGAGTTTCAGGGTTATGTTCCATTCTGGCTGTTATTTTATATGAGTTTCTTCACTTCTTTCCATCATTTGCTTTATTTTCTATGTTCTTAAAGCCAAAAATAAAACACGTTACCTAACCCTACAGATAAAGAGATAAAACTATGTAAACCAATTAAGATTGCTGAAGCACTGAACATAATAAATCAGTCTCAGAGGACAATAAAGAGGAAAAAAATGACAAAATAAGAAAATCAAGTAGCAAAAAACAACAGGAAATTCAGTAGCTTTTCTCAACAGCTTCCTGTTGTGAAAACTTCTCATGTTAACCTAATTAATAAATTCCTGTATTGTTATATCTTTTTCTGCTGATTTGATTTCCAGTTTCAATAGTATTTTGATTCCTGATAATGAAATAGTAATTTATAAATACTGTGAAAAGCATTTCACATGGATAGCATTTAAACTTAAAGACAGAAAAACAAAACAATATTACTTGAAACTGCTCAAAGTTAAAATCATCCCTAAATGATTGATGTTCACTAAAAAGAGGTTTAGAAACAAGATGTTCTCTGGCCTTGAATTTTTGCTAAACAATGACAAAATAATCAAAAGCCTCTACTATAAATCAAATGTTTTGTGCTTCACAAAAACAAGGAATAAATAAGCATTGAGCATTCTGATTTTCTGCTATTTTTAGCAGATTGAGCTTCTTTCTCTCCATGATGAACTATGGAATAAAACGTCAATATTACATCCTTCCAACAAAGCTTAAAAGGCTGTAGGAAAAGAAAATGATATAGCACAATGATTGATTGCTAATAGTGACTTTCCTAATAGTACAATAAGAGAAAATCTTTAGTGCAAGGAAGAATTCCATACTTATAATCCCTTCTTACTGCAATCCTTTACTGACCAAACAATAAGGGGAAAGAATGAAGTGGTTCTATAAGAATGTTAGAGTGGGAAAAGAGGAGTCTTGGGCAAAGAAAACAAGGAGATTTATTTTCTGAAAGGGAGACAATTAAAAATTGTAAAAGAATACAGTACTCATTTGGTCTAAGACTGAAACATGTTTGAGAATGTTATCTAAGACAAGAAAATGAGAATGAATGTCTATAGTTTGTAGCAGCATACATATTTTTCCTCTCTTAAATATGTGATTGATTACAGGAGCTATAAACAAGAGATATTTCTATTTCCACTAATAGGTGCATCTGAAATGGAGGAAAAGTATATTCTTAGAGTCCTTGTAAGGCTGCCACATGGGGAGAAACTTTCAAATTATTTGAAATTCTGGGTTTGATTCTCTAAGGAAGCCAGGATGTAAAATCCCCTCTTCTGATGGGGTTATAAAGTTTGTGACTGTACCAGGAATCCATTGAGATCAAGGGAAATATAGGAACTTGTGATCTTAATATAATGGGATTCAAAAGATCAGCTCTATGAGTATCCACCTGAGGGATACTTTTGTTATATAAGCTAATGACATGAAAAGAGATTATTAAAAGGACATGATTAAAGTTGCAAACTACAAATCAGGGTTATTAGTTTCCCTACAATTTTACAATTGGACTTATAACTGTTCTATAGAGGTGAATGCTCCTATTTCTTACGTTATCTTTGTCAACGTAGAAAAGACCTAAAGGACACAGTCTAAAGGACGCAGACTAAAGCTCCTTTTAAGGGAGAAAATAAAAATGAATTAGGATGCCATGTATTAACTCTCAAAGATGTTACTCTGTGGGAGAAGTAGTGAGAGAGAGGACACTTACTACCTGATTAAGCAGAAGTCCACAGTTCTGCATCATTCTGGTAGGGTTCTTCAGCAGATGTGTATAATCCCCTGTATAAACTCCTGGGTCAGTGCTGCCTTTGGAAATATGTAAATGAGGTCCATGTGGCAAGAAAACAGCCAAGAGTCCATGAAGTGAAGAGCCCTCAAAGGCAAATATGCACAGAAAAGCTGAAGACTTGGTGAATTTAAAATCAACAGAAGGTGTTAGGCTTGAACACTAGCTTGTCAAGCGAAAAAAAAATTGTTTTGTTACTCTCTGAAAATCAAATTTGAAACCAAGACTCTAAATGTCCTATCAGGAATTCAGACCTGGGGGTGGTTTAAATCTCTGTTTTGCCTCTCTGGGCTAAAGACAAGTTGCTCTCCCTCCCACTGGATATAACATCTGAGTCTTCCCTGAAGTAAGAATAGCCACTCAACATTGAAACATTTAAAGAGAGGTTACCATTTTCTTTTCTTTCTTTTTTCTT
This sequence comes from Corvus hawaiiensis, assembly GCF_020740725.1. Classification (NCBI taxonomy): domain Eukaryota; kingdom Metazoa; phylum Chordata; class Aves; order Passeriformes; family Corvidae; genus Corvus; species Corvus hawaiiensis. The sequence goes on along the minus strand of NC_063215.1, from coordinate 70,756,770 downwards.
TTATTCCTGAAATGAATATCACAGTGACCCAACACTTCCTCCCTAATTAATTGCATTAGCATTTGGGGAAAGGAAAAAAAGAAAAAAAAAAAGAAAAGGAAGTTTTGCCTCTGTCTGCCCAAGAAAACCGGAAAGTTTCATGCTTAAATATGGTTGTTCTATGAAGTACTGAAAAACTCTTTTGGAAACTTTCCCATCAAAGCAGCTGTGCCCTTTTAACTTGAGTCTGACTAAGTACCATGTTTTTCATTCACATTGCAAGAACTACTGAACATAAAGACATTAAAAGGAGCTCTCAAGATTGCTTGGGCTAATTTAACATTTTTAAATGTTAAGGTATTAAGTTTTTGGTAAAAATATCTATTTTAATTGAGTTTAATCTGTAAAGCACTTTGATAGTCAATGATAAAATTCTTTTCAGTCCTTTAGTCTTAACAAATGTCTTAATAATTGCTATGTCTTCTATCTCTGCTTTATTTTCTGTTTTGATTTATCATTTTTTAATGAGAGTTACACAAAATATTATAGATATACATATAAAAATGTATATAAGAGATAGATAGATAGATAAATATTTATTTATATATATATATATATCTTTGTTCTGATAAAGGCAAAAGCATTGCATGGTACTGAAAAGAAAGATTTTACAAGGAAATGATGTTTTATAGAAACAAGAAAAATCTAAAAAAACATATGGGACATTAGTAGAATTTTCTAAGCATATTAGGGTTTTGTCATCATGTAATGAAAAATGGATCTCTTTAGTCACCAAGGAAACAGGTGTATTCTGTACACTAGTAACGGTACACTAGTTCATGTGAACTTCAGCTAAACTCTGCTGGATCATGCACTCAAAGGGAA